>NC_138577.1:60072082-60594915 GCF_964289735.1 Phaethon aethereus | reverse complement strand
AGCTCGGCTGATCCTTCGGTGAACCACAGTTACCGGCACTCCGCATGTCTCCTACCACCGTACCACTCAACCTCATCTGAGAAAGCAACAAATGCAAAGTTGCCAACTATGGCTTCCACTCTGGACAAGCCAGCCGTGAACGCTGCCTAGATCTTGCAGTTTTTCTTGGTGGCCCCTCTACAGACACACCAACACTGCCCCTCTGCTCTTCTGTAACTGCTTCTTACTCGAAACAGGGACTCGGTGGAACAGAGAAAAAACTTACAAGACAAGGCTCTCACGCCAAAATGGGCAAGAGTGAATGCTGGCCCTCGTATTCCCTAGGCAGCTCTTTCACTGCTGCAGCAACAATGCGGCACCGCGCTTTTCTTAGTTCCTCAAACAGTACACACAGGACACACAGGGGGCAGGTGGGCAAGACCGAAACTTCCAAGCACCGTTCGTCGCTCAGAAGCGCTCAAGGATGAAAGCCGTTGCTGGCTCTGTCATTCCCTCCGCAGTCCTCTACCAGCCGCAGCAAGCCTGGTCTTGTGCTGTCTCTTGCCTGCGGTGTAGCCGTCAGGCTTTTGACAGCCGGCTCATAAACGCAGTACCACCAACAGGGAACACCTCACAGAAAGTCCTACCGATGAAAGCTTTCTGTTGCTCTAATCATTCCCTGGCAGCCCCATCAGTATTGGCACTCTGCATTTCGCATGATTTTGTCACGCTCATTTGTCTGTCTTTGCAGCCTTTCTGGAGAGCATCGCCGAGCTGAGCCTACATGCGTTGTCCACCACAACAGCTACTGCCGCACTCCAAGCACGCGCTGGGTCGAGAAGAGAAAAAGCTTCGAAGCAAATGCTGTCACGGAGAATTGTCCAGGAATGAAAGTAGTTGCCGTTTCTAGCTCTCCCTCCGCAGCCCTTTCTGAGCCTTCAGCAACTCATTTGCTTTATGCTGCCACCTAGACCTCGCTTAACAGCCCGGCTCGGCAACGCAGCAGCACCGCCGAACGTCTCACACAGTACGTGCCAGCAATGATGCCAGCTTTCGTGCGCTAAGCTTTGCCTGTTACCCCTTTAACAGGCGGCTTCAGTAGCGAAGCTCTGCTCTTGCTCTGCCTCTAGCCCTCAGCCTTGCTACGACCCAAGAGCAAAACTGAGTCTCTTAGAAGCAGCTCTCACACCCAAGTTGCCGGGAGTGAAAGCTTTCGGTTGCTGCAATCGGTCCCTTGGAGAGTCGTCAGCAGCTCTCCACCACCTGGCTTCTCTGCGCTTCCTCTTACGACCTAAGCGTCGCACCCATCTACCTCTTCAGCCTTCATCGCGCCGTGGCTGCATCCGCGAGAGCATCCAGCTTGTTTAACCACAGAGAGCAAGCCAGTACTGTGAGGCTTTAGTGTCTGTAGGCTTTGCTTGCGCACTGCTTGAGAGCACCGTTAACACTGTGACCCTTCGTTTCCTCTACCTCGTCCCTGAAAAAGTGGCCTGAGAAGCAGTAAAAAGCAGAGCCGGCGACTACGTTTTTTACGCCAAAGCGTCCAGGGGTTCTATTCCCACATCTTTCGTTCTGCCTCGTAAAGGTGGGAGCCCCCAACGCCTTTTCTTCCTTGCATCTTCTCTGTTAGCTCCCTTAAGGGATTTTCTCCGTTTTTCAGCAGGGATGAATTTACAGGCTAAGTGCTAGTGGCCAGTCAGAACGTCAGCTGGGGCGGTGTTTGTGGAGTCTAAGGAAAGCTGAGATCCTGGCATGGTATTTTCAGTGAAAGCTGTACCTGCGCGCTGTGCCGGTTGTGCAGGCGACTTTGAGAGGTCGTACACGAAACGTGAGGTGTGGTAGTACTGCGGCTCTCGGTGGATTGCAAAGCAGTGTGAGGACCGTCAGAAATTGCTTGTCAACCATAGACTTGCAGCACAAAAAGACAAAGTCCCAACTCCCCATCTGCCTTGCTTTTAATCTTTACGTTGCTCTCACATTTCGGAATGTCCTAGTTTCTCTGGTGTGAGTTAAATGGCTGCCTCTTGACTCTTGCATAAATGTGCTGATGAAATAGAAATCCAGATAGTCGCGTGTCAGCTTAGCTCTTTGAGCAAAAAGGTGCTAATTTAGCCAGCTTGTGGTGATGCTGCAAGACGCACTGTAGCACGAGTCCAAAGCACCGCTTAATCTCTCAAAACAGGTAAATTATCGAAGAGGGACTTAAGCTGTCAGAAATGTAAGTTATTGTGCATCCTTTGATGAAGAGGTAACATTTTCACATGCGGTAATAATGGTCAGGTAATAACTAGCTAGCCATAAACCAGCCTTCTTTCAAACGAAGCATGCAACATTTACAGTGTAGCACGTGTTGAGCAACTCTAATGTGAAATTCAAGCTTTCTTTTAAAATCACATGCTGGAGTAATTTGTTTTTTTCCTTCCGTCACTAACATAAAGGCAAACGTGAAGTGACACAGCATTGTCTTCTTCAACTAAGTTATCTTAGTCGCGGGGCTAGGAAGGCTGCAATAAAGGAAGAGCACATGCTGAACCAGACCCTGACTGGTCTTCTATAGCGAAGCTTTGGGCCCCCTGCTGGGCTGTTTGGCGTGCCCTCTGCGATAGCGCCATCTGCCGTTTTGGCCACAACTACATCTGCTCCGCTCGCACGCTTCCCTTGTAATAGCGTCGTAGAGCCGTGCGTGGAGCACAACATCGTTTAAAAAGCG
The DNA here is from genome assembly GCF_964289735.1 of Phaethon aethereus. Classification (NCBI taxonomy): domain Eukaryota; kingdom Metazoa; phylum Chordata; class Aves; order Phaethontiformes; family Phaethontidae; genus Phaethon; species Phaethon aethereus. Next base: position 60,592,226 of record NC_138577.1, on the reverse strand, counting down.
GCCTTAAGAACGAGTTCCTCCGAGCGTATTAGGACATTAAAGGTCTTGACTACTGCTTTTGTCTTTCCTCCATTACAAGCGGGTGCTAAGTTGCCTGCATGAATCCAATCCCTGTGATTACGTAAGGCCTGACCTTTAATACCTGTTCTATGCAAAACGTGAGATTCAGCATCTGAGGAGGAGGGATATTAAACACTGCCCTGCCAGACGGGGAGTGACAAAAACCCAACCAGTTCAATCTTGCAACAGGTTAACAGCTTCCGCAGGAAAACAGTCCAATGAGCAGAAGAGAACGACCTCCCGTTAAAGACTTACACATTGGATAAGCCATAAAAGACCTCAAAAGCTGCACAATTCGCTCTTGGGCCACATTAGCGCAGAACCAACACTAACGAACACAGCAATGTTTTCTTTGGAAAAGGAAGGTAATGCTCAGCATGCAGCGTTCATGAGAGATGTGGGCTGCCTACCCAGCTGTGTGCCAGGCTCCCGCTCATACTGGCGCTCTTGCTACCTGTTTTTCTGTGTATTTCCTTGCATGAAACAGCTCCATGTTTAGATTGGAGCCTCTTTTCACCCACCTAACAGTCTGCCGATACCATTAAAAAACCCACAGTAAAGGCGACGTCTGACTGCTAAAGTGAAGAACCCTCTGCATAGTGCTTGCGAGACAATATAGAACTGAAGGGTCAGTGCAGTGTATTGGCTGGATTATGAAAGTACAGCGTGCAAGCACTGGGAACTCCTCATCAGATAGAGCTGCTGATTTTACTCTCTAGTACAGAGTTTAAAAGCAGCAAGCGAATCCGTGCCTGAGTTGTTTTTAATCTTTTTTAATCTAGTATGAAGATAATAATTTTCAAGATAATTTCAAAGCAGCTGCCAGTGATGTCAGCAGGGAACTGGCTTTGTGTGAACAGTTCACCCATTCAAATAACAGTTGCTTCCAGTTTAAATTCTCCAGGAAGGATGGAGCATTTTTCTTCTTCCCCCGCCCCATTAGTCTGACTTTTAGTCAGAAGTGTTCTTCTATAGTCAATGACAGAAGTGAGCTGAAAAAAGGGATTTTTACCAATTTGCTGCTTAATGAAATATCACATGCTTCTTTCTAGAAGCTGTAGTGACAGGACACAACAGAAAAACAAATACTGATGTTCTAGTGTTGGCTGGTTTTTATTTTATTTTTCTCTCTTGCTGATGCTCCTTAATTAAAAATAGAGAGACTAGCACTGTGAGTCAGGAGAAGGACTGCCCATATTGCAAGGCAGATTTGAATCTTTTCTTTTGGGGCCACTCTGGGGCTTTATTACTTACTTTTCTTAATGCTTTCGTAGTAAACTAGTGGTGTTTTTTTAAGTCCTAGCAATAGTGCTCAAAAGTTTTATTAATGATGCAGCTGCTGGGACAGAGAGCATGCTCTGCAGGTTCACAGTTGATACAAAGCTGTGAAGGGTGGCTGACAAACCAGAGGGTTGCGCTGCCGCTCAGAGAGACCACATCAGGCTGGTGAGTTTGGCAGTGAGGAACCTCACTGAGTTCAAGAAGGGTAAATGCAGACTCCTGCCTCTGGAGAGAAATAACTGTGTGCACCGCTACGTGCCTGGGGACCGTATGGCCACACAGGCTTACCAAGAAGAGCCATCAGGAAACACTTTATTGTGAAGGTGAGTGAGCTCTGGCACAGGTTGATCAGTGGTGTAGCTGTAGCAGACCTCCTCTGTTTTCAAGAGGTCACTTCCAACAAAAACTATTTTTTGCTGAATCCACCGTAATGTCTTCCAGATTTTGGAGCGTCTTTGTGAAAATGGCACTGAAGAAAAGCTGAATCCTGTTTAGATTGCTTCATCTAATAAGAACAACATACAAGACACGCGATTTTTAGGGTCTTTGCCAGCAGAATTGTATGGTCTATAGACCATTAGTCACTGCTGCAGCTTTTTTGAAACATCCAGGCCATCATAGAGTAATCATCTAATCCACTACAGTGTCAGCTTCAATAATAGAAGTAGTCCTCGACTCAACTTTATTGTCAGCCTGGATGCTACAAATCCCCTAGTTCTATGTGGAGCAAAGCAATGTAGAAGAAATATTTTAGTTCCCTTACAGAAAAAAGAACATGCACTGGGATTTTGGCAATTTAGACTTTCCGTTGAACTAAGTAAAAATAATTTCTAAGAGTTGTTTTTAAAGAAAACATTCTTTGTGTCTTACACTTACACATAAAGAAGTGGTAAAGCTATGCCCTTCATGAAGAAAGCTCTTCATTAACTAAATATCTCTCATTTTAACTTAAAGAAGCTTTTAAGAAGAAAGTCCACAAGAAAGTATTGTGTTGCGAGTTCAGCTGCTCACAGAACTTTGTATTATTATGCTTAAATTATAGATTAGACTTGGTAATTTTCTCCTTTGTAGTGCACACAGATCCTCAGAAATTTGGACTCCTGAGAGTCCTCAGATCACCATCTACTATATTTTCAACATCCAAATTATTTATGTGGGATACTTTTCCCTAACAGGTAACCTATAAAATGATGCCAGGAGAGATACGAACTTTTTAAAACGTGGCTCAAAACACAGAAACAAAATCTGCGACTGTAGAAGTTGCTTCCCAAGGCAATTTTGAAAATGCCATAGCAGAGAACACGTGTCACTTCATAAACAAGTCATAGCAATAGGAAAGCCTAAAAGTTAGCGGGAGGTGCGAAGTGAAGAGGGGCTAAATTAAATACTCCTCTTTTTCTTGATTGTTTTTGCTGCTGGTTCTGAGCAAAACCTCTAATGTGGAGGCTAGAATTGATTCAGCTAAACATAAATGAAGCCTTGTCCCTGGTGGGGGCGCAGATGTGTTTTATAACAGTCTACATTTTGCTGGAGAACAGATTAGGACTCAAGTACATGGGCAGGACAAGAGTTTATAGTTGAGATGTCTTTTTCTCAGATTCATCTTAAATTAAACCATTTTCTTGCTGCAGTTATGCAATATCATACTCTTTTTTCCAGAATATCTACAGTGACATGCCTCCATGGTTTTGGTATATGAGAGACACGTCTTATTGCTCCATTAGTAAATGAACCGCTGTCAGAAACTGCAAGAATGAAAAATGAAAATTTGCATTATTTTTCAGTGGTTCACTGATATTCTTACGCTGGCAGACAGTCTTCTCATTGTCATTGCCTTTATTATTTTAAGGACAAACTATGGCTTAGAATGATCTTACATACAAAGAATTCTTTGTTTAGTGCTTCAGCAGGAGAACAGATTGTGGCTATAGAAGCTATATATAAGGCCTTTAAGAAAATACTGACATGGAGAAGACTTGATCATAATGCACAATAAAAATTGCCTTGAGCCTATCAGTTTTTCTGTCCACATGAACATTTCGCCTTTGGTAAACTAACAGTCACTGTAAAATAGTTGGAATGACTATGATGGTTCTGTGGTAAAGGCCAGTGCTTGTTGATACACTCTTTTTCATCCAGAAAAATAGCTTCCAGAAGTGGGCTGCCAAGGCTGGATGATTCATTACCTTTGCATCTTATAAGCTGTTTATTTGCATTATAAACTCACAATAGTTTAAGCAGCCCGTAATGTTCAGAAAACCATCTCAGGTCTACCTCTAGCGAGGCTCCTGCAAACTGCTAAATGTTTGGCTCTGCAAGGCAACAGTTGCTATGTCAGTTTTCGTTTTCCAGACACTTTTTCTCACCTGTTTCTAGAATGACAGATTAAAGCTTCATCTGCTAGAGTTTGTTACCATTTATGAAGGACTGGTCTCAAAGTTCTTGAGAACAACTTCAAAATAGATTTTCAACCTTTTTTTTCTACTGTACTCTCAGAGTCCAATATTCTCTAACCCAGTTCTTTTAGGTATTCTGCAAAAGGACGGCCTGTGTTTTAAAACCAAATTTATTTATCTGAACATATTTGACCTTACATGGAAATTTATGTACATTTCCCCCATTCTGATGTGGCTGAAGAAGGCCATTTACACAACCACTTGATCCACACAAGTCCTACAGATGTTTACCTAAAACAAAGGCCACCCTTCGGTGCCCTTTTTTGTTAAGTTCAACTTCTTTTACAACAGCTGTGGTCGCTCCCTATATTCTTCCGTGAGCTTCATGAGGCTATTGCCTGTGTCCACCTCCTCTATCCTATCTTTCAGTGTAGGAATTTGTTGATCCGTCACATATAGCCATGACCATATATAAAGTGGACCAACATCTATACCGATTGGTGATTTCTTCACCCACCTAAAAGTCTGCTGATACCATTAAAAAACTCGCAGTAAAGGCGACCTCTGCCTGGTGTCTAAGTCTGACTGCTAAGTGAAGAACCCTCTGCATAGTGCTTGCGGGACAATATAGAATGACGGGACAGTGCAGCGTGCTGCGTAGATGAGAGAGTGGCAGGATTTCTTTCCCATCATGTATTACGCTCCTGAGGAAGATTTATTTTTATTTCGTACTGGCTCCCCTTGAGAATGCGGATACTGGCTTGCTCATTCAGCAGTGCTTTCACCAGTGAAAGTTATCTAACATGTGGTTAGACTTTGTGGAGAACAGTCAAGTACGACTCTCTTCTTTGCATGATAAATCTCTGCAGGTGAGCATTGGGTAAATAGTTTTTGTTCACCTAGAGTTATGAGAGTGCTCAAAGACTAAGTTTAGAGGCAAGAAAATATTTTTAAAATTTCTCTTCTACCTTTTCTTTTCTGGTGTTAGGAATGAGGGTGGAGAAGAATCTGAAAACACCTGGCAGTTCCAGCAGTATTCCTGACTAGCAGCTAAGGACAGGCCTTTCTCACGGGTCACCTCTGAAACCAGCCCAAACAGGAGTACAGGAGGCATGACGTGACATGCGCTTTTGCCATGCTGGCATCCATGAACGTGGCCATGGAAGCAAGCGTATCAGGCACCCAGTGCTTGTAGCTGTTTCTGCCTCCAGGATGGCACACATAGTTCCTTTACCTTTACTATCGGGGCTGCCCCTGCAGCATTGCTCTAGTGTCTGTTATAACCGCTACTGGTTGAACCACACCACTACTCAGGAATTACCACTACACAACTGACAGGAATTCTTAAGTTTTAGCATGATGACCCAAAATATGCAATCGCTCACCTAACAAGGTGAGGGCTCTCAATCTTGAGGAGTCCCCAACGGCAGACTGCTGCTCTGCAGAGGACCAACTCAATAGGCCCCCGGCAGGCCTCCATTTATAATCTACTCTTACCTGACCTGTGCTTGTAAGTGGTCATATTAGTTCTTACGGGCAGAGACCCTTCTTCTGGGTGGCAATAGCCATCACTTAGCCTGGGGCAGGTGTACACCCAAGCAGCAAGACCATGTGGGGGAGCATGACGATCCCGGCCCAGGAGGAGTGGGAGCAGGTGGCCATGTCATGCCATCACTGGGTCAGCTGAAGGGTTTTGGGGTTGGGTTTTTTTAGTGCAGACGGAGATGGACATGGAGATAGCCAAAGAGAATAGCTACCAATATCCCACGGGTCCAGCATTGTTGCTATTGCCTAATTCAATAAAAGACTTGGGTGTTCAGTTTGCAGCTTACGGTCATTTGAGCAGCGGGAGGGGGATGGGGGGATTAATGCAGCCCCTGCCCACCACACGTGTAGTTCAGCTGGGCTAGAGATTGCCACCAAGAGCATGGGTACACGGGGTATAGCGCTGAGTGGCAGGAGCCCATGAGAGAAACCACATTGATTAACGTGCATGCTGCGAGGCCAGAGGCCTCCATCACCATCGCAGTACTGGCATCTCAATCACTGCCACAGCACCAGCATCACTGCTGCTGTGCTGGATCTGATCCTGGGAAGGAGCAATGGTCGCCCCAAGAAGACAGGCAGGGGCTGGCTGAGCGCGGAAACCTCAGCTCGCACCTGGACAGTGAGCAGGCATCGCTGGCTGGGGCTCACGGGCCAAGATCCCAAAGCTGGCGCTGCACAGAATGCTCGGCTTGATCAATGCCCTGTACGGCCTTCTCCCGTGCTGCCTGCACCTCACCCAGCAAACCTCGCACTGCCCACAGATCACCCTGGGCCAGTGCCATGAAGAATTTCCAATCTGCTGACCAAGATGAGAGCCTAGGATGCAAAGTATAGAATTACAAGGGCAAATACTTCTTCCATGCACATGCGGTGTCCTAGACAAACTGGGGCACCCCAGATGTGTCTTTATACAGGGTTCTTACACCCTTCAGTCATCCAGGTACAAGACGACTTGATTAATCGCTAACACCCACACTACCAATTGCAACAACATTTCTGCAGCGGTCTTGCTGTTTGCCTAGTCACCCAAATGTCCCTTGAGCCAACCTTGCCAGAGTTACTGATCTCTGATGCCAGATGATGGTGGGAGAGTTTCAAAGACGTGTCAGAGGTGCTAGAATGCTGGCGCTAGTTTGGTTGTCCCAGGGTATCCTTCATGGAAGCATGGATACCCTTCCACGCAGCAAAGTGCTTCTTTCCAGGGCGCTGCTGTCCCACAGGTTGCTTTACTTATGCATGAACAACACCAAAGTCTCCAGTAAAATTCCACTACGTGATTACATTACAGTGCATAATGTGAACTAGTGCAGGAAGGTAGGCAGCTAGGTAGATGATAGCTTTAAAAAAAATGAATACACTTTCATACTATAAAAGACTGGTTGATACACAGCCGCACACACTGCATGGCCATACTTTATTTGTGGTTATGTATACAGATCGCACAGTTCATATTGGTGATCTGGTCTGCTGAGGACTACTCAGCAGACCCTTCCTCACCCAAGGAGGCCAGCTGCCTCTTGACCGCAGCTAGAGGCAGCAGCTGGCTGGAGCGCCTTCATTTCCTTCTCCAGCCCCTTTAACTTATTCTCGTCCTTTTGGCTTCTGCCACAGCAGCTCCTGTCCAAAGACAGTACGTGTCCGCCTGCCCCTTTTCACCCACGCTGCCAGGAGAGCAAGGCGAGAGACAGCACTGAGCCAGATGCAGCCAACAACACCCCCAGGGGAGAAATGGACAACCGCGCCCTCAGCACGGCCTCTGGGAGAGGGGAGAAAAAGCAGCAACTGTGATTACTGCAGCGTGCCCCAGGCTGGAGACCCTCTTGCTGCAGGAGCTCCTGCACACACCACTCCTTCCCAGTGCTGCCGTTGATGGCACCTACGTTAAGGCAGGATCGAGTGTGCTTGGGGTCCAGATCGATGCTGCCAGGACAGGTTGTGGGGTGGCCTGGGGCTCTGGGACAGGCCTCAGGGGACATGCTGCGGCTGGGGCAGCTGCAGGGGCTGAGCTGGGCTTAGGCTGCGCAGGGTCTCTGGGAGTCAGGGTGCCTTGTGCCCGGTGGGGGGGTGGGCAGCAGGTCTGCAATCAGGATCTGTCTGCACTTCCTACCACTCACCAGCTTTTAGATCACTCCCAGGGAGCCAAGTGGCTTCAAGCTCCTCCTGTCACCCCTGGGGTGGCCAAAGGGCAGGAGATGCTGCTGTGCCCACCCAAGTGCCTCATTCGCCTCACGGGCAGTCTTGGCCCCACATCTACAGCTCCTGGAATGCCCTGGGAAGAAACATGGCTGCCTAGCAGTCCCATGCCTCAGGACTACAGCTCCTAGCATGCTGCGGGTCGTGCCCTCCCTACTATCTGACCCTGCAGAGACGCCGTCTTCCTGGCCCGGCCTGGCAACCCCACAGGTGCCATGGCGGCCACCCCAGGGCTGCCCTGGGCTCTTAGCCCCGGTGGTGCAGGGAGTACAGCCAACTGAGCAGAAGTGAGCAGAAGAAACAGCTAGGAAAGAGGGGACAGGCTGCAGGTGAGAGAGAAAACATAAGGCCAGGAAGCAGGACATTGCAATAGAAAAAGAGGAGGACACAGAGCGGGAGTGAGATGTGTAGAAAGAAAAACCCAGCGGCGGGCTCTGGGAGAGTCAGGAATTAGAAAATACCGACAGGGAGCGGGACAGAGAAAGATGAAAAAAATGACAGGCTTTAGGGCAGAGCGGGAGGAATTGAAACCTGGGGACAGGGAGACAGAAATGGAGAAAGAAGAACTCGATAAACACTACAGGGCAGACAGAATTTAAAAAAACAGGGACAGGCAGAGAAAGAGGAAGAAACAAATAGCTTCCCCCTCTTGTCTCCAGCTCTGCTTTCTTAGCAGGGCTTGGGCGCACTGCAGGATCTCTTGCTCACTCCCCATGGCTGTCATGACCCACATCTGCAGCCCATATGTGGTGCCACACAGCTGTTTTGGGGGTGGCAGTTCTCTTCCTTGGCACTGCGGGAATGGGGGCAAAGCAAATCAATCACTGTCATTTGATTTTTGTCCCCAGGGTGACCAAGCAGAGTTGTACCATGCACTGTGGAGTGTCCTGCAAAGGAGGTGACAGCCGATTGCAGTGCGGCGCTGAGACCACCTGACAGCAAAAGTGCCCGCTGGCCGCAGAGCAGCCCAGGTGAGCCCGTTCTCTCGGATGCCACGGAAGCAGCCTTCCTCCACCCCTGATTTTGGTGAGATACGGAGCCGTGCAAAGATGTTTCCCAGGCCTCCAGGTGTGGCAAGCATTTCCCAATGCCCCGTGAGAGCACCTGCTCCCAGGAAGCACCTCCCCACAGAGCTGAGGCCGTATCTGCCCCCCCCCGCTCCCTCCCCGCCAAAACTGCATATGGCTGCCCTGAGGGTTTCACAGGGAGGATGGCGTCATCAGCCTGGTGGCATTTGTGACATAGAAATGGTGAGCTGACTCCCTGTGGCCATGGCTGGCTGGTTCAAAGTCTCCAATTGCCTCAACCTTTCTCCCTGGAAAGGCTGAGGCAATCTTTCTCCGCATTTAACGCGGGAGTTTTTCAGGGTGTGAAGTTGGATGCTGGTGATGTATTGGTGGCTCCGTCACAGTTCCACTTCAGAGTTGTGATTTCTGAGATCTGGGGCCACCTGAAGGCCCTGGCAGAGATGTCCAGGGCGTTTGTGTTCAATTTTTTGCTAGCAGAGGGCTACAATGGTCTAGGGTTATGCAATGCTAGCGTTATGGGATTCTAGGTTTATGCAGTGCTAGCAGAAGGCTGCTGCAACAGTCTTCTAGGCTCCTGTGCTAGTGTTACTGGGTTCTAAGGTTATGGGATGCTGGGGCTCTGGGCTTCTGCAGTCACAGTGTGCTAGGGTGATGGGGTGCTAGGGCTACAGGATGCCAGAGTGTGAGTAAGATAGGATTTTAAAGCCTGTTAGGGACCAGCATCTGGGCTTTTTGGTGCTGCCTTCCTGGGGTTATGTTATTGTTGCTTTATCTTGTGTTCTGGGTGGTCTTTTGCAGGGGGAGAGATTCCTATTTTAGCTTATTTTCCTTTCTAGTGTTTGCGTTGGGGCCTCTGCTTTGTGTATGGTTTGTCTGCTGGTCGGGATTTATTATGCTGGTGGTTTGTGGTGCGTTTTCTGCCTTCTAATCATCATTTTCACTCTAATACGGCCTACGGCACTGGCCCGTGTAACTTCTGATGTGGTTCAACTAGTTTCTGGTGGCGGTTGGACTCTTTTAGGTAGGTGTGGAGGACTTGCAGTCCACGGAGAACGACTGTCAGATGACTGACAGGCACTTCTGGGGTGTGGAAGGACTTACGGACCAAGTGCACTTCTGAGTTTGTATGCACTTCCAAATTGGTGGTCACTTCTCCTGCCTTGAGAAGGAGAGCCATGGGAAGACACCCACCGCATAGGAAGAGAAGTGTTTCCCTCAGGGTACTTGGCTTTTTGTTTTGCCTTTGAGTCTGCAAAGAGGATGCTATCGTTAAGTTTAGTGTAGTATAGTGACATTTTATAAAGTCCTGGGTGGAGTAGTGTGTGACTGGCAACATCACTGAAAAAGAATGGTAGTTTTTCTGCGTGTTCTGGATGCTTTCGTTTTGAACACCTGCTAATGGTGGTGGCTTCACACTGTCCTTAGATCCTTTCTGAAGGCACAAGTGCTTCGGGTGACGTTCATCATCCATGATAGTGGATGTCAACCTGTATTTCAAACAGACTTCTTTGGGTTGGAAAGGACCTTTCTAAAGGTCATCTAGTCCAGCCCCGCACAATGAGCAGGGACATCTTCAACTAGATCAGCTTGCTCAGAGCCCCATCCGACCTGACCTTGAATGTTTCTAGGGATGGTGCGTCTACTACCTCTCTGGGCAACCTGGTATCACTTTGATATTTTTAGGGGCAAATTCTTGTCACTTCTGATTTGATCATCCTTGGTTTTGCCTCATCATGTGGCTGGAGAAGAGTTCATAGGAGGAGCAGGAGAAGGGTCAGCACTGCCATTTCCACATTGGCCACTTGTGCTGGTGTTATCAGGGTTATCTTTGTAGAGGTCAGTTCTTTGCTGGCCGAGGAGAGAGGCAAGGACTCTTGGCACAGAGTTACCATGGGAATTCATTCTCTCATATGAGCTGTGCACAGAGTGCTGCCCCAGCCTAATGCGTGGGGGCCCCAATACAGAGGAAAGCGTATGTCACAATGCAGTTGTGTAGACCAATCAAATTACTCATGTTAAGAAGTGGGCTAATCACTTACTATTGCGTGTGTAATCAGGATGTGCTTGCCCCGTGCAGGTGGTGTGAACGTAAGGTCAGTGGTGTGTTAATCTACATTGTTCTAAACCAATGTGCGCTGCCGGTGGTGGTGGGGGCTTTATTGTGCATTCTGCTTCATCTGGTCATGGTTATACGCCTGGTTTTTTTTGAAAGGTGAATCTTCTAGTGTTTTGTTGTCAGTATGGGGTGTTCTCAGCCAGGAAGAGATGGCTTAGGTTGGGTCTTCAGGTCACATCGACCCAGAGGTAAAAGATCGTCGTCCGAGGTAGTGTTGATTCTTCTAAGCAAGTCATATTGCAGTTAGCATCTTGCCTTTCACATTGCCAAAGGGTACTTCTGAACTATGGGGGAGCAATGCAGGGTGGAAAGGCACCTGCACGTGTGGCCTGTTGTTTGCTGGCCCTCACGCCATCAAAGCCCTCTCCAGAGGAACCTGTCATCGTCATCATCAGCCATGGCCAGAAAGGCGAGGGTGAAACTAACAGTGACCCTCAGGCCAACTGCCCAGCCAACTTTCATAAACACGCAGGAGTCTCCCTGCTGTGGTTTGGACTAAACAGCATTGAAAAAGGTGAAAGCAAATACATCTGGGGGCATAGAATGTATTACAAAATGCTACGGTTAGACAGCAGGAAAGCCTTACAAATAGGGGTCAAATCTATACCCCCAGTGGCGCTACAAATCCAGTTAGCATTAGACTATATTAACTGCTCAAGGGAAGGTTTGTGCTCTCATGAACACCAGCTGTTGGCTTTGCGTAGACCAAGACAGAAGAGTAGAAACAGATGAAATGAAAATCCAAAGCCACCTTAAAGTTTCACAGAGATGTCTCTCTTTGGGAACTGTTCAAAGGTGAGGGCTGAACAACAATAACAAGCTACAGCCTGATGTGTTCCACAGAGGGACTTTTGGTGATGGCACGCAGGCCAGTTAGGAAAAGGTCCAACAAACCCAGCTGCCTTAGGCAGGGCTCAAATCTGCGTTTGGGGGTCGGGGCTGTCAGCTGTCATGGTGGAAGGAAGGAGAAGCCTGAAAGGGGGGAGGTGGATTCAGAAAGCATGCAGAATCCATTGATTCTCAGTGTGACTTCTTGACAAGTCGTTCAGAAATTGTGCACGTGCTTCGTGCCTTTGCTGGTACAGGGAGGGCTGAGGAACAGACGATGCAGGCAGTCTCAGGCTGTTTCAGGAGCAAGTAAGGCCACACACTGGCACTTGAACATGGTTTGAAGGGCTTGCCAGAACAGCTCCCTTCTCAAGCCTGCAACCTGCCTTGCCGTAAGAAATGCATGTCCACAGGTGGGAGAAGTTGCACCTTCTGGAGCGGAGACAAGGTCAGGAGACTCCGCTTGTAAAGCGGCCATCCTGCACTGTGCCCTCGCTAGTGACACATGCAAAATGCAGAGCTTGCTGCTGAGGAGGTGAAGGGGATGCTGCTGCTGCTGCTGCAGCCCGAGGGCCTGGGTGGCTTTGTAGCTCCAGGGTTCAGCTGAGATGCGTCTGAGCCCAGGAGCACAGGCAAGGGGAGATAGCCCCATGTCCTCCCTTGGGCAGAGTGTGGCAGATCAAGTAACTTGCCTTGATGTGGCGTGGGAGAGCGGAGGGAAGGCTTCAGCTTCACCCTTCCTTGTGTTTTGTGGCCCAGCAGAGCAGGTGGTGCTTTGAAGCAAAGACAAAGTGTGTGGGTATGCTGCTGCACTGGCACAGGCCCCTGGAAAGAGCGGATGTCCTACTGTTATCAGGATGATGCCGATTCCTTTGGCATTAGTCTTCACCAAGAGACGATACCTACACCTGCTGAAGAAGCAGGGCTCCTTCTTTGGGAAAAGCGCAATGGCATGAAAGGGGGTGGGATGTGCCCAAGGAGTGGAGCTGTTCCATGGGCAGGAGGGGATGCCAGGAGCTTACCAGCACCCTCGGATGCCCCAGGATGCAGAGCATCCCAGGGTTAGGACCGCTGATTTCACTCTGCTCCAGGAGTGCCATCCCTCGGGGTCAGAGCGCGACGTCTTCCATGCCCTTCGGAGCTGGAAGCACAGCTGTCCCAGGTTAAAGCTTGGTGCTGGCCTTCCTTTTTTCAGGATCAGGAGCATTTAAGTTGCCAGGGAAGAGATGAAGGGGCTGCTGTCTTCCCTCAAGCCTTGAGGGACTGAGAGGATGAAGAAACAAAGGTGAACTGACATGCCTGTATCTGCAGCGAGTCTGTCCTCCCCTGCATTGCAACCAGCCCTTTGCTGGGTCAGGAGGAAGCTGTGAGACAGGTGCCTCAGCTGGAGACTGCTGGTCAGGAACACCGCAGGGGCCTGTGATACACGCCCCTCCCCAGTGATGTACTAGGGACAGAGTCCCCCTCGCCTGGGCTGGACAGGAGCTCATTGCCAGCGTCCTTCTTTCCTCCTCGCCAGCCCCCACTGCCCTCACTCACCCTCACAGATGCACTGGATCCTCTCATGCTGCTCCACCACGTGGCGCCGGACAAGTCCTAGGAACATGCAGCCCACGAGGGACCCTGCTGCCCAGTCTGCCCAGCAGCAGAACTCCGCCAGGCAGGGCTGACCCTGGGGTGCTCCTAGGGCACAGCCTCAGGGGTGTGGGACTGACAAGTGTCCCGCCAGCCCCACCGGTTGAAGGCAGGGATGGGCACAGGTGACAGGGCGCCCCATGGGTGCCTGGGCCCTATACCAGAACGTCGGGGCTCCTGACGTGCTGCTGCCTTGGGCCAGGGCGACCCCAGGACAAGGAGGAGCCCTGGGGCTCATGACTCACTGGTGAACCTCACAGTGTCCCACCACAAGGGCACCCTCGGCCTCCACAATGAGCAAGCTTGTGTCCTATGGGGTCAGCCCAGGGGCTGTGGTCGGCACACCACCACCCAGAACGGGAGCTGGGGTCCTCAGGGCTGGAGCAAGAGAGGCAGGGCACATCAGCACAAGGCCTGGTACTGTGACCATTGGACACACACCTCCTGCCCCCGCCGTCCCTGACAAGGAGGCCAAGCCAAGGGCAAGGCTGTGCAAAGGGAGCTGGGGAACTTGGGGCCGTCCTGCAGCAGCAAGACCAACCGCCCCAGGCTCTTTTGCTTCTCCTCTCTGGGGGAACATGTTGCACTTCCCCAGTGCCCACAGGCAGAATGGGAGGGGCAGTGTCCTGGTTTCAGCCAGGACAGAGTTGGTTTTCTTCACAGAAGCTAGCGTGAGGCTATGTTTTGGATTCGGGATTAGAAAAATGTTGACAACGTGCTGATGTTTTGAGCTGTTGCTAAGTAGTCAAGGACAGCTCAGCTTCTCGTGCTGGCCTGCTAGCAAGAAGGCTGCGAGTGTACAGGAAACTGGGAGGGGACACAGCCAGGACAGCTGGCCCAGGCGGGCCAAAGAGGTATTCTGTACCATATAACATCATGGCCAGTACCTAAACTGGAGTTAGCTGGGGCGGGGGGGGAGGAGTGGGGGGACGGGAGTCGCTGCTTGGGGACGGGCTATTGATCACTGTTTGGTGAGCAATTGCTGTTTTGGGCATCACCCATTCTTCTACATTGCTTTGTCGGTATTATTATTGTTGTTATCATTGTTGTTTCCTTGTCTTTTTCAGTCTTATTAACGTGTTTTTATCTCAACCCCTGAGTTTCTTCCCAATGTTCTCCCCCATCCCACTAGAGGAGGGACAATGAGCGAGCAGCTGTCTGTGTGGTGCTCAGTTGCCAGCTGGGGCTAAAGCATGACAGGCAGAAAGGGGCATCCATGGGGCACAGCCTCTCCCAAGGGCTGCTCATGACTCTGCTGTTCTCAGATCTGGCCAGCTATCACGGCGATACTGAGGGCAGCAATGGGCTGCTTTGGCACAGGGCTGTGGTCTGGGGACTGCAAGGAACAATGTCCCCCGCAGAGCATGGTGACTGGGCTGGGAGGCATCGCTTGGGCACAGGCAGGGACCTGGGCCACAGGCACACCCTGCAGCCCTACTGAACGGGCCACAAGACTCGCTTGCCAGCCTTGTGCTGTCAAAGACTAGCCAGCACTGGAGCGATAAGATTTGAGTGTCAATCCCAATGGGAGCCACAGCATATTGCTGAGCACAGGCAGCACTGCCACACTGGTGTCACTATAGGCAACCCTCCAGCTGCTCCACGATGTACAGCAGAACAAGAGTTTTCCTTGCGTGTGTGAAACACACCCCATATAGTAATGTAGTGACCAACTACACTGGTGAAAATGCTGCCATAAACACAAGCCACCACTATGGCTAGGAGAAAGGAAGCATGGGAGGTAAAAGAGCAGGACCGTGGCATGGAGAGCTCAGCAGTAAAGCCACAAGGATATGGGAGAGCAGGGCACAGCGAGAGGAGGGACAGGACTCCATTCCTGCATGTTCTGTGAGAGATCCCTAGATGCTTCTCTCTCTTGGATCAGGGCTCTTAAGAGAAAGAGCACACGGCCAGTGTCGGTTGGGGCTGTGAAAGGGCTGCCTCAGGGATATGAGGCTGGCTTTCAGTTTGGCCATTTCTGTGTGAGGGCCTTTGCTAGGCCATTTTATTCTTTTCGACCTAGCCTGTGTTTACTGTGAGACAGCAGTTGAGGCAAGTGACGAAGCACAGACTGGCAGTATAGGCGGAGCTGTAGAGGGCAGCCAAGCGAAATTGAGACCATAAACACCATTCCTGGCAGGCCTGTACTGAGTGGAAGCCATAGCTGGCGGGTTTGGATTTGATGCTTTCTCAGGCGAGGTTGAGGGTTTTGTTGTAGAAGAAATGCAGAGCGCCGGTACCTGTAGGGCTCTTAGGGGGCTGCAAAGGCTGTGTGTGTGCCAGCAAGAGATTTGAGTCCTTGCTTCTATGGCGTGGAAGTCATTGCTGCAGGTTTTTCCTTTTGAATCAGGGCTGTGTCTGGGCTGCAGAGTGGCACAGAAGGGGCAGGGGCACAGTGTTGGTGGGGATGTGACAAGCTTGTCAATTTATTCCTGATTTCGGTGACAGTTTTGGTGACCCAGATGGGACACTGCTTTTGAATCTCGATGGATCTGTGGGATCACGGGACCTCCAGCCGGCACCGAGGGATTCTCGGGGAGAACCTCTCATCCCCGGACCGAAGAATTCTGAGCAAGTCCCCTGGAAAGGTATTAAGGCGTTTTTTGAGGGATTGAAGGAATGTGGGTTCGAGTCCCACTAGCCTGCTCGTAAGGTGTGGCGAAAGCTATGCAGAGTAGGGCTGAAAGGGACCTCTGGAAAGGATGAGGGTATGAGACCCTCACGAGTAACGCCTGCTTATAAGTCGTGGTGAAAGGCTCGCAAGATTGGGCTAGGGGCCCAGGAAAGGAGGTTGGGATTTCTGGCAGGGGGCCGGAATCCTAGAGGGAGCTTCAACAGGGCTTGAGGTCCCTTTGGCTAGTGCCTGTGATAGTGCACAGTCAGAACCACTAGTCTTGGGAAGATGGGTATACTTCGGAGTAAGAAACCCATCCCACAGAAAACACCTTTGGGATGTATTTTAAGACATTGGAAAGATCTGGGAGGTGATCCTCTGACTCGGAAGCAATTAATTGAATATTGCAATCATTGGTGGCCAATGTATAAGTTGGACAGTGGGGAGAAATGGCCAGAAGACGGGACATTTCAATATAACACCATCTTGCAATTAATGTTGTTTTGTAAGAAGGAAGGTAAATGGGAAGAAATGGCATATGTTGATTTGGGGTTTTTTTTACGCTATGCAATCATCCAGAATGGCAGAGACAGTGCAGAATACACCCGCATGATTCTATGATAATGATTGTGAAAAAGGGAAAATGCAATGAGAACTTGAAAGGGGGTTGTTCTACTTGTAATACTAAAGAGATTTGCTGGAAAAGTGGAAGGAAGGAAGGAAGGAGGAAGATATTGAATTAATGGTTGTTCCTCACCGAAGGTGGGAAAGGGGAAGAGCAGTTCAAATTTGGAGGATGATAATCCTCCTGCTTCTCCCAAGAAAGGGGCAATAGGGGGATTTAGCCCAGTTTCAGGAAGAACACGCGGAAGGAGGGGGCAAGTAAGACCAACTTCCCTCCAAGCCCCTCTCCGAGAGGAATGATGGTCGAGTAGTGGTGAAAGTTCCTTTCTCAGTTACTGATTTAAGATCATGGAAAGACAACTGGTAGAAAATACACAAATTTGGATCCAGAAAACCCAGAAGTAGTGATACAATTGCCCTCTATATTTATGGGACAATTGGTCCCAGACATTAGAAAGAAACTTCAGAAATTGGAAGGGCCTGAGTCTAGAGATTTGGAAAAAATACTTGAAATTACCTGGGCTGTATATAATAATAATAGAGAAAAAGAGGTGAGGCAAGCCCGAAGGGATGGAAAATTATTAGCGATTTTAACAGAAAATAGTAGAAGAGGTAGAGGAAGAGTACGGGGAATAAACATTGGAGAAAGGAGGAAAGTAAAGCCCCGATTAGCGGAAGACCAGTGTGCTGTTTGCAAGGAGCGTGGGCACTGGAAAAGAGAATGTCCTAAGGCAAGAGAACTAGATCCGGCTCTCCGGGCAATTGAATTAATGACTCTGGATGAAGAACTATGGAGGGGACCGGGGGAATCAACCCTAGCTGAACCTCTGGTTACATTGAAGCTAGGGAATGAAGAAATAGAATTTCTGGTAGATACAGGAGCTACTTACTCAGGATTGAATACATGTAAAGGGAAATTTAGTCACAAATCAGTAGATGTTGTTGGTGCGACAGGGCAAAAGGAAAATTGGCCATTTTTAGAACCATTGAAGTTTAACTTGGGAAAACCATGGGTAACTCACCTGTTTTTGTATATGTCTGACGGTCCACTGCCTTTGTTGGGAGGAGGTCTACTGAGTAAATTGGATGCACAAATAACTTTTCAAGATGGAGAGATGAAATTATTAATACCACAATCAAAAGCCATAGAGGCAAGAGTATGTATGTTACAGGATTCCTACGAGAAAGAACAAGTACCAGAAGAAGTGGAAAATGCAGTTATTCCTTTGGTCTGGGCGAGTGGAATTCCGGGACGATCTAAATTGGCAGAGCCGGTAACAGTGATTCTAAAACCTGGAGCCAAGCCGGTAAGACAAAAACAATATCCTAGTAAGTGGGAAGCTCAAAAAGGATTAGAGGGGTTGATGACAAACTTTTTAGAATATGGACTATTGGTAGAATGTGAATCAGAATATAATACTCCCATATTACCAGTAAGGAAATCCGGAGGCCAGGAATATCGATTAGTTCAGGATTTAAGGGCTATAAATCAGATAGTCCAAGATACACACCCGGTAGTGGCTAATCTATACACTCTACTGACTTCCTTAAAAGAAGAGCGTAAGTGGTTTGCTGTACTAGACATAAAGGATGCCTTCTTTGGCATACCTCTGGATATAGGAAGCCAAAGGATACTTGCTTTTGAATGGGAGAGTCCCGCCACAGGATAAAAGACGCAATTAACATGGACTGTACTTCCACAAGGATTCAAAAATAGCCCTACGATATTTGGGAACCAATTGGCAAAGGAATTAGAGATATGGAAGAAACAGAACCAAGGGGGAGGCACATTGTTGCAGTATGTGGATGATATTCTGGTAGCGGCAGAAAGTAAAGAAGAATGTTTTGAAATTACTATCAGTCTACTAAGTTTTTAGGCCAAGGAGGATATAGAGCCTCCAAAGACCAAGCTCAGATAGGAGAAGAAGCAGTGATTTATTTGGGATTTGAAATATCTCAAGGACAAAGACGATTAGGAAATGAAAGGAAGGAAGCAATTTGTCGAATTCCTGAACCTAGTAGCCCGAAGGAGCTGAGAGCTTTTCTGGGAATGATTGGGTGGTGCTGACCTTGGATTTTGAACTATGGACTGTATGTAAAACCACTATATGAGGCTTTAAAGGAATCTAAGGATCGGTATCTGCCTTGGACACCTGAATGTCAGAAATCATTCAAAGAACGGAAAAGGGCATTAATGAAGGCTCCTGCTCTGGGATTACCTGATGTGACCAAAGCTTTTGAGTTGTTTGCACATGAAAGGCAACATCTGGCTCTTGGAGTGTTGACACAATGGCTAGGATCCTGGAAGCGACCAGTGGGGTGCTTCTCTAACCAACTTGACAACGTGAGTAAAGGATGGCCAGGATGTTTATGTGCTGTAGCAGCAACGGTATAGCTGAACCAAGAAGCTCGAAAATTGACTATGGGTCAAAAGACAGTGGCGTATGCACCACATATGGTAGTAACTGTTCTAGAGAAAAAGGGGGGTCATTGGCTATCCCCCAGCAGAATGCTGAAATATCAGGTTGTCCTATTGTAACAAGGTGATGGGGAATTGAAAACCCCACTGATTGTTAATCCAGCAATATTCTTATCAACAGAGAATCCAACAGGATATTTAGAACATGATTGCCTGTTAACTATTGAGCAAGTCTTTTCCAGTAGACTGGACTTGAAAGATGAACCTCTGGAAAACCCTGATCTGGAGTTATTTACAGATGGAAGCATTTTTTTGCAAGAAGGAAAACGAAAGGCCGGATATGCTGTCGTCACCACCTCCAAGGTAACGGAGTCAGGGACACTACCTATAAATACCTCAGCCCAGAAAGCAGAATTGGTGGCATTAAGGCGGGCTCTGCAAATAGCAGAAGGAAAAGGGGTAAATATTTGGACTGATTCTAAATATGCATTTGGTGTGATCCATGCTCATGGAGCCATCTGGAAAGGAAGAGGACTACTGTCAGCCCAAGGAACATCAATAAAGTATAAAGAAGAAATTCTCCAACTCCTGGAAGATGTGCAGAAACCAGAGGAAGTGGCGGTAATGCATTGTAAAGCTCATCAATTTGGTCAGACGACTGTAAATATAGGTAATGGACTGGCAGACAAAGCTGCAAAAGAGGCAGCAGAACAGGGTATCCTTGCACTGGTACCAGTAGAACAAACAAAATTTCAACATTTAAAACCAAAATACAATAAATTGGATGAGCAGTTAGCAGAACAATTAAAAGCATCACAAAGTGTAGAAGGATGGTGGGTAACGCCAGAGAAACAGGTGATACTAACCCCTCAAGTTATGCTACAACTTGCAAAGGAGAAACGTGAGCAAACACACTGGGGAGTAGATGCTATGGTTTTGAGTTTAAAAACATCTGTAGTATGTGTAGGAATGACAGGAATAGTCAAATCAATAATAGCTAAGTGTCCAATCTGCCTTAAAAATAATCCCGTGAGCCAAAGGAGACCACCTTTAGGAGTAACAAAACAAGGAAATTCTCCCGGAGATTATTGGCAAATTGATTTTTCTGAGTTACCCAGACAAAATGGATATAGGTACCTGTTAGCGTTAATTGATACATTTTCTGGATGGCTAGAGGCTTTCCCTTGCCGCACCAACAAAGCTAGGGAAGCAGTTAAGATATTATTGAAGGAAATAATACCACGATTTGGACTGCCAATGGGAATGTCCTCTGATAGATGACCACATTTTGTGGCAGAAGTAGTTCCACAAATCAGTAAAATTTTGGGCATAAAACAGGACCTACATACCCCCTGGAGACCACAATCGAGTGGAAAAATTGAGAGAATGAATCAAACATTAAAAAGACAAATAAGTAAGATTTGCCAGGAAACATCTTTAAAATGGCCACAGGCTTTACCATTAGCTCTCTTGCGAATCAGGATCCAACCAAGATCAAGAGACGGTGTAAGTCCATATGGAGTCCTGTATGGTAAACCGTACCAGACTCCTTTAGTCCCAGGGGATATGAAGGTAGCTGGGGAAAATTATTTGGAAGTGTATCTAATTTCTTTAGGAAAAGTCCTTGGAGCACTTTGGGGATATATTGTGCTGACTAGGTCACTTGCCTTGGATATGCCTGTACATCAGTATCAGCCAGGTGATCTTGTACATACAAGAACTTGGAACTCTGAACCACTGCAGGAAAAGTGGAAGGGACCATTCCAGGTACTGTTAACAACTTATACTGCAATCAAGGTAGGAGGAGTGGAACCATGGATACACTACACCCGAGTGAAGCAAGCCCCATCATGGAAGGTCATTAGTAGGGATTCAGAGACTGCAAAGTTAACTTTAAAACGTGTTTAAGAAACTATCATTGGAAGATATGGAAAAATGAGTTTTGATTTGGAAACTGATGATGTTGGGAGCATTGTTTGGGGTAACAATAGACCAGTTGGACGGGAAAGTTGAAGACGAAGTAGGACAACTAATACACATCCCAAAAAGAACGCCAGAGGAGAACTTAATGATAGGATTGATAAAAGAATTTGCAAATTTACAAAATGTAACCCAAATAATCGCATGTCTTCCAATTCCAAGAGCAGTAGGTGAATCAGTTCCATGGGGAGTACTGACAACAGGTTTAAGCAACAAGGGATTTAATAATGAGAACATGAGTTGTGAACAAGTTCCAAAACAGGTATGGTGGGAACAATTAAAACTCCAACAAAAGCGAAAATATACTCTGAGCAAAGAGGACTGCGATAGGTTAGGAACAAAGGAGTCCAATAAATACACACCGGTGGCTACATTACAAAATCCAGCACCGGGAGGAACATGTGACTGTAAAGAATTAACTAAAAAGAATGTTAGTCAAGTGATCATGGAATGAAAATGTGGAAAAACCAATCAGACTAACCAAGGATCAGAGGTTATATGGGATTCAGTGTGGTCTATGACCATTTTCTCTCAGTTTCAAAATATGGCCAATGCTTCATGGTGTTTTACCTGGGACGGAACAGTCTTTACAGTTTTCCATCGGTCAATGAGAAGAGAAGCACATCCAGGGAAAAGAAAGACCTAGTACCCTGGTGGAATTGTAAAAAGCTATATAATTGCAGTACAATTGATAGAGCAGTTCCAGAAGTCCCTCCCTTAGCAGCTGCACTGAAATATGGGTGTTGGTGTAGAGGACTTAAGAATGATTTAAATTTGACTGATGTATACAAAATTAGAAGGGGATCAATATTTAGTTGTAGGAAATCTACAGTTCAGAGCCCAGGACAACTGCCAGTTTGGGCAATGAGCGATGGAACGTGGACCACCCATTTATCAATGGATGGGAAAGTAAAACAAATTACTCTGGTATGCCAACATTATGTCCAACCTGGAAGAAAGCTCCTTTTAAAGGAGATTCTGAAAATTTAAAGTTAATACGGACAAAAAGATCACAAATTGATGATGATGATTGGAATGAGCCTTCGACAGGAGTAAACCTTGGATGGGCCTTAGAATCCTTTTTGAGTCCCTTGTCAACTTGCAGGAATAGGGCTTGGTTGTGTAAGTTGACAGGTCAAGTGGAAAGATTAGCCAGTATAACAAGGAAAGCATTTAAAGAGCTAAATTTACAGTTACAAGCCACTTTGAAGATGACCCTACAAAACAGGATGGCTCTAGATATGCTCTTACTAAAAGAACATGGAGTTTGTGGATACCTGGGGGATAGGATAGACCATTGTTGCATATATATCCCGAATGTTACCCAGGATGTTGAACATATTTTAGATCTATTAGAAAAAATAGAAAAAGATACTCAAGGAATACAGTCAGATATGCAAGAAAATTGGTTGGATAAAATTTCTAGTGGATTAGGATGGAATTTGAGTTCTTGGGTGAAGTCTCTAATTGGTACTGTGTTATTATTATTATTAATAATATCTTTGGGAATATTATGCATTTATTGTTTGAAAAGGGAATTTACAAAAAGAGCTGCCATTGATCGCAGAATTACACTTGCAATGGCTGCAAAACCACATCAAAACCTAAATGGTTTAACTGATGGTGCTCCCGCCATCATACAGTGATTTAATATTAATGAGAAATTTGATTTGTGATGGAAGTATGGAAAGGGAAATTATTTCAGAACTTCCAAAAGGGGGAAATGTAACCAAGGTGATGGGGGAATCAAACAGTAACTAGAAAATAGGTTAGTAATAAGTTGTAAAGATGTAACTATAGGCACAGGTTATGCACCAGCAATGCTGCTCAAGAGCCCATTTAACCCTTTCCATCCTGATTTAATTATCAAGGAATTAAGGTGTAACATTGTGATCATAGTACTATGTTTTGTTTTAATAATGAGTAGCTAGGAAGAAGGAACAACTTGGTCAGTTCTACCTAGACAATGGTTCAATGAAATGTAATTTTGTTGTCTTGAAACAAAAGACTGTAGAATGAATAATTACTTATTGGACCGAGAGCTCGTGAAGGTCTATTTAGTGTTGCCAAGTTTAAATGAACTTGGAGGAAAAGGAAATTCTGGCAGGGGGAGATCGCGACCACCGACTCCGAGACCACCCACTCAAGAAACCCTCCGACCCAAAAGATCAAGGAAGTAAATTCTTAGAAACTTATAGTGAGCATGCGTAGTCATTTACATGTTAGGCGAAGAATTTTTAACCAATCACTGTATAGGGGATAATGAATATGTATTTGTGTATCTATAAAAGAATGTTTCTTACACAGATTGAACGAACACAATTTGGGAAAGCTATTGCCCGTGTCCCCGGTGCCGTGAATAAAGAATGCCTGCCTTTTAACACTACATTGGTGTTACGAGGTTTATTCCCGATTTCGGTGACATTATTATTGTTGTTAACACTGTTGTTTCCTTCTCTCTTTCCGTCTTATTAAAGTCTTTTTATCTCAACCCATGAGTTTCTTCCCAATTTTCTCCCCCATTCCGCTGGGGGAGGGACAGTGAGCGAGCGGCTGCGTGGTGCTCAGTTGCCAGCTGGGGCTAAGCCATGACAGGCAGAAAGGGGCATCCATGGGGCACAGCCTCTCCCAGGGGCCGCTCATGACTCTGCTGTTCTCAGATGTGGCCAGCTAGCACGGCGATACTGAGGGCAGCAATGGGCTGCTTTGGCACAGGGCTGTGGTCTGGGGCCTGCAAGGAACAATGTCCCCCGCAGAGCATGGTGACTGGGCTGGGAGGCATCGCTTGGGCACAGGCAGGGACCTGGGCCACAAGCACACCCTGCAGCCCTACTGAACGGGCCACAAGACTCGCTTGCCAGCGTTATGCTGTCAAAGAGTGGCTGGAGCTTCTTAGCCAGCACCGGAGCAATGAGACTTGAGTGTCAACCCCAACGGGAGCCAGAGCATATTGCTGAGCACAGGCAGCACTGCCACACTGGTGTCACTGTAGGCAACCATCCAGCTGCTGGTGTACAGCAGAACAAGAGTTTTCCTTGCGTGTGTGAAGCACACCCCATATAGTAATGTAGTGACCAACTACATTGGTGAAAACGCTGCCACTAAACACAAGCCACCACTATGGCAAGGAGAAAGGAAGCATGGGAGGTAAAAGAGCAGGGCCCTGGCATGGAGAGCTCAGCAGTAAAGCCACAAGGATATGGGAGAGCAGGGCACAGCGAGAGGAGAGACAGGACTCATTCCTGCATGTTCTGCCTGAGATCCCTAGATACTAGCTGCTCTTGTCTCTTAACCCCCATGAGAGGGGCACGGTGGTAGAGAAAGAGGACACCGCCAGTGTCGGTTGGGGCTGGGAAAGGGCTGCCAAGGACATGTGAGGCTGGCTTTCATTTTGGCCATTTCTGCGTGAGGGCCTTTGCTAGGCCATTTTATTCTTTTCGACCTAGCCTGTGTTTAGAGTGAGACAGCAGTTGAGGCAAGTGATGAGGCACAGACTGGCAGTATAGGCGGGGCTGTAGAGGGCAGCCAAGCGAAACTGAGTCCATAAGCACCATTCCTGGCTGGCCTGTACCAAGTGGAAGCCATAGCTGGCGGGTTTGGATTTGATGCTTTCTCAGGCGAGGTTGAGGGTTTTTTTGTAGAAGAAATGCAGAGTGCCGGTACTTGTAGGGCTCTTAGGGGGCTGCCAAGGCAGTGTGAGTGCCAGCAAGAGATTTGAGTCCTTGCTTCTATGGCGTGGAAGTCACTGCTGCAGGTTTTTCCTTTTGAATCAGGGCTGTGGCTGGGCTGCAGAGTGGCACAGAAGGGGCAGGGGCACAGTGTTGGTGGGGCTGTGAGAAGCTTGCCAAGGAAAATGGAGAGTCCCAGACAGCATTGAGGCCTGTCTTGTTCTGCGTGGAAGCCATAGCTGGTGGCTGTGGGTTTGTTTGTCACTCAGGTGAGGTAGAAGCGGGGGTGCTGTAGAGGAAGCACAGAGCCATGCTCTTGGTGGGGCTCTTCAGGGACCGTGAAGGGAATTTTACGAGCACAAAGAGGTTTTGTTCCTGGCTTGCTGAGTGCTTAGAGAAGCAGCTGTTTGCTGTCTGCTGTGAAGCTTCCCTGTGGGGCAGGGTGGGCAGGTAGGTGAGTGTAGCAGTGAGGTCGTAGAGGAAGCACAGAGCCCTGGTGTTGGTCGGCCTCTTCAGGGACTGCCATGGAACGCTTCCAGGCAGCCAGCTCTTTCCTTCCTGGCACTCCCATTGTGTGAGATACCAAGGTGGTACTTCTGCATATTGGAGCACGGCTCGTAGGAATGTGAGGTGCGTGGTGGTAGAGCAAGAGCAGACCCCTAGTGTTGGTGGGGCAGTGAAAGGGCTGCCAAGGGGAATAGGAGGGCTGTCTTTCAGTTTGAGCATTTCTGCTTGAGAGCCTTGTCTTGTCCATATTTTGGGTTGAGACGACAGTTGAGGCAGCAGAAGTAAAATAGCTCTATTGGTGTGTCTGTAGAGGGGCAGCCGTGTGTTCCATTAAGAGGCAGAGCAATTTTTCAGAAAGTTAACCCCCTTGTGTTCCAGTCAATCCCCAGATATCAGAGGGACTGGGGGCAGCTGAGCTTAGGTTCTGAGTGATGCCCAAAGTCAGTGTTAGTTGTTCGGTCGCGCCCATCACCTCCGTTGGACTATCATGGGCCCGGATGCTCTACTAACATCACACTGCCTGCTCAATCAGACACCTCCTGAATTAATACGGCCACACTCAAAATGTATGGTCACATTCAGGGACAACCTGCTCGGCTGAGTCAATCAATGGTGCGATTTATTGAAGCAACAGATGCACAAATTCTCTTAGATTGCCAGTGATAAATTCACTGTCTGCAAAGCTTGCGCAATAAATTGAATACGGCCAGGTTACACATGCGTGGAGTAATACAGCAACTCTATAGAGATTCCTAAAGTTCCCGGGGATTCAGTAGGGATAGCGGAGTGTTTGAATCTTACCCAAAGGCATCGCAATGAGGGGGGCAAGAGAGGATCAGCCCATCGGCAGATCCTAAAGGTCAGGATTGATGGTATCTTGGCTGACATCCAGCTCTTTTCAAACCGTTTTACGGTGTTTTACTTTGCAGGTGGAGCTTGAGTGACTCTAGTCATATATACCTTTATCATGATTGCGCCAAAATGGTCTTGCTTTGTGTTTAAAGGCACAGACTGGGAAAAATTCAGTGCGCGAGCTTGTTGAGGGGTGGTTGCACTTTGGGAGGTCGGTAACTTTTGAGGTGGGTGTGCGTTTTGGTATGATAATGATATTATAATAAGCAAACATAACTCCGAGTACAGCATTTCATCAAAAGTTGACAGACTGTTGACCCAAGGCGTCGAATGTGCAGCTTATTCATGTACGGTGTGTACCTTTAGATTCCTTTGTTCACAGAGCGTGGCCACGATGTCTCCACTCCGCGCCACTCTCCACGCGATTTGTCACAGAGTCAGCACACCAAGTTTCCCTGAAGTTGCCAACATCTGGGGTTGCCTAGGGAATTGCCATGGTACAGACTCATTGCACATTGGCTTCGTTCCACCCTGTTTCAATGCTGTTCTTAGAGCGTGACTATAAGTTTAATTTCTAAGTTGCCCCCAACAATTATTCCACAGGGGATGCCAAGGAACGTTTCCAGGCAGCCAGAGCTTTCCTTCCTGGCACCCCCATTGTATGAGATGCCTGGGTGGTACTTCTGCATTTTGGAGCACGGCTCGTCGGAATGTGAGGGACATGGTGGTAGAGCAAGAGCAGTCCGCCGGTGGTGGTGGGGCTGTGAATGGGCTGCGAAGGTGGTCTGAGGGGTGGCTTTAATTTTGGGCATTTCTGTGTGAGAGTCCTCCGTTTTCCGTTTTTCTCTTTTTGAGAGAGCCTGTGTTTAGTGTGAGCTAGGAGAAAAAGTGCGGAGTAGTAGTATTGGTGGGTCTGCAGAGGGGCAGCCAAGGAAAACTGAGAGCCGTAAACAGCATTCCTGGCTGGCTTGTGCAGAGGGGAAGCCATAGCTGGCAGCTTTGGATGTGATGGTTTCTCAGGCGAGGCGGAGGGTTTTGTTGTAGAAGAAATGCAAAGTGCCGGTACCTGTAGGGCTCTTAGGGGGCTGCCAAGGCAGTGTGGGTGCCAGCAAGAGATTTGAGTCCTTGCTTCTATGGCGTGGAAGTCATTGCTGCAGGTTTTTCCTTTTGAATCAGGGCTGTGGCTGGGCTGCGGAGTGGCACAGAAGGGGCAGGGGCACAGTGTTGGTGGGGCTGTGAGAAGCTTGCCCAGGAAAATGGAGAGCCGCATACAGCGTTGAGGCCTGTCTTGCTTTGTGTGGAAGCCATAGCTGGTGGCTGTGGGTTTGTTTGTTGCTCAGTTGAGGTGGAAGGATAGCGGGTAGAGGAAGCGCAGAGCCGTGCCCTTGGTGGGGCTCTTCAGGAACCGCGAAGGGAAGTTTATGACTACAGAGAGGTTTTATTTCTGGTCTGCTGTCTGTGGGAGAATGAAGTGGCCGCTGTCTCCACTGAAGCTACAGCATGGGGCAGGGTGAGCAGTGTAGCAGTGAGGTCGCAGAGGAAGCACAGAGCCCTGGTGTTGGTAGGCTTCTTCAGGGGCTGCCAAGGAACGCTTTCAGGCAACCAGAGCTTTCCTTCCTGGCACCCCCATCGTGTGAGATGCCTGGGTGGTAATTCTGTGTTTTGGAACAGGGCTCGTAGGAATGTGAGGGGCATGGTGGCACAACAAGAGCAGTCCCCCCGTGTTGGCGGGGCTGTGAAGGGGCTGCGAAGGTGGTCTGAGTGGCGGCTTTCATTTTGGGCATTTCTGCATCAGAGTCTTCTGTTTTCCGTTTTCCTCTTTTTGAGAGAGTCTGTGCGTAGCGTGAACTAGGAGAAAAAGTGCGGAGTAGCAGTGTTGGTGGGTC
Organism: Phaethon aethereus; assembly: GCF_964289735.1. Taxonomy (NCBI): domain Eukaryota; kingdom Metazoa; phylum Chordata; class Aves; order Phaethontiformes; family Phaethontidae; genus Phaethon; species Phaethon aethereus. The sequence goes on along the minus strand of NC_138577.1, from coordinate 60,564,591 downwards.
TGCAGAGGGGCAGCCAAGGTAAGCTGAGAGCCCTCTGCAGCATACTTGCCTGGCTTGTCCACAGTGGAAGCCACAGATGGCAGCTTTGGATTTGATTGTGTCGTGGTTTAGCCCCAGCCAGCAACTAAGCCCCACGCAGCCGCTCACTCACTCCCCCACAGTGGCATGGGGGAGAGAATCGGAAGAGTAAAAGTGAGGAAACTCATGGTTTGAGATAAAGACTGTTTAATAAGTAAAGCAACAGCCACGCATACAAGCAAAGCAAGACAAAGAATTCATTCACTACTCCCCATGGGCAGGCAGGTGTTCAGCCCTCTCCAGGGAAGCAGGGCTCCGTCACGCGTAATGGTTTCTTGGGAAGACAGATGCTATAACTCCGAACGTCCCTCCACCCCTTCCTTCTTCTTCATCCCAGCTTTATATACTGAGCGTGACGTTGTATGGTATGGAATATCTCCTTGGCCAGCCTGGGTCAGCTGTCCCAGCTGTGTCCCCTCCCAACTTCCTGTGCATCCCCAGCCTGCTCGCTGGCAGGCTAGCACGAGCAGCTGGACTGTCCTTGACTACTTAGCAACAACTCAAAACATCAGCACCTTATCAACATTTTCTCATCCCAAACCCAAAACATAGCCTCACGCTAGCTTATATGAAGAAAATTAACTCTACCCTGGCTGAAACCAGGACATTATCCACCCGTTATTCCATAGCATTTATGTTATGCTCAGGTACCACACTATCCAATACGATCTCATTAACCACCACCCCCCTTCCCATCCTTTAATATAATACACAGATTATCATCCCCTTAGTCCATAGGCCTCCCTCAAAAAATGTCTGTGAAATGTCCACTGAGTTCATGTAGTCCATGACTTTGGGCTCCATCCCTTATGGTGGTCACTCAGGACAGGCAAGGTGGAGTGCTGCATGGAATTACTGGGCACCAAAACCAGCTCAGGTCAGGTCACTGCTGCAGTTGCACTGCTTCTTGTAAGGCTTGTCCTCCATTCGTTCAGCTAGTTCCTGCTATAGTTGTTCCTATAACATCCAACTCAAATCATGGGTTTCAACAGTTTAAAGGTCTTTCCATTACAATCTCCACCCCTGGGTCCTTTGTACTGGACCATAGGGTTTAACATTGCAATGAACTCCTCCCCTTGCCCCTGCTCCAGCTTGTACTTATCCCAGACTGCAGTCCCTTCCATGAGCCACAGTCTCTCCAGGGGTTTATCTGCTGTGGCATACACTCATCCACAGTTGCAGTCACTTCAAGGTGCACCTGCTTCAAAACGGCCACCTCCATGGGCCAGTTCCTCCAGGAATACACCGGCACTGTTGAGGGCTTCTCCATGGCCACACACTTTGAGGTGCTCCAAGCATGACATCATGCACAACCAATAATGCTTCAAGGTGCACCTGCTGCAACATAGACTTATCCACAGCCACAGACGCTTCGAGATGTACCTTCTTCAGCGTGGACTTACCCGTGTGCCACAATCCCATCAGAGTTATACCTGCTGCGGCACAGACACAACCATGGCCACAGATGCTTCGAGATATACCTGTTCTGGCACGGGCTTACGCACGGCCACAGATGCTTCGGCGTGTCCTGCTCCCACATGAACTCATCCACAGGTCAAAGTCCCTCAGACTCGAGTCCACACTGGACTTCCAGCCTGTCCAGTACAGCAGCACAGAAACAGCAACGATGCAGCGGCTATCTGCTAGCCCAGGCCCAAGGTCACTGCTGTTATCAAAATATTCCCAGGCACAGCAGGGTCAGACGATCAGCAGTACAGCAGCATGGCGGCAGCAGCGAAAGCAAAAAGCAGCCATTAACGAGCACTGGACCCTAATATATGCAAGGAAGGCAAACCCATGGCAAGCACAGGGGCCTGGCAATTAATGGCTAAACAGCAATAACAGCCATAAATTCTATCTTAATACATTCCAATCAAACCTGTCATTATCTCAAAACCTTCCTGCCCCACGTTGGGCGCCAAAAAGGACTGTCGTGTTTTAGCCCCAGCCAGCAACTAAGCCCCACACAGCCGCTCACTCACTCCCCCACAGTGGCACGGGGGAGAGAACTGGAAGAGTAAAAGTGAGGAAACTCATGGTTTGAGATAAAGACTGTTTAATAAGTAAAGCAAAAGCCACGCATACAAGCAAAGCAAGACAAAGAATTCATTCACTACTCCCCATGGGCAGGCAGGTGTTCAGCCCTCTCCAGGGAAGCAGGGCTCCGTCACGCGTAATGGTTTCTTGGGAAGACAGATGCTATAACTCCGAACGTCCCTCCACCCCTTCCTTCTTCTTCATCCCAGCTTTATATACTGAGCGTGACGTTGTATGGTATGGAATATCTCCTTGGCCAACCTGGCTCAGCTGTCCCAGCTGTGTCCCCTCCCAACTTCCTGTGCATCCCCAGCCTGCTCGCTGGCAGGCTAGCACGAGCAGCTGGACTGTCCTTGACTACTTAGCAACAACTCAAAACATCAGCACCTTATCAACATTTTCTCATCCCAAACCCAAAACATAGCCTCACGCTAGCTTCTATGAAGAAAATTAACTCTACCCTGGCTGAAACCAGGACAGATGGTGTCTCAGGTGAGGTTGAAGGTTTTGCGGCAGAAGAAATGCAGAGCGCCGGTACTTGTAGGGCTCTTAGGGGGCTGCCAAGGCAGTGTGAGTGCCAGCAAGTGATTTGAGTCCTTGCTTCTATGGCGTGGAAGACATTGCTGCAGGTTTTTGCATTTGAATCAGGGCTGTGGCTGGGCTGTGGAGCGGCACAGAAGGGGCAGGGGCACAGTGTTGGTGGGGCTGAGAAGCTTACCCAGGAAAATGGAGAGCCTCAAACAGCATGGAGGCTTGTCTTATTTTGCATGTAAGCCATAGCTGGTGGCTGTGGGTTTGTTTCTTGCTCAGTTGAGGTGGAAGGGTAGCAGGTAGAGGAAGCGCAGAGCCATGCTCCTTTGTTGGGGCTCTTCAGGGACTGCAAAGGGAAGATTTCGACCCGAGAGAGGTTTCATTCCTGGCTTTGATGAGTGTGGGAGGAGCAGCTGTCTGCTGTCTGCTGTGAAGCTAGCCTGTGTGGCAGGGTGGGCAGGTAGGTGAGTGTAGCAGTGAGGTCGTAGAGGAAGCGCAGAGCCCTGTTGTCGGTCGGTCTCTTCAGGGGCTGCCAAGGAACACTTCCAGGCAGCCAGCGCTTTCCTTCCTGGCACCGCCATTGTGTGAGATGCCTATGTGGTACTTCTGCATTTTGGAGCAGGGCTCGTCGGAATGTGAGGGGCATGGTTGTAGAGCAAGAGCAGTCCCCCAGTGTTGGTGGGGCTGTGAAAGGGCTGCCAAGGGGAATAGGAGGGCTGTCTTTCAGTTAGGGCATTTCTGCGTGAGAGCCTTGTCTTGTCGGTTTTTCTCTTTTTGACGGAGTGCGTGTTTAGAGTGAGACGGCAGTTGAGGCAGCATCAGAAGTAGAGCGGAGTAGTCCTGTTGGTGGGTCTGTGAGAGGGGCAGCCAAGGAAAACTGAGAGCTCTCTGCAGCATTCCTGCCTGGCTTGTCCGGAGTGGAAGCAATAGCTGGCAGCTTTGGATTTGATGGTGTCTCAGGCGAGGCTGAGGGTTTTGTGGTAGAAGAAATGCACAGTGCTGGTACCTGTAGGGCTTTTAGGGGGCTTCCAAGGCCGTGTGAGTGCCAGCAAGCGATTTCAGTCCTTGCTTCTATGGCGGGGACGTAATTTCTGTGGGTTTTTCCTTTTGAATCAGGGCTGTGGCTGGGCTGCGGAGTGGCACAGAACGGGCAGGGGCACAGTGTTGGTTGGGCTGTGAGAAGCTTGCCCAGGAAAATGGAGAGCCCCAAACTGCAGGAGAAGGATGGACCTCACGACTCTATGAGAGTTATATTCCAATGCCTTTTATTGTCTTGTCTGACTCCAATAGATATCATAATTTTTGCTTAGGCACTGCACACACACTCATGATTGGTTACAGCTTGTTACACACATTATTGCAATTGGCTATATACAAAGTATCACGCGCTGTCCATGCGCCTCTCACACAGTCAGGTTTCGCTGCTTGCAGGTGTTCCTGCACTCCTTTGCTGCTTCTTAGTTGTTTACCACAGCTCCTTCTCCTCAAGGCTGAGCCGTGCAGATAATCCATCTGTTTACCAGCTTCTCAATGCCACAGCTTGTTCTCCATAGGGTCGAGCCGTGCAGATTAACGCCACAGCTCCTTCTCCTTAAGGTCGAGCCATGCAGAGTGATCCCAACATCTCCCCCTTTTTTTGTTTATCTATAAACAAACCTGATGGATCGTTCGCAACCCGAGGACTGTGAGGGAGATGGACCATCTGTACATTCTTGTATCGTCCTGTGCCGCGAACTCAGCCCAGCAGTCGGTAGGTGCCAGCTTTACGTGGGTGTCCCCACGGAGGCAACGGTGGCCTTGCCGTATACCGGCCCACTGCCCTTTGGGAAATCCTGGTATTTATCCATTTCCCGAGGAACGAGTTTCGACACACGTGGCCAGCGAGTGTCGGAACACGCCTCGGTTGTCACCTTTTAACACGGGGAGCCTATAGCGTATGCGCCCGCTGGCCAGATGTGCTGCACGCGCCACAGCCATCACTGCTGCACGCACCACAGCCATCCCGTCTATTGGTTCGTAGGCTTTGTTCACACGGCATATTACCATAATCCAGCAGTCACATATCAACTATGCTTAAGTCAATAGCAGAATGTTACAAGGCAAACAATTCTAGCTGTACTACTCCTAGCAATAGAAACTACTCCTAGTGATGGAAAAAGTGTTTGTATAAAGCTATGAAAACCAGTATTATATCTTACCAAAGGATTTGTAGTTATAGAGCACTTTGCCTTAAAAGCTTTCCATGTTCGTCTAATGATACTGCTAATTTCAGTGTGATTAATTATTTGCAAATTAGGAACTAGGACGCCCATGGTACAGTCCCCTGACCAGTTCCCGGGCAGCTGTTTCCCAGCCAACTGATCTCCACGCAGCCACCATAACCCTTCTGGTAGACTGAAAAAGGATTGCCTGGGGAGGAAAGAGACAGACAGAAGGTGTCTTGTCCTGTTTGATTTGCTAATGTTACCCATACATTTTCTTTTGGCTGAGGTGGCATCCAGATTGCGATGACACCTGATAGTGTCAAGATGTGTCCGACGACGACGATGGTGACTCTTTCGCCTATGGTTTTACCCATGTTGCGGGTACGCACGAGTTCCAGAATCTGTAATGACACAAGCATAACCTCGTCCTCAGGTTAGCAGTTGAAAAGGTCCTTCCCACATATTCTTTTGCAAATTTTTAACTTTTACTTGCACATTTTGTGTTAACTCAAACAGACTTCCTGTCATTCCTTTTACATGTTTTATTATGGGAGGTACTGTTTCTCCTTCTGCTAGACGCAAATAATTTAACACATATAAGGCTTTATTCAAACGTTCTTGGGGTGGTGTGGTAGCCTCTCCCCCTTTTTGTTTTTGCAATAAGCACTTCAGGGAATGATTCATGTGTTCAACAATAGCTTGTCCAGTTGGGGAATGCAATATTCCAGTAACATGCGTCACTCCCCCTTGAGCAAAAAATCGTTGGGTTGACTGGGCTACATAACAAGGACCATTATCGGTTTTAATTTGTAGGGGTATACCATGGGCTGCGAATGCAGCTCGCAAATGCTTTTGTACATGCTGCCTACTAGTTTCTCCTGTCTGTGCAGTGGCCCAAACTACTGCAGAATAGCAATCAATTGAGACATGAACATATTTAGATCTTCCAAAGTCAGCGACATGTGTCACATCCATCTGCCACAGTTGTAGTGAATGCAGTCCTTGGGGATTCACTGTAACCATGATTCCTGGGCCTATTTGTTGACAATCAGCACAAGTCTGTATAATAGCTCTAGCGTCACCTGCACTTAGATTAAATTGTCTCGCTAAAACTTTGGCAGATTGATGGAAAAAGGCATGAGAGGCTTGTGCTTGACCTCAACGGTCCGGGGCAGGTCCAGCCCATACTGCGGCAGTCAGCCGATCAGCTCTTGCATTTCCTTCCACCAGTTCCCCTGGAAGGTTGGTATGGCTGCGTATATGCATAACGTAATAAGGCTGTTGTCTTTTCTGCCATAAAAACCAAAGCGTTCTAAATTGTTGATATAGCTGTTCCTGCTGTACTTGTCCGAGGATTGAACCTTCCAATCTTTGGAGCACTCCAGCTACATAGAAAGAATCAGTAATTATATTCACAGGTTCTTCAGACCATAATTTAAAGGCTTCAATTACTGCCTGTAGTTCTATCTTTTGAACTGATCCTGGCACAACAAGTACCCGTTCTTTCCATTCTCCGTGCTCTCGCCATACTATTGCTGCCTTGCCTGTTTTCCCACCACCATCCTGTAGCACCTTGAACTGGGTATTGACTACACTTTGGTTTTTCTTCTGCTTCATGGTTTTTAAAAAAGGTAAACATTTTGTGTGATGGATAATTAATCTGAATGTCACCTTCAAATCCTGCTAATGCAGTTTGCAAGAGAACAGAGTGCTGCAAAGCCCAAGTCAAATATTCTTGTTGTAATGGTATTAAAATAGTTTTTGTGTCCTTTGCTGATATATCAATAATTCTGTTGCGCCCTTTCATAATCAAATTTGCAAAACACTCTACTTTTGTGGTGATGTTTCTTCTCTGCTGCCGAGGCAAAAAGACCCACTCTAAAATTCTCAGTGGGTCCACTTTTGATTCTAGCTTTGTTATCCACTGTATTATAACTGCATAGGGATGTCACTCGTGATTGATTACTGCCAAAGTGATCCCTGTCGAGGGATCTACCCTAGAACTAAATTCTTGAGTCCACAACATTACTTTGATGGTTCCCGTATAATCAGCGCCAATGACTCCAGGGAGAACAAAAAGTCCCTGCTTTGTTGCTGAAGATCGTCCTAATAACAAAGCACTCAACCCATATCCTAATGGTCCATTCGCATTAGTTGGGACATCATAAACCGATGTGTCCCGTAAGGTAACTTCTACTGTTGTTTCCATGTCCACTCCTCTGGTTCGGGTGCTAAGGCTTGCCAAGCAGCCTGGTGGTGCTTCCCCATTTGTGTCATCGCGCGGGGTGCCTTCGCGCTCGGTCGCCCGTTTCCCCAATTTCACACCATCCCGATGATACTTTGAACAACATTCTGAGGCTTGATGACCAAATTTTTGACATCGACTACATGGTGCTCCTGCTGGGCCTATTCCTTGCTGAAAAGGTCCTTGTTGGAAGGATTTATGACCTGTCTCAATCTGCCTAGGTCCTTTCCTTGTGGCCTTGCACTGAGCTCTAAAATGGCCTGTTCTTCCACAACTAAAACATTTTTTCTCCCCTTTTCATTTATAAATGGCTTAATTGCTGCTGCAAAGGCACTTGCGAGTGTCTCTGCCTGATGTGTGGCAGAGCCTACTCTGTTGCAGGCTTCTACCATTTGTACTAACATTGCTTCTTTTGGCAAAGCTAACAAAATTCTTTTACAGTCTACATTGGCGTTTTCTACCGCTAAATTCAACAACACTGCTAGTTTTGCGTCTTCATTGGTATACACTTTATTCAAAGCGTCTCTCAGACGATCAACAAAAAACATATATGGTTCATCTCTCCCTTGTCTAATTTGAGTATAAGATGGTTGCCTCTTTCCCTCCTCAGGGACTGTTTGCAACACATTCAACGCTAGTCGCTCAGCTAATTGCAAGGCTTCTAAAGGCAGCCGAGCTTGCAATCGAACATCCACAAACGGTCCCTGGCCTGTCATTTGTTCAATAGTAATGTTCTGAAGCGGATTGCCGTCTTGACGCTCCAGGTTTCTCAGAGCTTCTTGCATACAGAGTTTATACCATCTGTCTGCCCACAATAACCTTTGGGTTGGTGTCAGCAACATATCTATCATCTGCCGACAATCCCATGGTGTAAGAACCGTGGATTCTTCTATGTAAGAACATATTCCCGTGAATATGTTATCTAACAGAGCTTGCGTGAAAGGTGATTGCAAGCCATAATTTTGTACTGCCTTCCGCACTTCCTTAATCAAGTCCCAATGAAATGGGTCCCAGCGATCGGGCCCGTGAGGCTGTACACTAATGGGAAATGCCATCAGTAACTCCGTTTCCTCCTCTTTCATTGCTCCTAAAAAAATGTCTTTCCACCGCTCTCTAGGGTCGCCTTTCATTCTAGGTTCTTGCCTCCCTATAGTCTCTACAACAGGCTCTTCTTCTTCATCGCTGCTATCAGGCAACGGGGGCCATAAAGGTGGCAGGGACTCAGCTGAGGACTTCAAAACTACGGCTTTCGATCGGTTAAGTCTGGGTGGTTTTGGGGGTGGTAAAGACCGCCCATCAATCTTTCACACAGGCACATAGGGGAACATTGAGTACATTGTTCTGGGCAACTTTGTCCTGTCTTGCCCTCACATATATCATTGTAGACCTGTTTCTCTGACTTACCTAATGCAGCCAGTTCACCAGGTGCATCTGGCACCTCACGAGGTGCAGTCGGAGCCGCTGAAGGTCTGGACCCTCTGACTCGGTTAAGAAGGGATTGGTTGAAGGCGGTTTAACAGCCTCCTCCATACCAGCTGCAGCTTTTCTCTCTGCCTTCAAGGCTTTTAATGTGGTTAATATCAACTTCCACGACGTCACTAACTCTGCAGCGGTTTTATCTCTGTTCCCAATATGTTCCCGTAACATTTTTGCTATCTCCTCCCATGTCTCTGCCTTAAACGTCACAGATGGATCGGAGGGGTACCCTTTCTTTCGGCACCAAATTAAGAGCCTTCTAAGTGTATATTCATCATATTTCAGTCCTCTCTTAGAGAGCATATGCAGCAGGAGTCTGACTATCGCCCCTTCTTCATGTGATGTGTTCTGCCCCATGCCGTCCTGGTTGCTCACCTCACCTCATTGGGTGCTTCTCCGTTGCAACGTATTCCTTTTTCTTTTTCCTTGCGTCAGTGCCGCTGACTGCAATTCTTCCAACTGGGCTAGTACCGCGGAGTCCTCTGCACTCGAACGCAGGAAGGAAAGCTCTGGCTGCCTGGAAGCGTTCCTTGGCGGCCCCTGAAGAGGCCTACCAACACCAAGGCTATGTCCTTCCTCTACGACCTCACTGCTACACTGCTCAACCTGCCCTATGCTGTAGCTTCAGTGCAGGCAGCAGCCACTTCCTTTTCTCACAGACAGCAGACCAGGAATGAAACCTCTCTGTGGGCGTAAACTTCCCTTCGCGGTTCCTGAAGAGCCCCACCAAGGGCACGGCTCTGCAATTCCTCAACCCCCCACCTTCAACCTCACCTCATCAAGAAACAATCCCACAGCCACCAGCTATGGCTTCCACACAAAACAAGACAGGCTTCCATGCTCTTTGGGGCTCTCCATTTTCCTGGGCAAGCTTCTCACAGCCCCACCGACACTGTGCCACTGCCCCTTCTGTGCCACTCCGCAGCCCAGCCACAGCCCTGATTTAAAGGAAAAACCTGCAGCAATGACTTCCACGCCATAGAAGCAAGGACTCAAATCTCTTGCTGGCACTCACACTGCCTTGGCAGCCCCCTATGAGCCCTACAGGTACGGGCGCTCTGCATTTCTCCTACCGCAAAACCTTCAACCTCGCCTGAGACACCGTCAAATCCAAAGCTGCCAGCTGTGGCTTCCACTGTGGACAGGCAGGTATGCTGCAGAGGGCTCTCAGTTTTCCTTGCCTGCCCCTCTGCAGACCCACCAGTTCTGCTACTCCATGCTTTTTCTGCTGGCTCACGCTGAACACAAACTGTCTCAAAAAGAGAAAAACGGAAAACAGAAGACACTCACGCAGAAATGCCCAAAATGAAAGCAAATCCTAAAGGTGGTGTTTGGGCCACCATCCCAATCTCTCTTAATTCCTTTAATCTTTTTCCAATGGTAATTATATATTTTTGGATACTATGATCCTCAATTACATTGTTCCCCAGAGGCATTCCTTGAAAATAAGGCATGCCATATAACATTTCATATGGCAATAATCCAGTCTCACTGTGTGGTTTAGTTCTTATGTTTAGAAGTGCCAACGGTAAGCATTTCGTTCAGGGCATTTGTGTCTCAATCATCAATTTAGCTAATTGTTGTTTTATTGTTTGATTCATTCTTTCTACCTTCCCCGAGCTTTGTGGGTGCCATGGAGTGTGATATTCCCAGTGAATACCTAATGATTGACATAATAGTAAAATGTGTGCCCTGGTCTGAATCAATGTACTGGATTATCCCATATCTAGGTATCAAATGTTCTAGTAAAATTTTTACCACCATCTGTGCCGTAGCTCGTGCTACGGGGTAAGCTTCTACCCACTGTGTTAAATGATCTACTATTACCAATAAATATTTTATCCTCCCTACCTTAGGCAATTCAGTCCCGCTTCTTTCTTTTAATAATTCCAGGGCCCTACATAGGGCATACAGCTCACAAGCCTGAGCTGACCATGATGGACTCAGAGGTCCTGATTCCACAAGTTCTAAGTCCTTATTAATTATTGCATATCCCGCTTTTCTCTTCCCTTCTACCACTCGGGAGGAGCCATCTATAAACCGCTTCTCCATTTTCCAACTCAGTATCTCTTAAATCTGGTCTCACCTTAGTCTGGGTCTCAATTACCTCTAAACAGTTATGTTGTAATTCCTCTGATGGTTCTCCAAACAAAAATTGTGCTGGACTCTGAGCAGAAGTCACCCTCGGTTCTAAGTCAGGGCAGTCTGTTAGTATTGCTTCATACTTTAGGATCTGGCTGTCCGTTAACCATTTTTCCGCTTTTTGTTGTAAAACATTTCTGACATTGTGTGGGGTATACACCTTTAAAGGAGCACTAAAGGTAATCTTCCTAACTTCCTCTATTAATAATGCTGTAGCAACCAAAGCTTGGAGACAAGCAGGCCATCCTCTGCTTACTGGGTCAAGTAACTTAGAACAATACCCCACGGGTTTTTTGATTCCTGCCCAGTCTTGAGTAAGAACTCCATATGCTGTCTGGCTTGATGCATTCACAAAGAGATAAAAAGGTTTTTCTAGATCTGGGAGGCTCAGTACTGGTGCTTGTATTAATGTCTTTTTTATTTCCTCGAATCTCTGATCATCTTCAGTAAACCACTTGAATTGGTTAATTTTTCATATAGGAATTTTACCTTTTCACTATAATTTTCAAGCCATGGTCTACAATATCCTAATAATCCTAATATTTGCCTAATTTCCTTTTTAGTTTGTGGGGGTCTTAAGGATAGAATCCCAGATACCCTATCAGGCTCTAACTTCGTCCTTCCTTTACTCAGCCAATCTCCTAAGTATTTTACTTCCTGTTCTACAAACTGTAGCTTTGATCGGGACACCTTTAATCCCTTCTCCCCTAGAAAATTTAACAATTTCATGGTGGCTTTTTTCTTCAGTTTCTCCTGCTACTAATAAATAGTCCACATATTGTAATAATTTTACCTCCTTGAGTATTGTGAAATCTTGTAAGATTTTCTCCAAGGTTTGTCCAAATAGATTTGGTGACTCCGTACACCCTTGTGGTAACACAGTCCATCTTAATTGTTGTTTTCGTCCTGTTTCAGGGTCCTCCCACTCAAAGGCAAAATAATCTTTGGATCCTTCATCCAGAGGACAGGCCCAAAAAGCATCCTGCAAATCTATTACACTATACCAAGTATGTTTGGGAGATAATATGACTCAATAAAGTAAAAGGATTTGCCACCACAGGGAATTTAGTGATTGTCTGCTGATTTACAGCTCTTAAGTCCTGCACCATCCTGTATGACCCGTCCGTTTTTTTTACGGGAAGAACGGGCGTGTTATGAGGTGACATACATGGTTCTAGGGTTCCTTTTTCCAAAAGTCTGTCAACTACAGGTTTTAATCCTTTTCGACCCTCCATAGGTATAGGGTATTGCTTGATTCTAATTGGGTGGTGCGGATCTATTATTTGAACGCTTATGGGGTCCATTTTTATCTTTCCAGTTTCCCCTTCTTTATACCACACTGAGGGGTTAATAGCTTCTTTATCCTCTTGTGTTAAAGTGTATAATTTAATCTGCAGTTTGTCCCCTTGACTCTGAATGCTCAAGTTTAACTTCAAAATCAAATCCCTTCCTAATAAATTGTATTTCGCTTCAGGGAGCAAAAGTAAATCATTAAGACAAATTTTCTTTTCTGTTTCTACTTCTACATTTTTCAAGATACTTACTTTAAAAGGCTCTCCTTTTGCCCCTGCTACTGACAAATAGCTCTTCCCTTTTTCTATTCCTTTTGGAAATTTTTGAATGGTTGATTTTTCGGCCCCTGTATCCACTAAAAACAAAACTTCCTCTTTATGGGGACCAATTAATAATTTTATCAAGGGCTCTGTTGATGTTGAAGTCCCCAGAAGATAGAGCCCCTGATACCCCTAATATTCTTTGAACATTTTCTCATCTTGTTCCCGCTTACGGCAGTTCTTCTGAACATGTCCCCTCTTGTTACAGTAGTAACAGACGGGAATTGTAAATCTTTCTCGATGAGTCCCCGGGGTGTCTGCTCTATTCTTTTTTCCTTTTTCTCTCCAGACAGAGTCTTATTTTTCTGACTTTCTCTTACTGCTGCTACAAAAATTTTTGCTTTTGCTTTTTGTTTTTCTTCGTCCCTCCTAACATAGACTTTCTGGGCTTCTCTAAGTAACTCCTCTAATCCTCTTTCTTGCCAATCTTCCAATTTTTCTAATTTCCTTCTTATATCCCTCCACGATTTAGCTACAAATTGTGTTCTAAGGAGTGCGGTCCCTGCTGCTGTATTCGGATCAATTCCAGAATACATTTGTAGGTTTTTCCTCAACCTCTCCAACCTCTTTTGGAGATTCGTCTTTCCCGTGTTGTTCATTAAATGCTTTATTAATGTTTTGCCCTCGGGGAACCGCTTCCCTTATTCCCTGTATGAATAACGTTCTCAAATCCCTCATATTCTGTCTTCCTTGGGATTGTTGATGATCCCAGTGGGGATCCACATTTGGCCATTTCTGATCTCCCGGGGGTCCTGCCTAATTCTGTCTTTCCCAAATTCTCATTCCAGCTTGTCTAATCATTCCCCTTTCCTCAGCAGTGAATAAGATCCCTAAAATGGACTGTATTTCTTCCCAGGTATAAGTATTGGGGCCTAGGAATTGGTCCAGTTTTTCAGCTACTCTGAGGGGATCATCTAACAGGGTCCCCATTTCTTTCTCGAACTTTCTTACGTCTGTGGTATTTAATGGGACTGCCACAAACCCAATGCCTCCCTGATTGCCTCCGAGGGGTACTTCTCATAAGGGATATAGAGAAGCTCCCTCAGATACAGCAGTCCTACTTCTTGTACATGCAGCCGGAGGTGGATCTAATTCCGGTGCTGTTGGTGGTGGAGGTAGGGGCAACGGTGGTACTGATAGAGGTACTACGGCCACCGGAGGGGGAGCCGCCACCGGAGATGGATTGTTAGGATATGGAGGCGGTAGGTTATCCAGTGGCTCCCATTTATCATCTTTTTCATTTCCCTTTTCATTTTTATCTCCTTCTTCTTCCTCAAACTTTTAATCTGTTTTTAATGTAAGTATTGAGGCTGGAAAAGGACGTAAAGTTCTGTTCCATAATCCTGCATAATCACTTCCCTCCTGGCTAAAAGGTTCCTTTGAATTAACATATGTATTTAAGGCCTGGCAAATCCAGTCTTCAAAAGATCCAAAAACAGGCTAAAAGACATGTGGTTTCAAAGGCTTCTTTGGCCATTCAACCATGCAATATTGAACCAATTTTAATTTCCTTTTTCCTTTTCTGAGGCCCCTATAATTCCAATTTTTAATCATTATTCCTAATGGACTCTCCGGAGCTATGTCTGGTAATTTGCTCCCTTTCTTCTGGTCCTGGGTCTTTGATTTCATGTGACCCATCTAGGAATTTTAATGTGGCAATTCTTACAGCCCTTGGTTACCTTAGTAAGAGTGTTTTGTAGAAGGCTTTCACTCACCCACGAATGCTATAGGAACCGCTTCGGTCCTTCACCGGCCAAGTCCCTCGCGGGAGATTGGAACCACAGTTAGAAGACCTCCGCACTCGCTTCGGAACTATATTCCGTCTCAGTCACACTCTTAGACACACACAGGCAACCGAATCCCACCCAACCGAACGGTATATGCCTTAAATACTTACGACTCTGTCGTCTTCATTCGGATCTTCATGTGCAGAATTACGGGCAAAATTAACTACTGCAGCCGGCAAGGGAGCTCATAAAAATCAAATTCTTTGCTTGCCCCTAATCAGGTTCAGGGTGTTAGTCCCGACCAGACCCGATCAGGAGCCACCAAATGGTGGGGCGCACCTCCTAGATCAAGTCAGAATTCAGGAACTAAGACCATCCTGGACAAGCCCCCAGTTGAGATAAATGATTGAGTCCCAAACAGGATTCCAATTTAACTTTATAATTTATTAAACGAACAGAGGCAAGCAAACAGCGCTGGGTGCGTCGGCAGTCTCTGCTCTACCAAGACGCACACCGTACAGTTCCTGGTTTTGGTTTATATCCGTTATACTAATCCATATTCATGAATAGGCGTGTTTTCTTCGGCGCGTGCCCTCTTCTCCTTCTAGGGTCTTCTCGAATCTTCCTCAGCATCACCCCAGGATGACCCCAAACTTTATGCATGCACTTTACAAGTTTCTCTTTACACAATACTATGCGGTCAGTGGTCTAATTGGTTTGAGCTGATATACCAGAATGTTCCCTAGGTGGCTTTTGCAAGAGGCAAGAACTATATACATTAACCACTCTGCTAGACTCAGGCTTGCGGTCATACAAGAGTATGTGGGACAAAAGGTTACACTTCATCACATGAACCAGATGAACATATTTCACAGGGATCTCTCACAGAACATGCAGGAATGAGTCCTGTCTCTCCTCTTGCTGTGCCTTCCTCTCCCATATCCTTGTGGCTTTACTGCTGATCTCTCGAAGCCAGGGCCCTGCTCTTTTACCTCCCATGCTTCCTTTCTCCTAGCCATAGTGGTGGCTTGTGTTTAGTGGCAGCGTTTTCAGCAGTGTAATTGGTCACTACATTACTATATGGGGTGCGTTTCACTTGTTCTGCTGTACTCTTCTTCTGCTGTACACCATGGAGCAGATGGAGGGTTGCCTACAGTGAAACCAGTGTGGCAGTGCTGCCTGTGCTCAGCAATATGCTCTGGCTCCCGTTGGGGTTGACACTCATATCTCATCGCTGCAGTGCTGGCTAAGAAGCTCCAGCCACTCTTTGACAGCATAAGGCGAGTCTTGTGGCCCATTCAGTAGGGCTGCAGGGTGTGCCTGTGGCCCAGGTCCCTGCCTGTGCCCAAGCGATGCCTCCCAGCCCAGTCACCATGCTCTGCGGGGGACATTGTTCCTTGCAGTCCCCAGACCACAGCCCTGTGCCAAAGCAGCCCATTGCTGCCCTCAGTATCGCCGTGCTAGCTGGCCACATCTGAGAACAGCAGAGTCATGAGCGGCCCCTGGGGGAGGCTGTGCCCCATGGATGCCCCTTTCTGCCTGTCATGATTTAGCCCCAGCTGGCAACTGAGCACCACACAGCTGCTCGCTCACCGTCCCTCCCCCAGTGGGACGGGGGAGAACATTGGGAAGAAACTCATGGGTTGAGATAAAAACATGTTAATAAGACAGCAAGAGAGAAGGAAACAGCAACGATAACAATGATAATAGCGACAAAGGAATGTACAAGAACTCATGCCCAATACAGCAATCGCTCACCATCCGTCCCCGAGCAGCAACTCCGCCCCCTGCCCAGCTACCTCCAGTTTATGTACTGGCCATGACGTTATATGGTACGGAATAGCTCTTTGGCCAGCCTGGGCCAGCTGACCTGGCTGTGTCCCCTCCCAGCTTCCTGTGCACCCGCAGCCTTCTTGCTAGGAGGCCAGCATGAGAAGCTGGACTGTCCCTGACTACTTAAAAAGAACTCAGAACATCAGCACATTACCAACATTTTCTCATCCCAAATCCAAAACATAGACTCACACTAGCTTCTGTGGAGAAAACCAACTCTGTCCTGGCTGAAACCAGGACAGTATCCACCCCTTATTCCATACCATTTACATCATGCCTGGGTCCTACACTTTTTCAATACATTGCAATTACCAATTATTACTTTTCCTGTCTTTTAATATATACCCGCAGATACCATTCTCTTAGTCCATGGGCTATCACTTTAAAATGTCTGTGGAGTCCATTGGGTCCATGACTCTGGGCTTCATCCATTGTAGCAGTCTCTCAGGGCAGGGGAGACGGTATGTGGTGTTGGCTTGTTATCTGGCACGGTCCATGCCCATGCTCTGCAGGTCAAAGATGTCGATCTCGAGGAAGTTGTTGGGCGTAAGCTGCTGAAGCCAGTTCTGGTTCCATCACAGCTGCACGTTGCTTGGTTTCACTAAAGCGCATTCCTCATCAGTCTGGGTGATTCTTACTGTAATACCATTGATATGGTAGACAGCAACCATAGTAGTAATTTCATACCCTATTGTGTAGCAATTAACATAATACAATTCAAATCATTGACTATTTTCACCCAAAATCAAATCTCCTCCAGGTACACATCGGACTTTCCCATCCTTCCACATTACCCATCAAGTGCACCCAGGTCCCTGGGCAAAGGCAATCCCACAAACGGGTTCGCATTTGCCGGAGGGAAGAGTAACCCAGACTGTCTTCCCCAGCATATTTTCGGCGTGCAGCACAAGGACTTTAGCCCCTTCTACAGTACGTAAAAGTTTGGACAGGGCAAGGCCGGCTCTATTAGTAGATGCCCTAGCGTTGACTAACCAGGTGGCTTTTGCTAAATGTTTATCCAGATGTTTGAATGTCCCATCACCCATTGCTCTCAGTGTAGTCTTTAACAGCTCATTGCATCATTCAGTGTTTCCAGATGCTGGTGCAGGCCATTTTTCTCATTCAGCTGTAGCTAAAGCCAGCTGGGTGGCTTTCACCTCTGCAAACTGACTTGACTCACCTTGTCCTTCAGCAGCTTCTGTGACTCGTCGTATAGGCTCCACACAGCAGCTTTCCACCTTCAATGTTTGCCTACAGTACGACAGGACCCATCAGTAAACAGGGCATATTGCCTTTCGTTCTCTGGCAGTTTATTATATGGCAGAGCCTCTTCAGCACGCGCCACCTCCTCTTCTGGCAATATTCCAAAACCTTTGCCTTCTGGCCACTCCATTATCACGTCCAAGATTCCTGGGCAACGGGGGTTTCCTATTTGAGCTCGCTGTGTGATAAGCGCGACCCACTTCCTGCACATAGCATCAGTCGCATGATATGTAGATGGGACCCTCCTTTTGAACATCCATCCGAGCACCAGCAGTTGGAGTGCCAGGAGGAGCTGTGTTTCAGTACCAATCACTTCTGAGGCAGCTCGAATGCTTTCATATGCTGCCAATATCTCCTTTCCACTTGGAGTATGGCGGGACTCAGATCCCCTAGATCCTGGACTCCAAAACTCTAGAGGTCAACCTCGGGTCCCTCCTGGTGCCTTCTGCCAGAGACTCCAGGTAAGGCCATTCTCCCCGGCTGCCATGTAGAGCACATTTTTAACATCTTGTCCTGCCCGAACTGGCCCGAGGGCTACGGCATAAACTATCTCCTGCTTAATTTGTTCAAGGGCTTGTCGTTGATCAGGGCCCTGTTCAAACTCATTCTTCTTCCAGGTCACTTGATAAAGAGGGCTTACAATCAGACTGTAATTTGGAATATGCATCCTCCAGAAGCCCACAACACCCAAAAAAGCTTGTGTTTCTTTTTTGTTAGTTGGTGGAGACATAGCTGTTATTTTGTTGATCACATCCATTGGGATCTGATGACATCCATCTTGCCATTTTATTCCTAAATATTGGATCTCCAATTGGCAAAACGGGCTTTTAGAAGGGCTTGACTCATCTTCTTCCCTTTCTTGAAAACCTCTTCCGACGTGTCGCCCCATATGATGATGTCATCAACGTACTGCAGGTGCTCTGGAGCTTCACCCTGTTCCAGTGCAGTCTGTATCAGACCATGGCAAATGGTAGGGCTGTGTTTCCACCCCGGGGCAGTCGATTCCAGGTGATTGGACACCTCTCCAAGTGCAAGCAAACTGTGTCCTGCACTCTGCCGCCAAAGGGGTTGAGAAAAATGCATTAGCGATATCAATTGTGGCGCACCACGTGGCTGCCTTTGACTCCAGTTCATATTGAAGTTCTAGCATGTCTGGTACAGCAGCACTCAGTGGTGGTGTGACTTCATTCAGGCCACCATAGTCTACTGTCAATCTGCCCTCTCCATTAGACTTTTGCACTGGCCATATGGGGCTGTTAAAGGGTGAGCGAGTCTTGCTGATCACTCCTTGGCTCTCCAGCTGACGAATCAGCTTATGGATGGGGATCAGGGAGTCTCTGTTGGTGCGATATTGCCACCGGTGCAGTGTTGTGGTAGCGATCGGCACCTGTTGTTCTTCAACCCTCAGCAACCCCACACCAGAAGGGTCCTCTGAAGGAGCAGGCAAGGTGGACAGCTGTTTTATTTCTTCTGTCTCCAGGGCAGCTATACCAAAAGCCCACCAGTACCCCTTTGGGTCCTTGAAATACCCTCTCCTGAGGTAGTCTATGCCCAGGATGCATGGAGCCTCTGGGCCAGTCACAATGGGGTGCTTCTGCCACTCATCCCCGGGGCTCACTTCGGCCTCCAGTACAGTCAGCTGTTGGGATCTCCCTGTTGCTCTGGAAATACAAATGGGTTCTGCCCCTATATGGCTTGATGGCATTAGGGTACAGTGTGCACGGGTGTCCACTAAAGCCTTATATTCCTGTGGGTCTGATGTGCCAGGCCATCTAATCCACACAGCCCAATAAACCTAGTTGTCCCTTTCCTCCGCCTGGCTGGAGCCAGGCCCTGCTAGTCCTGGTCATAGTACTCGTTACCCACTTCCTGTAAATATGAATCAGAAGTCCCTTCTGGAGGATCAGAAGTAAGATCAGCCCTTCTATTCATTCTGGGGAACTGCCCACTGGAAAGTGGAGCGACGACTTTGCTGGAGGATCCCGAACCTCCTTTTATAATTGTTTTTCCTTGCAGCTCGCGTGTGATTGTGCCTCTAGGGTCGAGGTAGGTTTTCTATCCCACCTCCTCATGTCCTCTCCATAGTCACGCAAGTGAAACCACAGGGTGGCTCGCGGTGTGTATCCTCTGTATAGTCTCTTTTGAGCAGAACACTTACTCCTAATAACCTTCCCTTGAGCAGTTAATACAGTCTAATGCTAACTGGATTTGTAGCGCCACTGGGGGTATAGATTTGACCCCTGTGTGTAAGGCTTTCCTGCTGTCTAACCGTAGCATTTTGTAATGCTTTCTATGCCCCCAGATGTATTTGCTTTCACCTTCTTCAATGCTGTTTAGTCCAAACCACAGCAGGGAGACGCCTGTGCATTTATGAAAGCTGGCTGGGTAGTTGGCCTGAGGGTCACTGTTAGTTTCACCCTCGCCTTTCTGGCCATGGCTGATGATGACAATGAAAGGTTCCTCTGGAGAGGGCTTTGATGGCGTGAGGGCCAGCAAACAACAGGCCACACGTGCAGGTGCCTTTCCACCCTGCATTGCTCCCCCATAGTTCAGAAGTACCCTTTGGCAATGTGAAAGGCAAGATGCTAACTGCAATATGACTTGCTTAAAAGAATCAACACTACCTTGGACGATGAGCTTTTACCTCAGCTCTTCCTGGCTGAGAACACCCCATACTGACAACAAAACACTAGAAGATTCACCTTTCAAAAAAAAAAAGGCGTATAACCATGACCAGATGAAGCAGAATGCACAATAAAGCCCTCCCCCCGCCCCGGCAGTGGACATTGGTTTAGAACAATGTAGATTAACACACCACTGACCTTACGTTCACACCACCTGCACGGGGCAAGCACATCCTGATTACACACGCAATAGTAAGTGATTAGCCCACTTCTTAACATGAGTAATTTGGTTGGTCTACTCAACTGCATTGTAACATACTCCTTCCTCTGTATTGGGGCCCCCACGCATTAGGCTGGGGCAGCACTCTGTGCACAGCTCATATGAGAGAATGAATTCCCTTGGTAATTCTGTGCCAAGAATCCTTGCCTCCCGCCTCGGCCAGCAAAGAACTGACCTCTACAAAGATAACCCTGATAACACCAGCACAAGTGGCCAATGTGGAAATGGCAGTGCTGACCCTTCTCCTGCTCCTCCTATGAGCTTATCAATAATAATAACACAGTACCAATTAGAGACTTCACCCAAGAACTCAAATTCCATCCTAGATGGAAATTTTAGAAATTTTATCCAACCAATTTTCTTGCATATCTGATTGTATTCCTTGAGTATGTGTTTCTATTTGTTCTAATAGATCTAAACCATGTTCTACATCCTGGGTAACATTCGGGATATGTATGCAACAATGGTCTATCCTATCCCTCAGGTATCCACAAACTCCATGTTCTTTTAGTAAGAGCATATCTAGAGCCATCCTGTTTTGTAGGGTCATCTTCAAAGTGGCTTGTAACTGTAAATTTAGCTCTTTAAATCCTTTCCTTGTTATACTGGCTAATCTTTCCACTTGACCTGTCAACTTACAACCAAGCCCTATTCCTGCAAGTTGACAAGGGACTCAAAAAGGATTCTAAGGCCCATCCAAGTTTTACTCCTGTCGAAGGCTCATTCCAATCATCATCATCAATTTGTGATCTTTTTGTCCGTATTAACTTTAAATTTTCAGAATCTCCTTTAAAAGGAGCTTTCTTCCAGGTTGGACATAATGTTGGCATTCCAAAGTAATTTGTTTCACTTTCCCATCCATTGATAAATGGGTGGTCCACGTTCCATCGCTCATTGCCCAAACTGGCAGTTGTCCTGGGCTCTGAACTGTAGATTTCCTACAACTAAATACTGATCCCCTTCTAATTTTGTATACATCAGTCAAATTTAAATCATTCTTAAGTCCTCTACACCAACACCCATATTTCAGTGCAGCTGCTAAGGGAGGGACTTCTGGAACTGCTCTATCAATTGTACTGCAATTATATAGCTTTTTACAATTCCACCAGGATACTAGGTCTTCCTTTTCCCTGGATGCGCTTCCCTTCTCATTGACCGATGGAAAACTGTAAAGACTGTTCCGTCCCAGGTAAAACACCATGAAGCATTGGCCATATTTTGAAACTGAGAGAAAATGGTCATAGACCACACTGAATCCCATATAACCTCTGATCCTTGGTTAGTCTGATTGGTTTTTCCACATTTCCATTCCATGATCACTTGACTAACATTCTTTTTAGTTAATTCTTTACAGTCACATGTTCCTCCCGGTGCTGGATTTTGTAATGTAGCCACCGGTGTGTATTTATTTGACTCCTTTGTTCCTAACCTATCGCAGTCCTCTTTGTTCAGAGTATATCTTCGCTTTTGTTGGAGTTTTAATTGTTTTAATTGTTCCCACAAGTTTTGGAACTTGTTCACAACTCATGTTCTCATTATTAAATCCCTTGTTGCTTAAACCTGTTGTCAGTACTCCCCATGGAACTGATTCGCCTACTGCTCTTGGAATTGGAAGACATGTGATTATTTGGGTTACATTTTGTAAATTTGCAAATTCTTTTATCAATCCTATCATTAAGTTCTACTCTGGCGTTCTTTTTGGGATGTGTATTAGTTGTCCTACTTCGCCTTCAACTTTCCCGTCCAACTGGTCTATTGTTACCCCAAACAATGCTCCCAACATCATCAGTTTCCAAATCAAAACTCATTTTTCCATATCTTCCAATGATAGTTTCTTAAACACGTTTTAAAGTCAACTTTACAGTCAACTACTAATGACCTTCCATGATGGGGCTTGCTTCACTCGGGTGTAGTGTATCCATGGTTCCACTCCTCCTACCTTGATTGCAGTATAAGTTGTTAACAGTACCTGGAATGGTCTCTTCCACTTTTCCTGCAGTGGTTCAGAGTTCCAAGTTCTTGTATGTACAAGATCACCTGGCTGATACTGATGTACAGGCGTACCCAAGGCAAGTGACCTAGTCAGCACCAATGTATCTCCAAAGTGCTCCAAGGACTTTTCCTAAAGAAATTAGATACACTTCCAAATAATTTTCCCCAGCTACCTTCATATCCCCTGGGACTAAAGGAGTCTGGTACGGTTTACCATACAGGACTCCATATGGACTTACACCGTCTCTTGATCTTGGTTGAATCCTGATTCGCAGGAGAGCTAATGGTAAAGCCAGTGGCCATTTTAAAGATGTTTCCTGGCAAATCTTACTTATTTGTCTTTTTAATGTTTGATTCATTCTCTCAATTTTTCCACTCGATTGTGGTCTCCAGGGGGTATGTAGGTCCTGTTTTATGCCCAAAATTTTACTGATTTGTGGAACTACTTCTGCCACAAAATGTGGTCATCTATCAGAGGACATTCCCATTGGCAGTCCAAATCGTGGTATTATTTCCTTCAATAATATCTTAACTGCTTCCCTAGCTTTGTTGGTGCAGCAAGGGAAAGCCTCTGGCCATCCAGAAAATGTATCAGTTAACACTAACAGGTACCTGTATCCATTTTGTCTGGGTAACTCAGAAAAATCAATTTGCCAATAATCTCTGGGAGAATTTCCTTGTTTTGTTACTCCTAAAGGTGGTCTCCTTTGGCTCACGGGATTATTTTTAAGGCAGATTGGACACTTAGCTATTATTGATTTGACTATTCCTCTCATTCCTACACATACTACAGATGTTTTTAAACTCGAAACCATAGCATCTACTCCCCAGTGTGTTTGCTCACGTTTCTCCTTTGCAAGTTGTAGCATAACTTGAGGGGTTAGTATCACCTGTTTCTCTGGCGTTACCCACCATCCTTCTACACTTTGTGATGCTTTTAATTGTTCTGCTAACTGCTCATCCAATTTATTGTATTTTGGTTTTAAATGTTGAAATTTTGTTTGTTCTACTGGTACCAGTGCAAGGATACCCTGTTCTGCTGCCTCTTTTGCAGCTTTGTCTGCCAGTCCATTACCTATATTTACAGTCGTCTGACCAAATTGATGAGCTTTACAATGCATTACCGCCACTTCCTCTGGTTTCTGCACATCTTCCAGGAGTTGGAGAATTTCTTCTTTATACTTTATTGATGTTCCTTGGGCTGACAGTAGTCCTCTTCCTTTCCAGATGGCTCCATGAGCATGGATCACACCAAATGCATATTTAGAATCAGTCCAAATATTTACCCCTTTTCCTTCTGCTATTTGCAGAGCCCGCCTTAATGCCACCAATTCTGCTTTCTGGGCTGAGGTATTTATAGGTAGTGTCCCTGACTCCGTTACCTTGGAGGTGGTGACGACAGCATATCCGGCCTTTCGTTTTCCTTCTTGCAAAAAAATGCTTCCATCTGTAAATAACTCCAGATCAGGGTTTTCCAGAGGTTCATCTTTCAAGTCCAGTCTACTGGAAAAGACTTGCTCAATAGTTAACAGGCAATCATGTTCTAAATTTCCTGTTGGATTCTCTGTTGATAAGAATATTGCTGGATTAACAATCAGTCGGGTTTTCAATTCCACATCACCTTGTTCCAATAGGACAACCTGATATTTCAGCATTCTGCTGGGGGATAGCCAATGGTTATTACCATATGTGGTGCATACACTACCGTCTCATTTTCCTTTACATGTATTCAATCCTGAGTAAGTAGCTCCTGTATCTACCAGAAATTCTATTTCTTCATTCCCTAGCTTCAATGTAACCAGAGGTTCAGCTAGGGTTGATTCCCCCGGTCCCCTCCATAGTTCTTCATCCAGAGTCATTAATTCAATTGCCCGGAGAGCCGGATCTAGTTCTCCTGCCTTAGGACATTCTCTTTTCCAGTGCCCACGCTCCTTGCAAACAGCACATTGGTCTTCCGCTAATCGGGGCTTTACTTTCCTCCTTTCTCCAATGTTTATTCCCCGTACTCTTCCTCTACCTCTTCTACTATTTTCTGTTAAAATCGCTAATAATTTTCCATCCCTTCGGGCTTGCCTCACCTCTTTTTCTCTATTATTATTATATACAGCACAGGTAATTTCAAGCATTTTTCCCAAATCTCTAGACTCAGGCCCTTCCAATTTCTGAAGTTTCTTTCTAATGTCTGGGACCGATTGTCCCATAAATATAGCGGCCAATTGTAGCACTGCTTCTGGGTTTTCTGGATCCAAATTTGTGTATTTACTACCAGTTGTCTTTCCATGATCTTAAATCAGTAACTGAGAAAGGAACTTTCACCACTACTCGACCATCATTCCTCTCGGAGAGGGGCTTGGAGGGAAGTTGGTCTTACTTGCCCCCTCCTTCTGCGTGTTCTTCCTGAAATGGGGCTAAATCCCCCTATTGCCCCTTCCTTGGGAGAAGCAGGAGGATTATCATCCTCCAAATTTTGAACCGCTCTTCCCCTTTCCCACCTTCGGTGAGGAACAACCATTAATTCAATATCTTCCTCCTTGGCTCCACTTTTCCAGCAATTCTCTTTAGTATTACAAGTAGAACAACCCCCTTTCAAGTTCTCATCGCATTTTCCCTTTTTCACAATCATTATCATAGAATCATGTGGGTGTATTCCGCACTGTCTCTGCCATTCTGGATGATTGCATAGTGTAAAAAAAACCCCAGATCAACATATGCCATTTCTTCCCATTTACCTTCCTTCTTACAAAACAACATTAATTGCAAGATGGTGTTATATTGAAATGTCCCATCTTCTGGCCATTTCTCCCCACTGTCCAACTTATACATTGGCCACCAATGATTGCAATATTCAATTAATTGCTTCCGAGTCAGAGGATCACCTCCCAGATCTTTCCAATGTCCTAAAATACATCCCAAAGGTGTTTTCTGTGGGATGGGTTTCTTACTCCGAAGTATACCCATCTTCCCAAGACTAGTGGTTGTGACTGTGCACTAACCCAGGGACTAGCCAGAGGGACCCAAACCCCTGTTGAAGCTCCCTCTAGGATTCCGGCCCCCTGCCAGAAATCCCAACCTCCTTTCCTGGGCCCCTAGCCCAATCTTGCAAGCCTTTCACCACGACTTATAAGCAGGCGTTACTTGTGAGGGTCTCATACCCTCACCCTTTCCAGAGGTCCCTTTCAGCCCTACTCTGCATAGCTTTCACCACACCTTACGAGCAGGTTAGTGGGACTCAAACCCACATTCCTTCAATCCCTTAAAAAAAGCATTAATACATTTCCAGGGGACTTGCTCAGAATTCTTCGGTCTGGGGATCGGAGGTTCTCCCCGAGAATCCCTCGGTGCCAGCTGGAGGTCCCGTGATCCCACAGATCCATTGAGATTCACAAGTGGTGTCCCATCTGGGTCACCAAAACTGTCACCGAAATCAGGAATAAATTGACAAGCTTGTCACATCCCCACCAACACTGTGCCCCCGCCTGTTCTGTGCACTCTGCAGCCCAGCCTCAGCCCTGATTCAAAAGGAAAAACCTGCAGCAATGACTTCCATGCCATGGAGGCAAGGACTCAAATCTCTTGCTGGCACTCACACTGCCTTGGCAGTCCCCTAAGAGCCCTACAGGTACTGACGCTCTGCATTTCTTCTACCACAAAACCTTCAACCTCGCCTGAGACACCATCAAATCCAAAGCTGCCAGCTATGGCTTTCTACTCTGGGCAAGCCAGGCAGGGATGCTGCAGAGGTCTCTTGCTTTTCCTTGGCTGCCCCTCTGCAGACCCACCAATACTGCTACCCCATGCTTTTACTGCTAGCTCACGCTGAACACAGACTCTCTCAAAAAGAGAAAAACGGAAAACAGAAGACTGTCAAGCCTAAGTGCCCAAAATGAAAGCCGCCCCTCAGACCAGTTTCGCAGCCCTTTCACAGCCCCCCCAACACTGGGGGTCTGCTCTTGCTCTACCACCATGCCCCTCACATTCTGACGAGCCCTGCTCCAAAATGCAGAAGTACCACCCAGGCATCTCACACAGTGGGGGTGCCAGGAAGGAAAGCTCTGGCTGCCTGGAAACGTTCCTTGGCATCCCCTGTGAAATAATTGTTGGGGGGCAATTTAGAAATTAAACTTATAGTCACGCTCTAAGAACAGCATTGAAACAGGGTTGAACGAAGCCAATGTGCAATGAGTCTGTACCATGGCAATTCCCTAGGCAACCCCAGATGTTGGCAACATCAGGGAAACTTGGTGTGCTGACTCTGTGAGAAATCGCGTGGAGAGTGGCGCGGAGTGGAGACATCGTGGCCACGCTCTGTGAACAAAGGAATCTAAAGGTACACACCGTACATGAATAAGCTGCACATTCGACGCCTTGGGTCAACAATCTGTCAACTTTTGATGAAATGCTGTACTCGGAGTTATGTTTGCTTATTATAATATCATTATCATACCAAAACGCACACCCATCTCAAAAGTTACCGACCTCCCAAAGTGCAACCACCCCTCAACAAGCTCACGCACTGAATTTTTCCCAGTCTGTGCCTTTAAACACAAAGCAAGACCATTTTGGCGCAATCATGATAAAGGTATATATGACTAGAGTCACTCAAGCTCCACCTGCAAAGTAAAACACCGTAAAACGGTTTGAAAAGAGCTGGATGTCAGCCAAGATACCATCAATCCTGACCTTTAGGATCTGCCGATGGGCTGATCCTCTCTTGCCCCCCTCATTGCGATGCCTTTGGGTAAGATTCAAACACTCCGCTATCCCGAGTGGATCCCCAGGAACTTTAGGAATCTCTATGGAGTTGCTTTATTACTCCACGCATGTGTAACCTGGCCGTATTCAATTTATTGTGCATGCTTTGCAGACAGTGAATTTTTCACTGGCAATCTAAGAGAATTTGTGCATCTGTTGCTTCAATAAATCACAACATTGATTGACTCAGCCGAGCAGGTTGTCCCTGAATGTGACCGTACCTTTGAGTGTGGCCATCTTAATTCAGGAGGTGTCTGACTGAGCAGGCAGTGTGATGTTAGTAGTGCATCCAGGCCCATGATAGTCCAACGGAGGTGATGGGCGCGACCGGACAACTAACGCTGACTTTGGCATCACTCAGAACCTAAGCTCAGCTGCCCCCAGTCCCTCTGATATCTGAGGATTGACTGGAACACAAGGAGGTTAACTTTCTGAAAAATTGCTCTGCCTCTTAATGGAACACACGGCTGCTCCTTTACAGACACACCAATAGAGCTATTTCACTTCTGCTGCCTCAACTACTGTCTCAACCCAAAACACGGACACTCCAAAAGAGAAAAATGGACAAGACAAGGCTCTCAAGCAGAAATGCTCAAACTGAAAGACAGCCCTCCTATTCCCCTTGGCAGCCCTTTCACAGCCCCACCAACACCGGGGATCTGCTCTTGCTCTACCACCACGTACCTCACATTCCTACGAGCCGTACTCCAATATGCAGAAGTACCACCTTGGTATCTCACACAATGGGAGTGCCAGGAAGGAAAGCGCTGGCTGCCTGGAAGCATTCCTTGGCAGTCCCTGAAGAGGCCGACCAACACCAGGGCTCTGTGCTTCCTCTACGACCTCACTGCTACACTCACCTACCTGCCCACCCTGCCCCACAGGGAAGCTTCACAGCAGACAGCAAACAGCTGCTTCTCTACGCACTCAGCAAGCCAGGAACAAAAGCTCTTTTTGCTCGTAAACTTCCCTTCATGGTCCCTGAAGAGCCCCACCAAGAGCATGGCTCTGCGCTTCCTCTACACCACCCCCCCTTCCACCTCACCTGAGTGACAAACAAACCCACAGCCACCAGCTATGGCTTCCACGCAGAACAAGACAGGCCTCAATGCTGTTTGGGGCTCTCCATTTTCCTTGGCAA
Source organism: Phaethon aethereus (assembly GCF_964289735.1). Lineage (NCBI taxonomy): Eukaryota > Metazoa > Chordata > Aves > Phaethontiformes > Phaethontidae > Phaethon > Phaethon aethereus. Next base: position 60,536,653 of record NC_138577.1, on the reverse strand, counting down.
GCTTCTCACAACCCCACCAACACTGTGCCCCTGCCCCTTCTGTGCCACCCTGCACCCCAGCCACAGCCCCGATTCAAAAGGAAAAACCTGCAGCAATGACTTCCACGCCATAGAAGCAAAGACTCAAATCTCTTGCTGGCACTCACACTGCCTTTGCAGTCCCTAAGAGACCCACCATTAATGGCACTCTGCATTTCTTCTACAACAAAACCCTCGACCTTGCCTGAGAAAGCATCAAATCCAAACCTGCCAGCTATGGCTTCCACTTAGTACAGGCCAGCCAGGCATGGTGTTTATGAGTCTCAGTTTCACTTGGCTACCCTTAACAGCCCCGCCTATACTGCCAGTCTGCGCTTCGTCACTTGCCTCAACTGCTGTCTCACTCTAAACACAGGCTAGGTCGAAAAGAATAAAATGGCCTAGCAAAGGCCCTCACGCAGAAATGGCCAAACTGAAAGCCAGCCTCATATGCCCTTGGCAGCCCTTTCACAGCGCCACCGACACTGGTGTTGTGCTCTTTCTCTACCACCATGCCCCTCTCATGGGGGTTAAGAGCCCTGATCCAAGAGAGAGAAGCATCTAGGGATCTCAGGCAGAACATGCAGGAATGGAGTCCTGTCTCTCCTCTCGCTGTGCCCTGCTCTCCCATATCCTTGTGGCTTTACTGCTGAGCTCTCCATGCCAGGGCCCTGCTCTTTTACCTCCTATGCTTCCTTTCTCCTTGCCATAGTGGTGGCTTGTGTTTAGTGGCAGCGTTTTCACCAATGTAATTGGTCACTACATTACTATATGGGGTGTGTTTCACACACGCAAGGAAAACTCTTGTTCTGCTGTACACCATGGAGTAGGTGGAGGGTTGCCTACAGTGATACCAGTGTGGCAGTGCTGCCTGTGCTCAGCAATATGCTCTGGCTCCCGTCGGGGTTGACACTCAAGTCTCATTGCTCCAGTGCTGGCTAAGAAGCTCCAGCCACTCTTTGACAGCATAAGGCTGGCAAGTGAGTCTTGTGGCCCGTTCAGTAGGGCTGCAGGGTGTGCCTGTGGCCCAGGTCCCTGCCTGTGCCCAAGCGATGCCTCCCAGCCCAGTCACCATGCTCTGCGGGGGACATTGTTCCTTGCAGTCCCCAGACCACAGCCCTGTGCCAAAGCAGCCCATTACTGCCCTCAGTATCGCCGTGCTAGCTGGCCACATCTGAGAACAGCAGAGTCATGAGCGGCCCCTGGGAGAGGCTGTGCCCCATGGATGCCCCTTTCTGCCTGTCATGGTTTAGCCCCAGCTGGCAACTGAGCACCACACAGCCGCTCGCTTACTGTCCCTCCCCCAGTGGGATGGGGGAGAACATTGGGAAGAAACTCATGGGTTGAGATAAAAACACGTTAATAAGACAGCTAGAGAGAAGGAAACAACAACGATAACCACAATAATAATACCGAGAGCCATGGGAAGACACCCACCGCATAGGAAGAGAAGTGTTTCCCTCAGGGTACTTGGCTTTTTGTTATGCCTTTGAGTATGAAACCTGCAAAGAGGATGCTATCGTTAAGTTTAGTGTAGTGTAGTGATGTTTTATAAAGTCCTGAGTGGAGTAGTTTGTGACTGGCAACATCACTGAAAAAGAATGGTAGTTTTTCTGCGTGTTCTGGATGCTTTTGTTTTGAACACCTGCTAATGGTGGTGGCTTCACACTGTCCTTAGATCCTTTCTGAAGGCACAAGTGCTTCGGGTGACGTTCATCATCCATGATAGTGGATGTCAACCTGTATTTCAAACAGACTTCTTTAGGTTGGAAAGGACCTTTCTAAAGGTCATCTAGTCCAGCCCCGCGCAATGAGCAGGGACATCTTCAACTAGATCAGCTTGCTCAGAGCCACATCCGACCTGACCTTGAATGTTTCTAGGGATGGTGCGTCTACTACCTCTCTGGGCCACCTGGTATCATTTTGAAATTTTTAGGGGCAAATTCTGGTCACTTCTGATTTGATCATCCTTGGTTTTGCCTCGTTATGTGGCTGGAGAAGAGCTCATAGGAGGAGCAGGAGAAGGGTCAGCACTGCCATTTCCACATTGGCCACTTGTGCTGGTGTTATCAGGGTTATCTTTGTAGAGGTCAGTTCTTTGCCGAGGAGGGAGGCAAGGACTCTTGGCACAGAGTTACCATGGGAATTCATTCTCTCATATGAGCTGTGCACAGAGTGCTGCCCCAGCCTAATGCGTGGGGGCCCCAATACAGAGGAAAGCATAGGTCACAATGCAGTTCAGTAGACCAACCAATTTGCTCATGTTAAGAAGTGGGCTAATCACTTACTATTGCGTGTATAATCAGTATCTGCTTGCCCCGTGCAGGTGGTGTGAACGTAGGGTCAGTGTTGTGTTAATCTACATTGTTCTAAAATAATGTGCGCTGCGGGTGATGGGGGGGCTTTATTGTGCATTCTGCTTCATCTGGTCATGGTTATACGCCTTTTTTTTTTGAAAGGTGTGTCTTCTAGTGTTTTGTTGTCAATATGGGGTGTTCTCCGCCAGGAAGAGCTGGCTTAGGTTGGGTCTTCAGGTCACATCAACCCAGAGGTAAAAGATCGTCGTCTGAGGTAGTGTTGATTCTTCTAAGCAAGTCATATTGCAGTTAGCATCTTGCCTTTCACATTGCCAAAGGGTACTTCTGAACTATGGGGGAGCAATGCAGGGTGGAAAGGCACTTGCACGTGCGGCCTGCTGTTTGCTGGCCCTCACGCCATCAAAGCCCTCTCCAGAGGAACCTTTCATCATCAGCCATGGCCAGAAAGGCGAGGGTGAAACTAACAGTGACCCTCAGGCCAACTGCCCAGCCAGCTTTCATAAACGCGCAGGAGTCTCCCTGCTGTGGTTTGGACTAAACAGCATTGAAAAAGGTGAAAGCAAATACATCTGGGGGCATAGAATGTATTACAAAATGCTACGGTTAGATAGCAGGAAAGCCTTACAAATAGGGGTCAAATCTATACCCCCAGTGGCGCTACAAATCCAGTTAGCATTAGACTGTATTAACTGCTCAAGGGAAGGTTATTAGGAGTAAGCGTTCAGCTCAAAAGAGACTAGACAGAGGATACACACTGCGAGCCACCCTGTGGTTTCACTTGCGTGACTATGGAGAGGACATGAGGAGGTGGGATAGAAAACCTACCTCGACCCTAGAGGCACAATCACACGCGAGCTGCAAGGAAAAACAATTATAAAAGGAGGTTCGGGATCCTCCAGCAAAATCGTCACTCCACTTTCCAGTGGGCAGTTCCCCAGAACGAATAGAAGGGCTGATCTTACTTCTGATCCTCCAGAAGGGACATCTGATTCATATTTACAGGAAGTGGGTAACGAGTACTATGACCAGGACTAGCAGGTGGACTGTGTGGATTAGATGGCCTGGCACATCAGACCCACAGGAATATAAGGCTTTAGTGGACACCCGTGCACACTGTACCCTAATGCCATCAAGCCATATAAGGGCAGAACCCATTTGTATTTCCAGAGCAACAGGGAGATCCCAACAGCTAACTATACTGGAGGCCGAAGTGAGCCTAACTGGGGATGAATGGCAGAAGCACCCCATTGTGACTGGCCCAGAGGCTCCGTGCATCCTGGACGTAGACTACCTCAGGAGAGGGTATTTCATGGACCCAAAGGGGTACCAGTGGGCTTTTGGTATAGCTGCCCTGGAGACGGAAGAAATTAAACAGCTGCCCACCTTAGCTGCTCTCTCAGAGGACCCTACTATTGTGGGGTTGCTGAGGGTTGAAGAACAACAGGTGCTGATCGCTACCACAACACTGCACCGGCGGCAATATCACACCAACAGAGACTCCCTGATCCCCATCCATAAGCTGATTCGTCAGCTGGAGAGCCAAGGAGTGATCAGCAAGACTCGCTCACCCTTTAACAGCCCCATGTGGCCAGTCTGAAAGTCTCATGGAGAGGGCAGATTGACAGTAGACTATGGTGGCCTGAATGAAGTCACACCACCACTGAGTGCTGCTGTACCAGACATGCTAGAACTTCAATATGAACTGGAGTCAAAGGCAGCCACGTGGTGCGCCACAATTGATGTCGCTAATGCGTTTTTCTCAACCCCTTTGGTGGCAGAGTGCAGGACACAGTTTGCTTTCACTTGGAGGGGTGTCCAGTACACCTGGAATCGACTTCCCCAGGGGTGGAAACACAGCCCTACCATTTGCCATGGTCTGATACAGACTGCACTGGAACAGGGTGAAGCTCCAGAGCACCTGCAGTACGTTGATGACATCATCATATGGGGCGACACGTCGGAAGAGGTTTTCAAGAAAGGGAAGAAGATGAGTCAAGCCCTTCTAAAAGCCTGTTTTGCCAATTGGAGATCCAATATTTAGGAATAAAATGGCAAGATGGATGTCATCAGATCCCAATAGATGTGATCAACAAAATAACAGCTATGTCTCCACCAACTAACAAAAAAGAAACACAAGCTTTTTTGGGTGTTGTGGGCTTCTGGAGGATGCATATTCCAAATTACAGTCTGATTGTAAGCCCTCTTTATCAAGTGACCTGGAAGAAGAATGAGTTTGAACAGGGCCCTGATCAACGACAAGCCCTTGAACAAATTAAGCAGGAGATAGTTTATGCCGTAGCCCTCGGGCCAGTTCGGGCAGGACAAGATGTTAAAAATGTGCTCTACATGGCAGCCGGGGAGAATGGCCTTACCTGGAGTCTCTGGCAGAAGGCACCAGGAGGGACCCGAGGTTGACCTCTAGAGTTTTGGAGTCCAGGATCTAGGGGATCTGAGTCCCGCCATACTCCAAGTGGAAAGGAGATATTGGCAGCATATGAAAGCATTCGAGCTGCCTCAGAAGTGATTGGTACTGAAACACAGCTCCTCCTGGCACTCCAACTGCTGGTGCTCGGATGGATGTTCAAAAGGAGGGTCCCATCTACATATCATGCGACTGATGCTATGTGCAGGAAGTGGGTCGCGCTTATCACACAGCGAGCTCAAATAGGAAACCCCCATTGCCCAGGAATCTTGGACGTGATAATGGAGTGGCCAGAAGGCAAAGGTTTTGGAATATTGCCAGAAGAGGAGGTGATGCGTGCTGAAGAGGCTCTGCCATATAATAAACTGCCAGAGAACGAAAGGCAATGTGCCCTGTTTACTGATGGGTCCTGTTGTATTATAGGCAAACATCGAAGGTGGAAAGCTGCTGTATGGAGCCCTATACAACGAGTCACAGAAGCTGCTGAAGGACAAGGTGAGTCAAGTCAGTTTGCAGAGGTGAAAGCCACCCAGCTGGCTTTAGCTACTGCTGACTGAGAAAAATGGCCAATACTCTATGTCCTTACTGATTCATGAATGGTGGCAAATGCTCTATGGGGGTGGCTATAGCAATGGAAGCAGAGCAACTAGCAGCACAGAGGCAAGCCCACCTGGGCTCTGAATTATGGCAAGATATTGCTGCCTGCTTAGAGAATCTGGTCATAAAAGTATGTCATGTAGATGCTCACGTACCCAAGAGTTGGGCCACTGAAGAACATCAAAACAACCATCAGGTGGATCAGGCTGCCAAGGTTGAAGGCTGGATCTGGACTGGCAACATAAGGGTGAATTATTTGTAGCTCGGTGGGCCCATGACACCTCAAGGCCATGAGGGAAGAGATGCAACATACAGATGGGCTTGGGATCGAGGGGTGGACTTGACCATGGGCGCTATTGCCCAGGTTATCCATGAATGTGAAATGTGCGCTGCAATCAAACAAGCCACTTTAACCAAGCGGTTAAAGCCCCTGTGGTATGAAGGGTGATGGCTGAAATATAAATACGGGGAGGGCTGGCAGATTGAGTACCTGACACTTCCACAGACTCGCAAAGGCAAGCGCTATGTGCTTACCATGGTGGAAGCAACCACCGTTTGGCTGGAACCATAGCCAGTGCTCCATGCCACTGCCCGGAACACTATCCTGGGCCTTGAAAAGCAAGTCTTGTGGCGACATGGCACCCCCAAAAGAACTGGGTCGGGCAATGAGACTCATTTCCGAAACAACCTCATAGATACGTGGGCCAAAGAGCATGGCATTGTGGGGGTATATCACACCCCCTACCATGCACAAGCTTCTGGAAACGTTGAATGATACAACGAGCTGTTAAAGACTACACTGAGAGCAATGGGTGATGGGACATTCAAACATCTGGATAAACATTTAGCAAAAGCCACCTGGCTAGTCAACGCTAGGGCATCTACTAATACAGCCGGCCCTGCCCAGTCAAAACTTGTACTTACTGTAGAAGGGGCTAAAGTCCTTGTGCTGCACGCCAAAAATATGCTGGGGAAGACAGTCTGGGTTACTCTTGCCTCTGGCAAATGCAAACCCGTTTGTGGGATTGCCTTTGCCCAGGGACCTGGGTGCACTTGATGGGTAATGTGGAAGGATGGGGAAGTCCGATGTGTACCTGGAGGAGATTTGATTTTGGGTGAAAATAGTCAATGATTTGAATTGTATTATGTTAATTGCTACACAATAGGGTATGACATTACTACTATGGTTGCTGTCTACCATATCAATGGTATTACAGTAAGAATCACCCAGACTGATGAGGAATGAGCTTTAGTGAAACCAAGCAACATGCAGCTGTGATGGAACCAGAACTGGCTTCAGCAGCTTACGCCCAACAACTTCCTCGAGATCGACATCTTTGACCTGCAGAGCATGGGCATGGACCGTGCCAGATAACAAGCCAACACCACATACCATCTCCCCTGCCCTGAGAGACTGCTACGATGGATGAATCCCAGAGTCATGGACCCAATGGACTCCACAGACATTTTAAAGTGATAGCCCATGGACTAAGAGAATGGTATCTGCGTGTATATATTAAAAGACAGGAAAAGTAATAATTGGTAATTGCAATGTATTGAAAAGTGTAGGACCCAGGCATGATGTAAATGGTATGGAATAAGGGGTGGATACTGTCCTGGTTTCAGCCAGGACAGAGTTGGTTTTCTTCACAGAAGCTAGTGTGAGTCTATGTTTTGGATTTGGGATGAGAAAATGTTGGTAATGTGCTGATGTTCTGAGTTCTTTTTAAGTAGTCAGGGACAGCCCAGCTTCTCATGCTGTCCTCCTAGCAAGAAGGCTGCGGGTGCACAGGAAGCTGGGAGGGGACACAGCCAGGAGAGCTGGCCCAGGCTGGGCAAAAGAGCTATTCCGTACCATATAGCGTCATGGCCGGTACATAAACTGGAGTCAGCTGGGCAGGGGGCGGAGTCACTGCTCGGGGACGGGTGGTGAGCGATTGCTGTATTGGGCATGACTTCTTGTACGTCCCTTTGTCGGTATTATTATTGTTGTTGCCATTGTTGCTTCCTTCTCTCTTGCTGTCTTATTAATGTGTTTTTATCTTAACCCATGAGTTTCTTCCCAATATTTTCCCCCGTCCCACTAGGGGAGGGACAGTGAGTGAGCGGCTGTGTGGTGCTCAGTTGCCAGCTGGGGCTAAACCATGACAGGCAGAAAGGGGCATCCATGGGGCAGAGCCTCTCCCAGGGTCTGCTCATGACTCTGCTGTTCTCAGATGTGGCCAGGTAGCACGGCGATACTGAGGGCAGTAATGGGCTGCTTTGGCACAGGGCTGTGGTCCGGGGACTGCAAGGAACAATGTCCCCCGCAGAGCATGGTGACTGGGCTGGGAGGCATCGCTTGGGCACAGGCAGGGACCTGGGCCACAGGCACACCCTGCAGCCCTACTGAACGGGCCACAAGACTCACTTGCCAGCCTTATGCTGTCAAAGAGTGGCTGGAGCTTCTTAGTCAGCACTGCAGCGATGAGACATGAGTGTCAACCCCAATGGGAGCCAGAGCATATTGCTGAGCACAGGCAGCACTGCCACACTGGTGTCACTGTAGGCAACCCTCCAGCTACTCCATGGTATAGCAGAACAAGAGTTTTCCTTGCGTGTGTGAAACAGACCCCATATAGTAATGTAGTGACCAACTACATTGGTGAAAACGCTGCCACTAAACACAAGCCACCACTATGGCAAGGAGAAAGGAAGCATGGGAGGTAAAAGAGCAGGGCTCTGGCATGGAGAGCTCAGCAGTAAAGCCACAAGGATATGGGAGAGCAGGGCACAGCGAGAGGAGAGACAGGACTCATTCCTGCATGGTCTGTGAGAGATCCCTGTGAAATATGTTCATCTGGTTCATGTGATGAAGTGTAACCTTCTGTCCTACATACCCTTGTATGACCACAAGCCTATATCTAGCAGAGTGGTTAATGTATATAGTTCCTGCCTCTTGGGAAAGCCACCTAGGGAACATTCTGGTATATATGAGCTCAAAGCAATTAGACCACTGACCGCATAGTGTTGTGTAAAGAGAAACTTGTAAAGTGCATGCATAAAGTTTGGGGTCATCCTGGGGTGACGCTGAGGAAGATTCGAGAAGACCCTAGAAGGAGAAGAGGGAATGCGCCGAAGAAGACACACCTATTCATGAATATGGATTAGTATAAGGGATATAAACCGAAAACCGGAACTGTACGGTGTGCGTCTTGGTAGAGCAGACACTCCCGACACACCCAGCGCTGTTTGCTTGCCTCTGTTTGTTTAATAAATTATAAAGTTAAATTGGAATCCTGTTTGGGACTCAATCATTTATCTCAACTGGGGGCTTGTTCAGGATGGTCTTAGTTCCTGAATTCTGACTTGATCTAGGAGGTGCGCCCCACCATTTGGTGGCTCCTGATCGGGTCGGGTCAGGACTAACACCATCCTGAACCTGATTAGGGGCAAGCAAAGAATTTGATTTTTATGAGCTCCCTTGCCGGCTGCAGTAGATTATTTTGCCCGTAATTCTGTGCATGAAGATCCGAACGAAGACAATGGAGTCGTAAGTATTTAAGGCATATACCGTTCGGTTGGGTGGGATTCGGTTGCCTGTGTGTGTCTAAGAGTGTGACTGAGACGGAATATAGTTCCGAAGCGAGTGCGGAGGTCTTCTAACCGTGGTTCCAATCTCCCGCGAGGGACTTGGCCGGTGAAGGACCGAAGCGGTTCCTATAGGATTCGTGGGTGGGTGAAAGCCTCCTACAAAACACTCTTACTAAGGTAACCAAGGGCTGTAAGAATTGCCACATTAAAATTCCTAGATGGGTCACACGAAATCAAAGACCCAGGACCAGAAGAAAGGGAGCAAATTACCAGACATAGCTCCGGAGAGTCCATTAGGAAAAATGATTAAAAATTGGAATTATAGGGGCCCCAGAAAAGGAAAAAGTAAATTAAAATTGGTTCAATATTGCATGGTTGAATGGCCGAAGAAGCCTTTGAAACCACGTCTTTTAGCCTGTTTTTGGATCTTTTGAAGACTGGATTTGCCAGGCCTTAAATACATATGTTAATTCAAAGGAACCTTTTAGCCAGGAGGGAAGTGATTATGCAGGATTATGGAACAGAACTTTACGTCCTTTTCCAGCCTCAATACTTACATTAAAAACAGATGAAAAGTTTGAGGAAGAAGAAGGAGATAAAAATGAAAAGGGAAATGAAAAAGATGATAAATGAGAGCCACTGGATAACCTACCGCCTCCATATCCTAACAATCCATCTCCGGCGGCGGCTCCCCCTCCGGTGGCTGTAGTACCTCTATCAGTACCACCATTGCCCCTACCTCCACCACCAACAGCACCGGAATTAGATCCACCTCCGGCTGCATGTACAAGAAGTAGGACTGCTGTATCTGAGGGAGCTTCTCTATATCCCTTATGAGAAGTACCCCTCCGAGGCAATCAGGGAGGCATCGGGTTTGTGGCAATCCCATTAAATACCACAGACATAGGAAAGTTCGAGAAAGAAATGGGGACCCTGTTAGATGATCCCCTCAGAGTAGCTGAAAAACTGGACCAATTCCTAGGCCCCAATACTTATACCTGGGAAGAAATACAGTCCGTTTTAGGGATCTTATTCACTGCTGAGGAAAGGGGAATGATTAGACAAGCTGGAATGAGAATTTGGGAAAGACAGAATTAGGCAGGACCCCCGGGAGATCAGAAATGGCCAAATGTGGATCCCCACTGGGATCATCAACAATCCCAAGGAAGACAGAATATGAGGGATTTGAGAACGTTATTCATACAGGGAATAAGGGAAGCGGTTCCCCGAGGGCAAAACATTAATAAAGCATTTAATGAACAACACGGGAAAGACGAATCTCCAAAAGAGGTTGGAGAGGTTGAGGAAAAACCTACAAATGTATTCTGGAATTGATCCGAATACAGCAGCAGGGACCGCACTCCTTAGAACACAATTTGTAGCTAAATCCTGGGGGGATATAAGAAGGAAATTAGAAAAATTGGAAGATTGGCAAGAAAGAGGATTAGAGGAGTTACTTAGAGAAGCCCAGAAAGTCTATGTTAGGAGGGACGAAGAAAAACAAAAAGCAAAAGCAAAAATTTTTGTAGCAGCAGTAAGAGAAAGTCAGAAAAATAAGACTCTGTCTGGAGAGAAAAAGGAAAAAAGAATAGAGCAGACACCACGGGGACTCATCGAGAAAGATTTACAATTCCCGTCTGTTACTACTGTAATAAGAGGGGACATGTTCAGAAGAACTGCCGTAAGCGGGAACAAGATGAGAAAATGTTCAAAGAATATTAGGGGTATCAGGGGCTCTATCTTCTGGGGACTTCAACATCAACAGAGCCCTTGATAAAATTATTAATTGGTCCCCATAAAGAGGAAGTTTTATTTTTAGTGGATACAGGGCCAAAAAATCAACCATTCAAAAATTTCCAAAAGGAATAGAAAAAGGGAAGAGCTATTTGTCAGTAGCAGGGGCAAAAGGAGAGCCTTTTAAAGTAAGTATCTTGAAAAATGTAGAAGTAGAAACAGAAAAGAAAATTTGTCTTAATGATTTCCTTTTGCTCCCTGAAGCGGAATACAATTTATTAGGAAGGGATTTGATTTTGAAGTTAAACTTGAGCATTCAGAGTCAAGGGGACAAACTGCAGATTAAATTATACACTTTAACACAAGAGGATAAAGAAGCTATTAACCCCTCAGTGTGGTATAAAGAAGGGGAAACTGGAAAGATAAAAATGGACCCCATAAGCGTTCAAATAATAGATCCGCACCACCCAATTAGAATCAAGCAATACCCTATACCTATGGAGGGTCGAAAAGGATTAAAACCTGTAGTTGACAGACTTTTGGAAAAAGGAACCCTAGAACCATGTATGTCACCTCATAACACGCCCGTTCTTCCCGTAAAAAAAACGGACGGGTCATACAGGATGGTGCAGGACTTAAGAGCTGTAAATCAGCAGACAATCACTAAATTCCCTGTGGTGGCAAATCCTTTTACTTTATTGAGTCATATTATCTCCCAAACATACTTGGTATAATGTAATAGATTTGGAGGATGCTTTTTGGGCCTGTCCTCTGGATGAAGGATCCAAAGATTATTTTGCCTTTGAGTGGGAGGACCCTGAAACAGGACGAAAACAACAATTAAGATGGACTGTGTTACCACAAGGGTGTACGGAGTCACCAAATCTATTTGGACAAACCTTGGAGAAAATCTTACAAGATTTCACAATACTCAAGGAGGTAAAATTATTACAATATGTGGACGATTTATTAGTGCCGGAGTGGGAGGCGATCCCGGAGTAATGATGAGTCCCAATGTGGATATGGTCATTCTCCTTTATTTTAGCAAAGTACACAGCTTTTATAGGTTAACATACTGTCCACACGCCAGACATCGCCCCCCATTGGTTACAAGCATCTGATCACGCACTGTCCACGCGCCCCTCACACAGTCAGGATTGCTGCTTGCAGGTGTCACTGTTTTTCTTGCTTCTTCTTAGCTGTTTACCACAGCTCCCTCTTCTCAACGCCAAGCCGTGCAGATATCCAGCTGTTTACCAGCTTCTCAATGCTGCAGCTCCTTCTCCTTAAGGTCGAGCCATGCAGCTCAATGCCACAGCTCCTTCTCCTTAAGGTCGAGCCGTGCAGAGTGATCCCAACATATTAGTAGCAGGAGAAACTGAAGAAAAAAGCCACCATTAAATTGTTAAATTTTCTAGGGGAGAAGGGATTAAAGGTGTCCCGATCAAAGCTACAGTTTGTAGAGCAGGAAGTAAAATACTTAGGACATTGGCTGAGTAAAGGAAGGACGAAGTTAGAGCCTGATAGGGTATCTGGGATTCTATCCTTAAGACCCCCACAAACTAAAAAGGAAATTAGGCAAATATTAGGATTATTAGGATATTGTAGATCATGGCTTGAAAATTATAGTGAAAAGGTAAAATTCCTATATGAAAAATTAACTAATAACCAATTCAAGTGGTTTACTGAAGATGATCAGAGATTCGAGGAAATAAAAAAGACATTAATACAAGCACCAGTACTGAGCCTCCCAGATCTAGAAAAACCTTTTTATCTCTTTGTGAATACATCAAGCCAGACAGCATATGGAGTTCTTACTCAAGACTGGGCAGGAATCAAAAAACCCGTGGGGTATTGTTCTAAGTTACTTGACCCAGTAAGCAGAGGATGGCCTGCTTGTCTCCAAGCTTTGGTTGCTACAGCATTATTAATAGAGGAAGTTAGGAAGATTACCTTTAGTGTTCCTTTAAAGGTGTATACCCCACACAATGTCAGAAATGTTTTACAACAAAAAGCGGAAAAATGGTTAACGGACAGCCGGATCCTAAAGTATGAAGCAATACTAATAGACTGCCCTGACTTAGAACCGAGGGTGACTTCTGCTCAGAGTCCAGCACAATTTTTGTTTGGAGAACCATCAGAGGAATTACAACATAACTGTTTAGAGGTAATTAAATGCTATGGAATAAGGGGTAGATAATGTCCTGGTTTCAGCCAGGGTAGAGTTAATTTGCTTCACAGAAGCTAGCGTGAGGCTATGTTTTGGATTTGGGATGAGAAAATGTTGATAAGGTGCTGATGTTTTGAGTTGTTGCTAAGTAGTCAAGGACAGTCCAGCTGCTCGTGCTAGCCTGCCAGCGAGCAGGCTGGGGATGCACAGGAAGTTGGGAGGGGACACAGCTGGGACAGCTGACCCAGGCTGGCCAAGGAGATATTCCATACCATACAACGTCACGCTCAGTATATAAAGCTGGGACGAAGAAGAAGGAAGGGGTGGAGGGACGTTCGGAGTTATGGCATCTGTCTTCCCAAGAAACCATTACGCATGACGGAGCCCTGCTTCCCTGGAGAGGGCTGAACACCTGCCTGCCCATGGGGAGTAGTGAATGAATTCTTTGTCTTGCTTTGCTTGCATGCGCGGCTTTTGCTTTGCTTATTAAACAGTCTTTATCTCAAACCATGAGTTTCCTCACTTTTACTCTTCCGATTCTCTCCCCGGTGCCACCGTGGGGGAGTGAGCGAGCGGCTGCGTGGTGCGTAGTTGCTGGCTGGGGCTAAACCACGACACAATCAAATCCAAAGCTGCCATCTGTGGCTTCCACTGTGGACAAGCCAGGCAAGTATGCTGCAGAGGGCTCTCAGTTTACCTCGGCTGCCCCTCTGCAGACCCACCAACACTGCTACTCCGCACTTCTTCTCCTAGCTCACGCTACGCGCAGACTCTCTCAAAAAGAGGAAAACGGAAAACAGAAGACTCTGATGCAGAAATGCCCAAAATGACCACCTTCGCAGCCCCTTCACAGCCCCGCCAACACGGGGGGACTGCTCTTGTTGTGCCACCATGCCCCTCACATTCCTACGAGCCCTGTTCCAAAACACAGAATTACCACCCAGGCATCTCACACGATGGGGGTGCCAGGAAGGAAAGCTCTGGTTGCCTGAAAGCGTTCCTTGGCAGCCCCTGAAGAAGCCTACCAACACCAGGGCTCTGTGCTTCCTCTGCGACCTCACTGCTACACTGCTCACCCTGCCCCATGCTGTAGCTTCAGTGGAGACAGCAGCCACTTCATTCTCCCACAGACAGCAGACCAGAAATAAAACCTCTCTGTAGTCATAAACTTCCCTTCGCGGTTCCTGAAGAGCCCCACCAAGGGCACGGCTCTGCGCTTCCTCTACCCGCTATCCTTCCACCTCAACTGAGCAACAAACAAACCCACAGCCACCAGCTATGGCTTCCACGCAAAACAAGACAGGCCTCAATGCTGTTTGGGGCTCTCCATTTTCCTGGGCAAGCTTCTCACAACCCCACCAACACTGTGCCCCTGCCCCCTCTGTACCACTCTGCAGCCCAGCCACAGCCCTGATTCAAAAGGAAAAACCTGCAGCAGTGACTTCCAAGCCATAGAAGCAAAGACTCAAATCTCTTGCTGGCACTCACACTGCCTTCGCAGTCCCTAAAAGACCCACCGTTAATGGCACTCTGCATTTCTTCTACAACAACCTCAACCTCGCCTGAGAAAGCATCAAATCCAAACCTGCCAGCTATGGCTTCCACTTAGTACAGGCCAGCCAGGAATGGTGTTTATGGACTCAGTTTCGCTTGGCTGCCCTCTACAGCCCCGCCTATACTGCCAGTCTGTGCCTCGTTACTTGCCTCAACTGCTGTCTCACTCTAAACACAGGCTAGGTGAAAAGAATAAAATGGCCTAGCAAAGTCCCTCACGCAGAAATGGCCAAAATGAAAGCCAGCCTCACATGCCCTTGGCAGCCCTTTCCCAGCCCCAACCGACACTGGCGGTGTCCTCTTTCTCTACCACCATGCCCCTCTCATGGGGGTTAAGAGACAAGAGCACCTAGCATCTAGGGATCTCAGGCAGAACATGCAGGAATGAGTCCTGTCTCTCCTCTCGCTGTGCCCTGCTCTCCCATATCCTTGTGGCTTTACTGCTGAGCTCTCCATGCCAGGGCCCTGCTCTTTTACCTCCCATGCTTCCTTTCTCCTTGCCATAGTGGTGGCTTGTGTTTAGTGGCAGCGTTTTCACCAACGTAATTGGTCACTACATTACTATACCGGGTGTGCTTCACACACGCAAGGAAAACTCTTGTTCTGCTGTACACCATGGAGTAGGTGGAGGATTGCCTACAGTGACACCAGTGTGGCAGTGCTGCCTGTGCTCAGCAATATGCTCTGGCTCCCGTTGGGGTTGACACTCAAGTCTCATTGCTCCAGTGCTGGCTAAGAAGCTCCAGCCACTCTTTGACAGCATAAGGCTGGCAAGTGAGTCTTGTGGCCCGTTCAGTAGGGCTGCAGGGTGTGCCTGTGGCCCAGGTCCCTGCCTGTGCCCAAGCGATGCCTCCCAGCCCAGTCACCATGCTCTGCGGGGGACATTGTTCCTTGCAGTCCCCAGACCACAGCCCTGTGCCAAAGCAGCCCATTGCTGCCCTCAGTATCGCCGTGCTAGCTGGCCACATCTGAGAACAGCAGAGTCATGAGCGGCCCCTGGGAGAGGCTGTGCCCCATGGATGCCCCTTTCTGCCTGTCATGGCTTAGCCCCAGCTGGCAACTGAGCACCACGCAGCTGCTCGCTAACTATCCCTCCCCCAGTGGGATGGGGGAGAAAATTGGGAAGAAACTCATGGGTTGAGATAAAAACACATTAATAAGACAGCAAGAGAGAAGGAAACAACAATGATAACAATAATAATAATACCGACAAAGGACTGTACAAGAAGTCATGCCCAATACAGCAATCGCTCACCACCCGTCCCCGAGCAGTGACTCCGCCCCCCGCCCAGCTACCTCCAGTTTATGTACTGGCCATGATGTTATATGGTACGGAATAGCTCTTTGGCCAGCCTGGGCCAGCTGTCCTGGCTGTGTCCCCTCCCAGCTTCCTGTGCACCCGCAGCCTTCTTGCTAGGAGGACAGCATGAGAAGCTGGACTGTCCCTGACTACTTAAAAAGAACTCAGAACATCAGCACATTACCAACATTTTCTTATCCCAAATCCAAAACATAGACTCACACTAGCTTCTGTGAAGAAAACCAACTCTGTCCTGGCTGAAACCAGGACAGTATCCACCCCTTATTCCATACCATTTACATCATGCCTGGGTCCTACACTTTTCAATACATTGCAATTACCAATTATTACTTTTCCTGTCTTTTAATATATACACGCAGTACCATTCTCTTAGTCCATGGGCTATCACTTTAAAATGTCTGTGGAGTCCATTGGGTCCATGACTCTGGGCTTCATCCATCATAGCAGTCTCTCAGGGCAGGGGAGATGGTATGTGGTGTTGGCTTGTTATCTGGCACGGTCCTTACCCATGCTCTGCAGGTCGAAGATGTCGATCGCGAGGAAGTTGTTGGGCATAAGCTGCTGAAGCCAGTTCTGGTTCCATCACAGCTGCACGTTGCTTGGTTTCACTAAAGCTCTTTCCACATCAGTCTGGGTGATTCTTACTGTAATACCATTGATGTGGTAGACAGCAACCATAGTAGTAATGTCATACCCTATTGTGTAGCAATTAACATAATACAATTCAAATCATTGACTATTTTCACCCAAAATCAAATCTCCTCCAGGTACACATCGGACTTCCCCATCCTTCCACATTACCCATCAAGTGCACCCAGGTCCCTGGCCAAAGGCAATCCCACAAACGGGTTTGCATTTGCCAGAGGCAAGAGTAACCCAGACTGTCTTCCCCAGCATATTTTTGGCGTGCACCACAAGGACTTTATCCCCTTCTACAGTACGTAAAATTTTTGACTGGCAGGGCCGGCTCTATTAGTAGATGCCCTAGCGTTGACTAACCAGGTGGCTTTTGCTAAATGTTTATCCAGATGTTTGAATGTCCCATCACCCATTGCTCTCAGTGTAGTCTTTAACAGCCGTTGTATCATTCAATATTTCCAGAAGCTGGTGCATGGTAGGGGATGTGATATACCCCCTCAATGCCATGCTCTTTGGCCCAGGTGTCTATAAGGTTGTTTTGGCAATGAGTCCCATTGTCCGACTCAGTTCTTTTGGGGGTGCCATGTCGCCATAAGACTTGCTTTTCAAAGCCCAGGATAGTGTTCCAGGCAGTGGTATGTTGGGATCTCCCTGTTGCTCTGGAAATACAAATGGGTTCTGCCCCTATATGGCTTGATGGCATTAGGGTACACTGTGCCCACTAAAGCCTTATATTCCTGTGGGTCTGATGTGCCAGGCCATCTAATCCACACAGTCCACCTGCTAGTCCTGGTCATAGTACTCATTACCCACTTCTTGTAAATATGAATCAGAAGTCCCTTCGGGAGGATCAGAGGTAAGATCAGCCCTTCTATTTGTTCTGGGGAACTGCCCACTGGAAAGTGGAGCGACGATTTTGCTGGAGGATCCCGAACCCCCTTTTATAATTGTTTTTCCTTGCAGCTCGCGTGTGCTTGTGCCTCTAGGGTCGAGGTAGGTTTTCCATCCCACCTCCTCAAGTCCTCTCCATAGTCACGCAAGTGAAGCCACAGGGTGGCTCGCGGTGTATATCCCCTGTATCGTCTCTTTTGAGAAGAACGCTTACTCCTAATAGCTGAGATGCTGGGTCCATACAGGTGGAGGGTAGGACATAGCCTCCTTGAATTGCTGGAACTCCCAGGATGGTTTCTCTACAGCAGAGATGCAGGCCCGTAGGGAGGGAGAGAGAGACTTTCTGTGTATTGCTGGAGTTGGCCAGCCAATTCATCCACCGTTGGTCATCTCTCCATCCTTCCAGGCCATTACTGCTAATGAGTTGGCATAGGATGATGGTGCACTCCGTACAAAGTTCTGCCACATAGGTCATGTACAATTGACTTCACCTGGATCTTTGGAGGATTGCCCATTGTCCAAGTCACCATAAATCACCTTCAGCACAGCTAGCTGCCTCAGGTACTGCATACCTTGCTCCATGGTGGTCCACTTGCCTGGCTGACAT
This sequence comes from Phaethon aethereus, assembly GCF_964289735.1. Lineage (NCBI taxonomy): Eukaryota > Metazoa > Chordata > Aves > Phaethontiformes > Phaethontidae > Phaethon > Phaethon aethereus. The sequence goes on along the minus strand of NC_138577.1, from coordinate 60,518,809 downwards.
AGAACGTCTTCCTTGAAGGGATACCTTTCCTTCACAGCCGACAGGAGTCGCCTCCAGAGGCTGAGGACTCGTGCACCTTTTCCGATAGCTTTGTCAATGCCCCCTTCCCTAGAAAGGGATCCCAGCGGCTTGGCTTCCCTACCTTCTAAGTCCAGGCTACTGGCCCCGTTACCCCAGCATCGGAGCAGCCAGGTGACAATGTGCTCAGCGAGACGATGGCTGAAATCCTTTCGCATATCTCACACTTCACTCAGGGATAGAGATCGGGTAGTTACCGTCTCTTTTATGAGTTCTTCCTCTTCCTCCTCTTCAAGCTCTCTTCCGTCTTCGGTCTTTGTGATGGCCCTGCTTCGGAGCACTCTGCCTCCTCAATCTCTTCCTCTGGCTCCTTCTTAGAAAAAGCTTCTTCGTCCCTTACTAAACGAGCTGACTTCAGCTTCCAAGATTTCTTCTTTTGTACAGGGGTGACTGATACCGGGATGGGGTGGTTCTCGGGTTCAGCTGCAAGAGTCTGAGTAGCTACAGTGCCCGTCGCGGGGGCTGGAGTAGTCACAGTGCCCATCACGGGGATTGGAGTAGTCGCAGGGCCTGTCACATTGTCATCAGTTCCAGAGACCCTCTCTTCCCTTTGGATAGTGTTAAATAGAGCTCGGTAGGCATGGGCCAGGCCCCAGCACATTGCAATGATTTGTGTCTCCTTGGAACTGCCAGGGCAACAGCATACTTCTTCCAACTATTCTGCTAGTTTTTCAGGATTCTGCACTTGTTCGGGAGTAAAGTTCCAAAACACTGGAGGTGCCCACCACCCCAGGCGTTTGCCCATGCTGTTCCGCACACCCTGCCATTCATAACTAGCCGGCCTTGGGGTAGATGTCTGGATGATATTCTTAAATTGCTTGCTAACCTTAGACAAAACCGAAACAGTGTTCCCCAGAAGTAGCAAAAGGAGTATTTGAACTACCCAAGGGTGTTCAAAATACTGAAAAGTTATTGTGATGAAGGAGGAAACATTATGATAGAGGGTAGCAAAGGTGCCATTCTGCATTTCCTCCATAAAAAGCCTTTTGGAGGCACAAGTATAATTGCTAGTATTATACTAGCTAATACTAGCACAAGACAGTACCCGAAATACAGTAACGGCTTTAGTACAGAGCTCAGATACCACATTAAGCTCAAGGTTGGTGTCCTAAAAACAGACCTCCCAGGCAAGACATTACTAATCATTGCAGAGGACAGCAACCTGCAGAAACCAACACCACTCTTTAACATGTACGGCAAAGACGAGAGCATGATGCAAATCAAATAAACTGAAATCGTGACCCACAACGGTTATTATCTCAAGCCCTTAGGCTCCACATTGGGCACCAAAAAGGACTGTCGTGGTTTAGCCCCAGCCGGCAACTAAGCACCACGCAGCCGCTCGCTCACTCCCCCCCCCGCAGTGGGACTGGGGAGAGAATTGGGAAGAAACTTATGGATTGAGATAAAAACACGTTAATAAGACAGAAAAAGAGAAGGAAACAACAATGATAACAACAATAATAATACCGACAAAGCAATGTACAAGAACAGGTGATGCCCAATACAGCAATTGCTCACCAGCCAGTGATCAATAGCCATTCCCCAAGCAGCGACTCCCGTCCCCCCACTCCTCCCCCCCGCCCTGGCTAACTCCAGTTTAGGTACTGGCCATGACGTTATATGGTACGGAATAGCTCTTTGGCCCGCCTGGGCCAGCTGTCCTGGCTGTGTCCCCTCCCAGTTTCCTGTACACTCACAGCCTTCTTGCTTACACGAGAAGCTGAGCTGTCCTTGACTACTTAGCAACAGCTCAAAACATCAGCACGTTACCAACATTTTTCTCATTCCGACTCCAAAACATAGCCTCACGCTAGCTTCTGTGAAGAAAACCAATTCTGTCCTGGCTGAAACCAGGACACTGCCTCTCCCATTCTGCCTGCGGGCACTGGGGAAGTGCAACATGTTCCCCCAGAGAGGAGAAGCAAAAGAGCCTGGGGCGGTTGGTCTTGCTGCTGCAGGACAGCCCCAAGCTCCCCAGCTCCCTTTGCACAGCCTTGCCCTTGGCTTGGCCTCCTTGTCAGGGGCGGCGGGGGCCAGAAGGTGTGTGTCCAATGGTCACAGTACCAGGCCTTGTGCTGATGTGCCCTGTCCTTGTGCCAAGCCCTGTTGATGTGCATCCTGCCCTGCCAGCATCAGCCCTCCACAGCTTCTGCAGAATCTGCCTCTCTTGCTCCAGCCCTGAGGACCCCAGCTCCCGTTCTGGGTGGTGGTGTGCCGACCACAGCCCCTGGGCTGACCCCATAGGACACAAGCTTGCTCATTTTGGAGGCCGAGGGTGCCCTTGTGGTGGGACACTGTGAGGTTCACCAGTGAGTCATGAGCCCCAGGGCTCCTCCTTGTCCTGGGGTCGCCCTGGCCCAAGGCAGCAGCACGTCAGGAGCCCCGATGTTCCAGTATAGGGCCCAGGCACCCATGGGGCGCCCTGTCACCTGTGCCCATCCCTGCCTTCAACCGGTGGGGCTGGCGGGACACTTGTCAGTCCCACACCCCTGAGGCTGTGCCCTAGGAGCACCCCAGGGTCAGCCCTGCCTGGCGGAGTTCTGCTGCTGGGCAGACTGGGCAGCAGGGTCCCTCGTGGGCTGCATGTTCCTAGGACTTGTCCGGCGCCACGTGGTGGAGCAGCATGAGAGGATCCAGTGCATCTGTGAGGGTGAGTGAGGGCAGTGGGGGCTGGCGAGGAGGAAAGAAGGACGCTGGCAATGAGCTCCTGTCCAGCCCAGGCGAGGGGGACTCTGTCCCTAGTACATCACTGGGGAGGGGCGTGTATCACAGGCCCCCTGTGGTGTTCCTGACCAGCAGCCTCCAGCTGAGGCACCTGTCCCCCAGCTCCCTCCTGACCCGGCAAAGGGCTGGCTGCAATGCAGGGGAAGACGGACTCGCTGCAGATACACGCATGTCAGCTCACCTTTGCTTCTTCATCCTCTCAGTCTCTCAAGGCTTGAGGGAAGACAGCAGCCCCTTCATCTCTTCCCTGGCAACTCAAATGCTCCTGATGCTGAAAAAAGGAAGGCCAGCACCAAGCTTTAACCTGGGACAGCTGTGTTTCCGGCTCCGAAGGGCATGGAAGACGTGGCGCTCTGACCCCGAGGGATGGCACTCCTGGAGCAGAGTGAAATCAGCGGTCCTAACCCTGGGATGCTCTGCACGCTGGGGGCATCCGAGGGTGCTGGTAAGCTCCTGGCATCCCCTCCTGCCCATGGAACAGCTCCACTCCTTGGGCACATCCCATCCCCTTTCATGCCATTGCGCTTTTCCCAAAGAAGGAGCCCTGCTTCTTCAGCAGGTGTAGGTATCGTCTCTTGGTGAAGACTAATGCCAAAGGAATCGGCATCATCCTGATAACAGTAGGACATCTGCTCTTTCCAGGGGCCTGTGCCAGTGCAGCAGCGTACCCACACACTTTGTCTTTGCTTCAAAGCACCACCTGCTCTGCTGGGCCACAAAACACAAGGAAGGGTGAAGCTGAAACCTTCCCTCCACTCTCCCACGCCACATCAAGGCAAGTTACTTGATCTGCCACACCCTGCCCGAGGGAGGACATGGGGCTGTCTCCCCTTGCCTGTGCTCCTGGGCTCAGACGCATCTCAGCTGAACCCTGGAGCTACAAAGCCACCCAGGCCCTCGGGCTGCAGCAGCAGCAGCAGCATCCCCTTCACCTCCTCAGCAGCAAGCTCTGCATTTTGCATGTGTCACTAGCGAGGGCACAGTGCAGGATGGCCGCTCTACAAGCGGAGTCTCCTGGCCTTGTCTCCGCTCCAGAAGGTGCAACTTCTCCCACCTGTGGACATGCATTTCTTATGGCAAGGCAAGTTGCAGGCTTGAGAAGGGAGCTGTTCTGGCAAGCCCTTCAAACCATGTTCAAATGCCAGTGTGTGGCCTTACTTGCTCCTGAAACAGCCTGAGACTGCCTGCATCGTCTGTTCCTCAGCCTGCCCTGTACCACAAAGGCATGAAGCACGTGCACAATTTCTGAACGACTTGTCAAGAAGTCACACTGAGAATCAATGGATTCTGCATGCTTTCTAAATCCACCTCCCCCATTTCAGGCTTCTCCTTCCTTCCACCATGACAGCTGACAGCCCCGACCCCCAAACCCAGATTTGAGCTCTGCCTAAGGCAGCTGGGTTTGTTGGACCTCTTCCTAACTGGCCTGCGTGCCATCACCAAAAGTCCCTCTGTGGAACACATCAGGCTGTAGCTTGTTATTGTTGTTCAGCCCTCACCTTTGAACAGTTCCCAAAGAGACACATCTCTGTAAAACTTTAAGATGGCTTTGGATTTTCATTTCATCTGTTTCTACTCTTCTGTCTTGGTCTACACAAAGCCAACATCTGGTGTTCACGAGAGCAGAAACCTTCCCTGGAGCAGTTAATATAGTCTAATGCTAACTGGATTTGTAGCGCCACTGGGGGTATAGATTTGACCCCTATTTGTAAGGCTTTCCTGCTGTCAAACCGTAGCATTTTGTAATACTTTCTAGGCCCCCAGATGTATTTGCTTTCACCTTCTTCAATGCTGTTTAGTCCAAACCACAGCACGGAGACTCCTGCGTGTTTATGAAAGCTGGCTGGGCAGTTGGCCTGAGGGTCACTGTTAGTTTCACCCTCGCCTTTCTGGCCATGGCTGATGATGACGATGAAATTGTTCCTCTGGAGATGGCTTTGATGGCGTGAGGGCCAGCAAACAACAGGCCGCACGTGCAAGTGCCTTTCCACCCTGCATTGCTCCCCCATAGTTCAGAAGTACCCTTTGGCAATGTGAAAGGCAAGATGCTAACTGCAATATGACTTGCTTAGAAGAATCAACACTACCTCGGACGATGAGCTTTTACCTCTGGGTCGATGTGACCTGAAGACCCAACCTAAGCCAGCTCTTCCTGGCTGAGAACACCCCATACTGACAACAAAACACCAGAAGATTCACCTTTCAAAAAAAACCAGGCGTATAACCATGACCAGATGAAGCAGAATGCACAATAAAGCCCCCCCACCACCGGCAGCGCACATTGGTTTAGAACAATGTAGATTAACACACCACTGACCTTACGTTCACACCACCTGCACGGGGCAAGCAGATACTGATTACACACGCAATAGTAAGTGATTAGCCCACTTCTTAACATGAGTAATTTGGTTGGTCTACACAACTGCATTGTGACATACGCTTTCCTCTGTATTGGGGCCCACACACATTAGGCTGGGGCAGCATTCTGTGCACAGCTCATATGAGATAATGAATTCCCTTGGTAATTCTGTGCCAAGAGTCCTTGCCTCTCTCCTCGGCCAGCAAAGAACTGACCTCTACAAAGATAACCCTGATAACACCAGCACAAGTGGCCAATGTGGAAATGGCAGTGCTGACCCTTCTCCTGCTCCTCCTATGAGCTCTTCTCCAGCCACATAACGAGGCAAAACCAAGGATGATCAAATCAGAAGTGACCAGAATTTGACCCTAAAAATTTCAAAATGATACCAGGTGGCCCAGAGAGGTAGTAGACGCACCATCCCTAGAAACATTCAAGGTCAGGTCGGATGGGGCTCTGAGCAAGCTGATCTAGTTGAAGATGTCCCTGCTCATTGCGCGGGGCTGGACTAGATGACCTTTAGAAAGGTTCTTTCCAACTCAAAGAAGTCTGTTTGAAATACAGGTTGACATCCACTATCATGGATGATGAACGTCACCCGAAGCGCTTGTGCCTTCAGAAAGGATCTAAGGACAGTGTGAAGCCACCACCGTTAGCAGGTGTTCAAAACGAAAGCATCCAGAACACACAGACAACCATTCTTTTTCAGTGATGTTGCCAGTCACACACTACTCCACCCAGGACTTTATAAAACATCACTATACTACACTAAACTTAACGATAGCATCCTCTTTGCAGGTTTCATACTCAAAGGCAAAACAAAAAGCCAAGTACCCTGAGGGAAACACTTCTCTTTCTATGCGGTGGGTGTCTTTCCACGGCTCTCCTTCTCAAGGCAGGAGAAGTGACCACCAATTTGGAAGTGCACACAAACTCAGAAGTGCACTTGGTCCGTAAGTCCTTCCACACCCCAGAAGTGCCTGTCATCATCTGGCAGTCGTTCTCCGTGGACCGCAAGTCCTCCACATCTACCTAAAAGAGTCCAACCGCCACCAGAAATTAGTTGAACCGCATCAGAAGTTACGCGGGCCAGTGCCGTAGGCCATATTAGAGTGAAAATGATGGTTACAAGGCAGAAAACGCACCACAAACCAAAAGCATAATAAATCCCGACCAGCAGACAAACCATACAAAAAGCAGAGGCTCCGATGCAAACACTGGAAAGGAAAATAAGCTAAAACAGGACTCTCTCCCCCTGCAAAAGACCACCCAGAACACAAGATAAAGCAACAATAACATAACCCCAGGAAGGCAGCACCAAAAAGCCCAGATGCTGCTCCCTAACAGTAACAGGCTTTAAAAGCCTATCCTACTCACACTCTGGCATCTTGTAGCCCTAGCACCCCATCACCCTAGCACACTGTGACTGCAGAAGCCCAGAGCCCCAGCACCCCATAACCTTAGAACCCAATAACACTAGCACAGAAGCTTAGACGACTATTCCAGCAGCCTTCTGCTAGCACTGCATAAACCTAGAATCCCGTAACGCTAGCATTGCATAACCCTAGCCCATTGTAGCCCTCTGCTAGCAAAACATTGAACACAAACGCCCTGGACATCTCTGCCAGGGCCTTCAGGTGGCCCCAGATCTCAGAAATCACAACTCTGAAGTGGAACTGAGACGGAGCCACCAATACATCACCAGCATCCAACTTCACACCCTGAGAAAGTCCCGCGTTAAATGCGGAGAAAGATTGCCTCAGCCTTTCCAGGGAGAAAGGTTGAGGCAATTGGAGACTTTGAACCAGCCAGCCATGGCCACAGGGAGTCAGCTCACCATTTCTATGTCACAAATGCCACCAGGCTGATGACGCCATCCTCCCTGTGAAACCTTCAGGGCAGCCATATGCAGTTTTGGCAGGGGGGAACGGGGGGGCCAGATACAGCCTCAGCTCTGTGGGGAGGTGCTTCCTGGGAGCAGACGCTGTCACGGGGCATTGGGAAATGCTTGCCACGCCTAGAGGCCTGGGAAACATCTTTGCATGGCTCCGTATCTTGCCAAAACCAGGGCTGGAGGAAGGCTGCTTTCGTGGCCTCCGAGAGAACGGGCTCACCTGGGCTGCTCTGCGGCCAGCGGGCACTTTGGCTGTCAGGTGGGTCTCAGCGCTACCCTGCAATCGGCTGTCACCTCCTTTGCAGGACACTCCACAGTGCATGGTACAACTCTGCTTGGTCACCCTGGGGACAAAAATCAAATGACAGTGATTGATTTGCTTTGCCCCCATTCCCGCAGTGCCGCGAATGAGAACTGCCACCCCCAAATCAGCTGTGTGGCACCACATATGGGCTGCAGATGTGGGTCATGACAGCCGTGGGGAGTGAGCAAGAGATCCTGCAGTGCGCCCAAGCCCTGCTAAGCAAGCAGAGCTGGAGACAAGAGGGGGAAGCTGTTTCTTCCTCTTTCTCTGCCTGTCCCTGTTTTTTTAAATTGCTCTCTGTCTGCCCTGTAGCGTCTATCTAGTTCTTCTTCCTCCATCTCTGTCTCCCTGTCCCTAGGTTTCAATTCCTCCCGCTCTGCCCTGAAGCCTGTCATTATTTTCATCTTTCTCTGTCCCGCTCCCTGTCTGTATTTCTAATTCCTGACTCTCCCAGAGCCCGCTGCTGGATTTTTCTTTCTCCACATCTCACTCCTGCTCTGTGTCCTCCTCTTTTTCTATTGCAATGTCCTGCTTCCTGGCCTTATCTTTTCTCTCTTACCTGCAGCCTGTCCCCTCTTTCCTAGCTGTTTCTTCTGCTCACTTGGCTGAGCCTTTTTCTCTCACCTCATCCTCCCTGCACCACCGGGGCTAAGAGCCCAGGGCAGCCCTGGGGCGGCCACCATGGCGCCTGTGGGGTTACCAGGCCAGGCCAGGAAGACGGCGTCCCTGCAGGGTCAGACAGTAGGGAGGGCACGCCCCAAAGCATGCTAGGAGCTGTAGTCCTGAGGCATGGGGCTGCTAGGCAGCCATGTTTCTTCCCAGGGCATTCCAGGAGCTGTAGATGTGGGGCCAAGACTGCCCGTGAGGCAAGCGATGCGCTTGGGTGGGCACAGCAGCATCTCCTGCCCGTCGGCCACCCCAGGGGTGACAGGAGGAGCTTGAAACCACTTGTTTCCCTGGGAGTGACCCAAAAGCTGGGGAGGGGTAGGACGTGCAGACAGATCCTGATTGTAGACCCGCTGCCAACCCCCCCACTGGGCACAAGGCACAAGGCACCCTGACTCCCAGACACCCTGAGCAGCCTAAGCCCAGCTCAGCTCCTGCAGCTGGCCCAGCCGCAGCATGTCCCCTGAGGCCTGTCCCAGAGCCCCAGGCCACCCCACAACCTGTCCTGGCAGCATCGAGCTGGACCCCAAGCACACTCGATCCTGCCTTAACACAGGTGCCGCCAACGGCAGCACAGGGAAGGAGCAGTGTGTGCAGGAGCTCCTGCAGCAAAGAGGGGCTCCAGCTTGGGGCACGCTGCAGTAATCACAGTTGCTGCTTTTTGCCCACTCTCCCAGAGGCCGTGCTGAGGGCTCGGTTGTCCATTTCTCCCCTGGGGGTGTTGTTGGCTCAGGTTTGCTGTCTCTCGCCTTGCTTTCCTGGCAGCGTGGGTGAAAAGGGGCGGGCGGACACGTACTGGCTTTGGACAGGAGCTGCTGTGGCAGAAGCCAAAAGGACAAGAAAAAGTTAAAGCAGCTGGAGAAGGAAATGAAGGTGTTCCAGACAGCTGATGCCTCTAGCTGCGGTCAAGAGGCAGCTGGCCTCCTTGGGTGAGGAAGGGTCTGCTGAGTAGTCCTCAGCAGACCAGATCACCAATATGAACTGTGCGATCTGTATACATAACCACAAATAAAGTATGGCCATGCAGTGTGTGCGGCTGTGTATCAACCAGTCTTTTATGGTATGAAAGTGTATTAATTTTTTTTAAATCTATCATCTACCTAGCTGCCTACCTTCCTGCACTCGTTCACATTATGTACTGTAATGTAATGAGGTAGTGGAATTTTACTGGAGACTTTGGTATTGTTCATGCATAAGTAAAGCAACCTGTGGGACAGCAGCGCCCTGGAAAGAAGCACTTTGCTGCATGGAAGGGTATCCATGCTTCCATGAAGGATACCCTGGGACAACCAAACTAGCGCCAGCATCCTAGCACCTCTGACACGTCTTTGAAACTCTCCCACCATCATCTGGCATCAGAGATCAGTAACTCTGGCAAGGTTGGCTCCAGGGACATTTGGGTGACTAGGCAAACAGCAAGACCGCTGCAGAAATGTTGTTGCAATCGGTAGTGCGAGTGTTAGCGATTAATCAAGTCGTCTTGTACCTGGATGATTGAAGGGTGTAAGAACCCTGTATAAAGACACATCTGGGGTGCCCCAGTTTGTCTAGGACACCGCATGTGCATGGAAGAAGTATTTGCCCTTGTAATTCTATACTTTGCGTCCTAGTCTCTCGCCTTGGTCAGCAGGTTGGAAATTCTTCATGGCACTGGCCCAGGGAGATCTGTGGGCAGGGCAGGGTTTGCTGGGTGAGGTGCAGGCAGCACGGGAGAAGGCCGTACAGGGCATTGATCAAGCCGAGCACGCTGTGCAGCGCCAGCTTTGGGATCTTGGTCTGTGAGCCCCAGCCAGCGATGCCTGCTCACTGTCCAGGTGCAAGCTGAGATTTCCGCTCTCAGCCAGTCCCTGCCTGGCTTCTTGGGGCGACCATTGCTCATTCCCAGGATCAGATCCAGCACAGCAGCAGTGATGCTGGTGCTGGGGCAGTGATTAAGATGCCGGTACTGCGATGGTGATGGAGGCCTCTGGCCTCGCAGCATGCACGTTAATGAATGTGGTTTCTCTCATGGGCGCCTGCCACTCAGCGCTATACCCCGTGTACCCATGCTCTTGGTGGCAATCTCTAGCCCAGCTAAACCACACGTGTGGTGGGCAGGGGCTGCATTAATCCCCCCATCCCCCTCCCGCTGCTCAAATGACCGTACGTTGCAAACTGAACACCCAAGTCTTTTATTGAATTAGGCAATAGCAACAATGCTGGACCCGTGGCGTATTGGTAGCTATTCTCTTCGGCTATCTCCATGTCCATCTCCGTCTGCACAAAAAAAACCTTCAGCTGACCCAGTGATGGCATGGCATGGCCACCCGCTCTCACTCCACCTGGGCCGGGTTCGTCATGCTCCCCCACATGGTCTTGCTGCTTGGGTGTACACCTGCCCCAGGCTTAGTGATGGCTGTTGCCACCCAGAAGAAGGGTCTCTGCCCGTAAGAACTAATATGACCACTTACGAGCACAGGTCAGGTAAGAGTCGATTATAAATGGAGGCCTGCCGGGGGCCTATTGAGTTGGTCCTCTGCAGAGCAGCAGCCTGCCGTTGGGGACTCTCCCCTTGAGGCAGGACTCCTCAAGATTGAGAGCCCTCACCTTGTTAGGTGAGTAATTGCATATTTTGGGTCATCATGCTACAACTTAAGGATTCTTGTCAGTTGTGTAGTGGTAGTTCCTCAGTAGTGGTGTGGTTCAACCAGTAGCGGTTATAACAGAGACTAGAGCAATGCTGCAGGGGTAGCCCCGATGGTAAAGGTAAAGGAACTACGGGTGCCATCCAGGGGGCAGAAGCAGCTACAAGGACTGAGCGCCTTATACACTTGCTTCCATGCTCAACGTTCATGGACGCCAGCATGGCAAAAGCGCATCTCACGTCAAGCCTCCTGTACTCCTGTTTGGGCTGGTTTCAGAGGTGACCCGTGAGAAAGGCCTGTCCCTAGCTGGTAGTCAGGAATACTGCTGGAACTGCCAGGTGTTTTCAGATTCTTCTCCACCCTCATTCCTAACACCAGAAAAGAAAAGGTAGAAGAGAAATTTTAAAAATATTTTCTTGCCTCTAAACTTAGTCTTTGAGCACTCTCATAACTCTCGGTGAACAAAAACTATTTACCTAACGCTCACCTGCAGAGATTTATCATGCAAAGAAGAGACTCGTACTTGATTGTTCTCCACAAAGTCTAACCACATGTTAGATAACTTTCACTGGTGAAAGCACTGCTGAATGAGCAAGCCAGTATCCGCATTCTCAAGGGGAGCCAGTACGAAATAAAAATACATCTTCCTCAGGAGCTTAATACATGATGGGAAAGAAATCCTGCCACTCTCTCATCTACGCAGCACGCTGCACTGTCCCTTCAGTTCTATATTGTCTCGCAAGCACTATGCAGAGGGTTCTTCTCTTAGCAGTCAGACGTCGCCTTTACTGTGGGTTTTTTAATGGTATCAGCAGACTGTAAGGTGGGTGAAAAGAGGCTCCAATCTAAACATGGAGCTGTTTCATGCAAGGAAATACACAGAAAAACAGGTAGCAAGAGCGCCAGTATGAGCGGGAGCCTGGCACACAGCTGGGTAGGCAGCCTAGCACAGCCCACATCTCTCATGAGCGCTGCATGCACCTTCCTTTTCCAAAGAAAACATTGCTGTGTTCGTTAGTGTTGGTTCTGCGCTAATGTGGCCCAAGAGCGAATTGTGCAGCTTTTGAGGTCTTTTATGGCTTATCCAATGTATAAGTCTTTAACGGGAGGTCGTTCTGTTCTGCTCATTGGACTGTTTTCCTGCGGAAGCTGTTAACCTGTTGCAAGATTGAACTGGTTGGGTTTTTGTCACTCCCCGTCTGGCAGGGCAGTGTTTAATATCCCTCCTCCTCAGATGCTGAATCTCACGTTTTGCATAGAACAGGTATTAAAGGTCAGGCCTTACGTAATCACAGGGATTGGATTCATGCAGGCAACTTAGCACCCGCTTGTAACGGAGGAAAGACAGAAGCGGTAGTCAAGACCTTTAATGTCCTAATACGCTCGGAGGAACTGGTTCTTAAGGCCGCTTTTTAAAGGATGTTGTGCTCCACACACGGCTCTACGACGCTATTACAAGGGAGGCGTGCGAGCGGAGCAGATGTAGTTGTGGCCAAAACGGCAGATGGCGCTATCGCAGAGGGCACGCCAAACAGCCCAGCAGGGGGCCCAAAGCTTCGCTATAGGAGACCAATCAGGGTCTGGTTCAGCATGTGCTCTTCCTTTATTGCTGCCTCCCTAGCCCCGCGACTAAGATAACTTAGTTGAAGAAGACAATGCTGTGTCACTTCACGTGCCTTTATGTTAGTGACGGAAGGAAAAAACCAAATTCCCTCCAGCATGTGATTTTAAAAGAAAGCTTGAATTTCACATTAGAGTTGCTCAACACGTGCTACACAGTAAATGTTGCATGCTTCATTTGAAAGAAGGCTGGTTTATGGCTAGCTAGTTATTACCTGCTAGTTATTACCTGCGCATGTGAAAATGTTACCTCTTCATCAAAGGATGCACAATAACTTACATTTCTGACAGCTTAAGTCCCTCTTCGATAATTTACCTGTTTTGAGAGATTAAGCGGTGCTTTGGACTGGTGCTACAGTGCGTCTTGCAGCATCACCACAAGCTGGCTAAATTAGCACCTTTTTGCTCAGAGAGCTGAGCTGACACGCGACTATCTGGATTTCTATTTCATCAGCACATTTATGCAAGAGTCAAGAGGCAGCCATTTAACTCACACCAGAGAAACTAGGACATTCCGAAATGTGAGAGCAACGTAAAGATTAAAAGCAAGGCAGATGGGGAGTTGGGACTTTGTCTTTTTGTGCTGCAAGTCTATGGTTGACAAGCAATTTCTGACGGTCCTCACACTGCTTTGCAATCCACTGAGAGCCGCAGTACTACCACACCTCACGTTTCGTTTACGACCTGTCAAAGTCACCTGCACAACCGGCACAGCGCGCAGGTACAGCTTTCACTGAAAATACCATGCCAGGATCTCAGCTTTCCTAGACTCCACAAACACCGCCCCAGCGGACGTTCTGACTGGCCACTAGCACTTAGCCTGCAAATTCATCCCTGCTGAAAAACGGAGAAAATCCCTCAAGGGAGCTAACAGAGAAGATGCAAGGAAGAAAAGGCGTTGGGGGCTCCCACCTTTACGAGGCAGACCGAAAGATGTGGGAATAGAACCCCTGGACGCTTTGGCGTAAAAAACGTAGTCGCCGGCTCTGCTTTTTACTGCTTCTCAGGCCACTTTTTCAGGGACGAGGTAGAGGAAACGAAGGGTCACAGTGTTAACGGTGCTCTCAAGCAGTGCGCAAGCAAAGCCTACAGACACTAAAGCCTCACAGTACTGGCTTGCTCTCTGTGGTTAAACAAGCTGGATGCTCTCGCGGATGCAGCGACGGCGCGATGAAGGCTGAAGAGGTAGATGGGTGCGACGCTTAGGTCGTAAGAGGAAGCGCAGAGAAGCCAGGTGGTGGAGAGCTGCTGACAACTCTCCAAGGGACCGATTGCAGCAACCGAAAGCTTTCACTCCCGGCAACTTGGGTGTGAGAGCTGCTTTTAAGAGACTAAGTTTTGCTCTTGGGTCGTAGCAAGGCTGAGGGCTAGAGGCAGAGCAAGAGCAGAGCTTCGCTACTGAAGCCGCCCTTCCCCCTACTGAAGGGGAAACAGGCAAAGCTTAGCGCACGAAAGCTGGCATCATTGCTGGCACGTACTGTGTGAGACGTTCGGCGGTGCTGCTGCGTTGCCGAGCCGGGCTGTTAAGCGAGGTCTAGGTGGCAGCACAAAGCAAATGAGTTGCTGAAGGCTCAGAAAGGGCTGCGGAGGGAGAGCTAGAAACGGCAACTACTTTCATTCCTGGACAATTCTCCGTGACAGCATTTGCTTCGAAGCTTTTTCTCTTCTCGACCCAGTGCGTGTTTGGAGTGCGGCAGTAGCTGTTGTGGTGGAGGACGCATGTAGGCTCAGCTCGACGATGCTCTCCAGAAGGGCTGCAAAGACAGACAAATGAGCGTGACAAAATCATGCGAAATGCAGAGTGCCAATACGGATGGGGCTGCCAGGCAATGATTAGAGCAACAGAAGGCTTTCATCGGTAGCACTTTCTGTGAGGTGTTCCCTGTTGGTGGTACTGCGTTTATGAGCCGGCTGTCAAAAAGCTGACGGCTACACCGCAGGCAAGAGACAGCACAAGACCAGGCTTGCTGCGGCTGGCAGAGGACTGCGGAGAGAATGACAGAGCCAGCAACGGCTTTCATCCCTGAGCGCTTCTGAGTGACGAACGGCTCTTGGAAGTTTCGGTCTTGCCCACCTGCCCCCGTGTGTCCTGCGTGTGCTATCTGAGGAACCAGGAGAAGCGCAGAGCCGCATTGTTACTGCAACAGTGCAAGAGCTACCTAGGGAATACGAGGGCCAGCATTCACTCTTGCCCATTTCGGCGTCAGAGCCCTGTCTTGTAGGTTTTTTTCTCTGTTCCACCGAGTCCCTGTTTCGAGTAAGAAACAGTTACAGAAGAGCGGAGGGGCAGTGTTGGTGTGTCTGTAGAGGGGCCGCCAAGAAAAACTGCGAGACCTAGGCAGCGTTCACGGCTGGCTTGTCCAGAGTGGAAGCCATAGCTGGCAGCTTTGGATTTGATGGTTTCTCAGGCACGGTTGAGGATTACCGTGGTAGGAGACGTGTAGAGTGCCGGTAACTGTGGCTCTCTTAAGGACCGGCCAAGGCAGTGTGGGCGCCAGCGAGAGATTTTAGTCCGTGCTTCTACGGTGTGGATGACACTGCTGTAGGTTTCTCCTTTTGAAGCGGGACTGTGGCTGGGCTGCGAGTAGCATAGAAGGGCCAGTGCGCAGTGTTGGTTGGCGGTGTCATCGGACTGCCGAGGCACAACCACGTTTTCATTCCTTGCCTCTTCCAAGGGCAGACTGCAAGTAAAGGGCAGTGTGAGAGTTTTGCTGGTTGCTCGTTTGAGAGTGAGGGCTAGCACAACACTAATCTCTTTTGGTTCAGAAAGGTCTGCGGAGGGACCAATAGAGCCTGTAACTGCTTTAATTCGTGATCACTTCGGTGTGAGAGGCTTTCTTTGGGAAGATTTTTGCACTTAGGAGGGAGACCAAGGTGGCCAAGCAGGAGCTGCACACCTGCGGTGCTGCGGCTAGGAAAGGGCTACGGAGGGACTAGTGGAGCCAGCATCTACTTTCGCTCCTGGACAGTTCTGTGTGAGAGGATGCGTTTGGAAGCTTTTTCTCTTCTCCACCCAGTGCGTGTTTGGAGTGCGGCAGTAGCTGTTGTGGTGGAGGAAGCCTTTAAGCTCAGCTCGACGATGCTCTCCAGAAGGGCTGCAAAGAAAGACAAATGAGCGTGACAAAATCATGCGAAATGCAGAATGCCAATACTGATGGGGCTGCCAGGCAATGATTAGAGCAACAGAAGGCTTTCATGGGTAGCACTTTCTGTGAAGTATTCCCTGTTGGGAAGCCGCGAGAGCTTTTGTTCATTGCTTCTAAGGTGTAGAGTTCCTTGGTGCCCGTTTGAAGTATTTGAAAGCAGAGCTGAGGAGTGGCAGAGAAAGGGCAGTGTGCGGTGGTGTTGGTCTTATGATGTTGTGCAGAAGCAGAATCTCCTTCCCAATTTATCATGTAAGGGGCAGCTGCGGGCATTGGTGGCTGCCCAGGAGAAATGCAGTTTTGCGGATGTTCAGGGAACGTCGACCCTCAGCATTGCTGTGGCGCATAAGCAGTGGCCACAGTGGAAAAAATGAGATCCAGTCCTGCTTCCTTTCATTCCTCACACCTTCACTGTGAGAATTCTATGCGGTTCTTCTGCGATTCGGAGCAGGGCTCTTTACGTACGAGAGTGATCTATAGTAGATCACTCTAATCATGCACTAGTTAGGGAGGAAAATAGCTTCCAAACAAATACTCTCAGAACTGTCCAGGAATGAAAATAGTTGCTGGCTCCACTAGTCCCTCCGCAGCCCTTTCCTAGCCGCAGCACCACAGTTGTGCAGGTCTTGCTTTGCCACCTAGGCCTCACTCCTACCAGCTGTGCAGCTCAACCCAGTGTGCTCGGTAGCAGCTTAAAACCAGACTCCCAGTGCCTAACCGGAGCTCTATCTCGCCTTGCAGCGACGGGGCAGTACGCGCTTGTATAGAGGCAGAGTCTTCTCTTCTTCCAAATGCAGTATGTAACGGGCAGATGCGGGCGTTAGTGGCTGCCCAGCAGAAGAGCAATTTGTGGACCTTCAGGCAACTTCGGTCCCCAGTAATGCTCTGGCCCTTAAGTAGTGGCCAAGAAAAAGTGAGAAGCACGCCTTTTTCTCTTGCTTCCTAACACCGTCACTGTGAGAATTATGCGTGCTTCTTCTCCGTTTCGGAGCAGGGCTCTTTGCGAACGCGAGTGCTCGGTAGCAGCTCAAGACCAAAGCCCCACTGCTTAGCGGGAGCTGTGTCCCGCTAAGGATTCTGTGGACCAACGGCAATTTTCAGTGCTGACAGCTGCTGTGTGTCAGCCCTCGATAGAAAGTTCAAGTTTGCACTGGGCTCTAGCAAGAGTGTGTGCTGAGTGTGAGAGTAAAAGCAAAGCTTCATTGTTGGCGCGGATATTAAGTGACTGCCAGGGAAACATTCGAGCCAAAGAAAGCGTACATTCCTGGCACCTTGTGTATGACAGGTTACAGCGGTGACACTGGGTTGAGCTGCACAGCTGGTAGGAGTGAGGCCTAGGTGGCAAAGCAAGACCTGCACAACTGTGGTGCTGCGGCTAGGAAAGGGCTGCGGAGGGACTAGTGGAGCCAGCAACTATTTTCATTCCTGGACAGTTCTGAGAGTATTTGTTTGGAAGCTATTTTCCTCCCTAACTAGTGCATGATTAGAGTGATCTACTATAGATCACTCTCGTACGTAAAGAGCCCTGCTCCGAATCGCAGAAGAACCGCATAGAATTCTCACAGTGAAGGTGTGAGGAATGAAAGGAAGCAGGACTGGATCTCATTTTTTCCACTGTGGCCACTGCTTATGCGCCACAGCAATGCTGAGGGTCGACGTTCCCTGAACATCCGCAAAACTGCATTTCTCCTGGGCAGCCACCAATGCCCGCAGCTGCCCCTTACATGATAAATTGGGAAGGAGATTCTGCTTCTGCACAACATCATAAGACCAACACCACCGCACACTGCCCTTTCTCTGCCACTCCTCAGCTCTGCTTTCAAATACTTCAAACGGGCACCAAGGAACTCTACACCTTAGAAGCAATGAACAAAAGCTCTCGCGGCTTCCCAACAGGGAATACTTCACAGAAAGTGCTACCCATGAAAGCCTTCTGTTGCTCTAATCATTGCCTGGCAGCCCCATCAGTATTGGCATTCTGCATTTCGCATGATTTTGTCACGCTCATTTGTCTTTCTTTGCAGCCCTTCTGGAGAGCATCGTCGAGCTGAGCTTAAAGGCTTCCTCCACCACAACAGCTACTGCCGCACTCCAAACACGCACTGGGTGGAGAAGAGAAAAAGCTTCCAAACGCATCCTCTCACACAGAACTGTCCAGGAGCGAAAGTAGATGCTGGCTCCACTAGTCCCTCGGTAGCCCTTTCCTAGCCGCAGCACCGCAGGTGTGCAGCTCCTGCTTGGCCACCTTGGTCTCCCTCCTAAGTGCAAAAATCTTCCCAAAGAAAGCCTCTCACACCGAAGTGATCACGAATTAAAGCAGTTACAGGCGCTATTGGTCCCTCCGCAGACCTTTCTGAACCAAAAGAGATTAGTGTTGTGCTAGCCCTCACTCTCAAACGAGCAACCAGCAAAACTCTCACACTGCCCTTTACTTGCAGTCTGCCCTTGGAAGAGGCAAGGAATGAAAACGTGGTTGTGCCTCGGCAGCCCGATGACACCGCCAACCAACACTGCGCACTGGCCCTTCCATGCTACTCGCAGCCCAGCCACAGTCCCGCTTCAAAAGGAGAAACCTACAGCAGTGTCATCCACACCGTAGAAGCACGGACTAAAATCTCTCGCTGGCGCCCACACTGCCTTGGCCGGTCCTTAAGAGAGCCACAGTTACCGGCACTCTACACGTCTCCTACCACGGTAAGCCTCAACCGTGCCTGAGAAACCATCAAATCCAAAGCTGCCAGCTATGGCTTCCACTCTGGACAAGCCAGCCGTGAACGCTGCCTAGGTCTTGCAGTTTTTCTTGGCGGCCCCTCTACAGACACACCAACACTGCCCCTCTGCTCTTCTGTAACTGTTTCTTACTCGAAACAGGGACTCGGTGGAACAGAGAAAAAAACCTACAAGACAGGGCTCTGACGCCGAAATGGGCAAGAGTGAATGCTGGCCTTCGTATTCCCTAGGTAGCTCTTGCACTGTTGCAGTAACAATGCGGCTCTGCGCTTCTCCTGGTTCCTCAGATAGCACACGCAGGACACACGGGGGCAGGTGGGCAAGACCGAAACTTCCAAGAGCCGTTCGTCACTCAGAAGCGCTCAGGGATGAAAGCCGTTGCTGGCTCTGTCATTCTCTCCGCAGTCCTCTGCCAGCCGCAGCAAGCCTGGTCTTGTGCTGTCTCTTGCCTGCGGTGTAGCCGTCAGCTTTTTGACAGCCGGCTCATTAAACACAGTACCACCAACAGGGAACACCTCACAGAAAGTGCTACCGATGAAAGCCTTCTGTTGCTCTAATCATTGCCTGGCAGCCCCATCAGTATTGGCACTCTGCATTTCGCATGATTTTGTCACGCTCATTTGTCTGTCTTTGCAGCCCTTCTGGAGAGCATCGTCAAGCTGAGCCTACATGCGTCCTCCACCACAACAGCTGCTGCCGCGCTCCAAACACGCACTGGGTCGAGAAGAGAAAAAGCTTCGAAGCAAATGCTGTCACGGAGAATTGTCCAGGAATGAAAGTAGTTGCCGTTTCTAGCTCTCCCTCCGCAGCCTTTTCTGAGCCTTCAGCAACTCATTTGCTTTGTGCTGCCACCTAGACCTCGCTTAACAGCCGGGCTCGGCAACGCAGCAGCACCGCCGAACGTCTCACACAGTACGTGCCAGCAATGATGCCAGCTTTCGTGCGCTAAGCTTTGCCTGTTACCCCTTTAACAGGCGGCTTCAGTAGCGAAGCTCTGCTCTTGCTCTGCCTCTAGCCCTCAGCCTTGCTACGACCCAAGAGCAAAACTGAGTCTCTTAGAAGCAGCTCTCACACCCAAGTTGCCGGGAGTGAAAGCTTTCGGTTGCTGCAATCGGTCCCTTGGAGAGTCGTCAGCAGCTCTCCACCACCTGGCTTCTCTGCGCTTCCTCTTACGACCTAAGCGTCGCACCCATCTACCCCTTCAGCCTTCATCGCGCCGTCGCTGCATCCGCGAGAGCATCCAGCTTGTTTAACCACAGAGAGCAAGCCAGTACTGTGAGGCTTTAGTGTCTGTAGGCTTTGCTTGCGCACTGCTTGAGAGCACCGTTAACACTGTGACCCTTCGTTTCCTCTACCTCGTCCCTGAAAAAGTGGCCTGAGAAGCAGTAAAAAGCAGAGCCGGCGACTACGTTTTTTACGCCAAAGCGTCCAGGAGTTCTATTCCCACATCTTTCGGTCTGCCTCGTACAGGTGGGAGCCCCCAACGCCTTTTCTTCCTTGCATCTTCTCTGTTAGCTCCCTTGAGGGATTTTCTCCGTTTTTCAGCAGGGATGAATTTGCAGGCTAAGTGCTAGTGGCCAGTCAGAACGTCAGCTGGGGCGGTGTTTGTGGAGTCTAGGAAAGCTGAGATCCTGGCATGGTATTTTCAGTGAAAGCTGTACCTGCGCGCTGTGCCGGTTGTGCAGGTGACTTTGACAGGTCGTAAACGAAACGTGAGGTGTGGTAGTACTGCGGCTCTCGATGGATTGCAAAGCAGTGTGAGGACCGTCAGAAATTGCTTGTCAACCATAGACTTGCAGCACAAAAAGATAAAGTCCCAACTCCCCATCTGCCTTGCTTTTAATCTTTACGTTGCTCTCACATTTCGGAATGTCCTAGTTTCTCTGGTGTGAGTTAAATGGCTGCCTCTTGACTCTTGCATAAATGTGCTGATGAAATAGAAATCCAGATAGTCGCGTGTCAGCTCAGCTCTCTGAGCAAAAAGGTGCTAATTTAGCCAGCTTGTGGTGATGCTGCAAGACGCACTGTAGCACGAGTCCAAAGCACCGCTTAATCTCTCAAAACAGGTAAATTATCGAAGAGGGACTTAAGCTGTCAGAAATGTAAGTTATTGTGCATCCTTTGATGAAGAGGTATGCGCAGGTAATAACTAGCAGGTAATAACTAGCTAGCCATAAACCAGCCTTCTTTCAAACGAAGCATGCAACATTTACTGTGTAGCACGTGTTGAGCAACTCTAATGTGAAATTCAAGCTTTCTTTTAAAATCACATGCTGGAGGGAATTTGGTTTTTTCCTTCCGTCACTAACATAAAGGCAAACGTGAAGTGACACAGCATTGTCTTCTTCAACTAAGTTATCTTAGTCGCGGGGCTAGGGAGGCAGCAATAAAGGAAGAGCACATGCTGAACCAGACCCTGATTGGTCTCCTATAGCGAAGCTTTGGGCCCCCTGCTGGGCTGTTTGGCGTGCCCTCTGCGATAGCGCCATCTGCCGTTTTGGCCACAACTACATCTGCTCCGCTCGCACGCCTCCCTTGTAATAGCGTCGTAGAGCCGTGTGTGGAGCACAACATCCTTTAAAAAGCGGCCTTAAGAACCAGTTCCTCCGAGCGTATTAGGACATTAAAGGTCTTGACTACCGCTTCTGTCTTTCCTCCGTTACAAGCAGGTGCTAAGTTGCCTGCATGAATCCAATCCCTGTGATTACGTAAGGCCTGACCTTTAATACCTGTTCTATGCAAAACGTGAGATTCAGCATCTGAGGAGGAGGGATATTAAACACTGCCCTGCCAGACGGGGAGTGACAAAAACCCAACCAGTTCAATCTTGCAACAGGTTAACAGCTTCCGCAGGAAAACAGTCCAATGAGCAGAACAGAACGACCTCCCGTTAAAGACTTATACATTGGATAAGCCATAAAAGACCTCAAAAGCTGCACAATTCGCTCTTGGGCCACATTAGCGCAGAACCAACACTAACGAACACAGCAATGTTTTCTTTGGAAAAGGAAGGTGCATGCAGCGCTCATGAGAGATGTGGGCTGTGCTAGGCTGCCTACCCAGCTGTGTGCCAGGCTCCCGCTCATACTGGCGCTCTTGCTACCTGTTTTTCTGTGTATTTCCTTGCATGAAACAGCTCCATGTTTAGATTGGAGCCTCTTTTCACCCACCTTACAGTCTGCTGATACCATTAAAAAACCCACAGTAAAGGCGACGTCTGACTGCTAAGAGAAGAACCCTCTGCATAGTGCTTGCGAGACAATATAGAACTGAAGGGACAGTGCAGCGTGCTGCGTAGATGAGAGAGTGGCAGGATTTCTTTCCCATCATGTATTAAGCTCCTGAGGAAGATGTATTTTTATTTCGTACTGGCTCCCCTTGAGAATGCGGATACTGGCTTGCTCATTCAGCAGTGCTTTCACCAGTGAAAGTTATCTAACATGTGGTTAGACTTTGTGGAGAACAATCAAGTACGAGTCTCTTCTTTGCATGATAAATCTCTGCAGGTGAGCGTTAGGTAAATAGTTTTTGTTCACCGAGAGTTATGAGAGTGCTCAAAGACTAAGTTTAGAGGCAAGAAAATATTTTTAAAATTTCTCTTCTACCTTTTCTTTTCTGGTGTTAGGAATGAGGGTGGAGAAGAATCTGAAAACACCTGGCAGTTCCAGCAGTATTCCTGACTACCAGCTAGGGACAGGCCTTTCTCACGGGTCACCTCTGAAACCAGCCCAAACAGGAGTACAGGAGGCTTGACGTGAGATGCGCTTTTGCCATGCTGGCGTCCATGAACGTTGAGCATGGAAGCAAGTGTATAAGGCGCTCAGTCCTTGTAGCTGCTTCTGCCCCCTGGATGGCACCCGTAGTTCCTTTACCTTTACCATCGGGGCTACCCCTGCAGCATTGCTCTAGTCTCTGTTATAACCGCTACTGGTTGAACCACACCACTACTGAGGAACTACCACTACACAACTGACAAGAATCCTTAAGTTGTAGCATGATGACCCAAAATATGCAATTACTCTCCTAACAAGGTGAGGGCTCTCAATCTTGAGGAGTCCTGCCTCAAGGGGAGAGTCCCCAACGGCAGGCTGCTGCTCTGCAGAGGACCAACTCAATAGGCCCCCGGCAGGCCTCCATTTATAATCGACTCTTACCTGACCTGTGCTCGTAAGTGGTCATATTAGTTCTTACGGGCAGAGACCCTTCTTCTGGGTGGCAACAGCCATCACTAAGCCTGGGGCAGGTGTACACCCAAGCAGCAAGACCATGTGGGGGAGCATGACGAACCCGGCCCAGGTGGAGTGAGAGCGGGTGGCCATGCCATGCCATCACTGGGTCAGCTGAAGGTTTTTTTTGTGCAGACGGAGATGGACATGGAGATAGCCGAAGAGAATAGCTACCAATACGCCACGGGTCCAGCATTGTGCTATTGCCTAATTCAATAAAAGACTTGGGTGTTCAGTTTGCAACGTACGGTCATTTGAGCAGCGGGAGGGGGATGGGGGGATTAATGCAGCCCCTGCCCACCACACGTGTGGTTCAGCTGGGCTAGAGATTGCCACCAAGAGCATGGGTACACGGGGTATAGCGCTGAGTGGCAGGCGCCCATGAGAGAAACCACATTCATTAACATGCATGCTGCAAGGCCAGAGGCCTCCATCACCATCGCAGTACCGGCATCTTAATCACTGCCCCAGCACCAGCATCACTGCTGCTGTGCTGGATCTGATCCTGGGAATGAGCAATGGTCGCCCCAAGAAGCCAGGCAGGGACTGGCTGAGAGCGGAAATCTCAGCTTGCACCTGGACAGTGAGCAGGCATCGCTGGCTGGGGCTCACAGACCAAGATCCCAAAGCTGGCGCTGCACAGCGTGCTCGGCTTGATCAACGCCCTGTACGGCCTTCTCCCGTGCTGCCTGCACCTCACCCAGCAAACCCTGCCTTGCCCACAGATCTCCCTGGGCCAGTGCCATGAAGAATTTCCAACCTGCTGACCAAGGCGAGAGACTAGGACGCAAAGTATCGAATTACAAAGGCAAATACTTCTTCCATGCACATGCGGTGTCCTAGACAAACTGGGGCACCCCAGATGTGTCTTTATACAGGGTTCTTACACCCTTCAATCATCCAGGTACAAGACGACTTGATTAATCGCTAACACCCGCACTACCGATTGCAACAACATTTCTGCAGCGGTCTTGCTGTTTGCCTAGTCACCCAAATGTCCCTGGAGCCAACCTTGCCAGAGTTATTGATCTCTGATGCCAGATGATGGTGGGAGAGTTTCAAAGACGTGTCAGAGGTGCTAGGATGCTGGCGCTAGTTTGGTTGTCCCAGGGTATCCTTCATGGAAGCATGGATACCCTTCCATGCAGCAAAGTGCTTCTTTCCAGGGCGCTGCTGTCCCACAGGTTGCTTTACTTATGCATGAACAATACCAAAGTCTCCAGTAAAATTCCACTACCTCATTACATTACAGTACATAATGTGAACGAGTGCAGGAAGGTAGGCAGCTAGGTAGATGATAGATTTAAAAAAAATTAATACACTTTCATACCATAAAAGACTGGTTGATACACAGCCGCACACACTGCATGGCCATACTTTATTTGTGGTTATGTATACAGATCGCACAGTTCATATTGGTGATCTGGTCTGCTGAGGACTACTCAGCAGACCCTTCCTCACCCAAGGAGGCCAGCTGCCTCTTGACCGCAGCTAGAGGCATCAGCTGTCTGGAACACCTTCATTTCCTTCTCCAGCTGCTTTAACTTTTTCTTGTCCTTTTGGCTTCTGCCACAGCAGCTCCTGTCCAAAGCCAGTACGTGTCCGCCCGCCCCTTTTCACCCACGCTGCCAGGAAAGCAAGGCGAGAGACAGCAAACCTGAGCCAACAACACCCCCAGGGGAGAAATGGGCAACCGAGCCCTCAGCACGGCCTCTGGGAGAGTGGGCAAAAAGCAGCAACTGTGATTACTGCATCGTGCCCCAAGCTGGAGCCCCTCTTTGCTGCAGGAGCTCCTGCACACACCGCTCCTTCCCAGTGCTGGTGTTCATGACACCTGTGTTAAGGCAGGATCGAGTGTGCTTGGGGTCCAGCTCGATGCTGCCAGGACAGGTTGTGGGGTGGCCTGGGGCTCTGGGACAGGCCTCAGGGGACATGCTGCGGCTGGGCCAGCTGCAGGAGCTGAGCTGGGCTTAGGCTGCTCAGGGTGTCTGGGAGTCAGGGTGCCTTGTGCCTTGTGCCCAGTGGGGGGGTTGGCAGCGGGTCTACAATCAGGATCTGTCTGCACGTCCTACCCCTCCCCAGCTTTTGGGTCACTCCCAGGGAAACAAGTGGTTTCAAGCTCCTCCTGGGGTGGCCGACGGGCAGGAGATGCTGCTGTGCCCACCCAAGCGCATCGCTTGCCTCACGGGCAGTCTTGGCCCCACATCTACAGCTCCTGGAATGCCCTGGGAAGAAACATGGCTGCCTAGCAGCCCCATGCCTCAGGACTACAGCTCCTAGCATGCTTTGGGGCGTGCCCTCCCTACTGTCTGACCCTGCAGGGACGCCGTCTTCCTGGCCTGGCCTGGTAACCCCACAGGCGCCATGGTGGCCGCCCCAGGGCTGCCCTGGGCTCTTAGCCCCGGTGGTGCAGGGAGGATGAGGTGAGAGAAAAAGGCTCAGCCAAGTGAGCAGAAGAAACAGCTAGGAAAGAGGGGACAGGCTGCAGGTAAGAGAGAAAAGATAAGGCCAGGAAGCAGGACATTGCAATAGAAAAAGAGGAGGACACAGAGCAGGAGTGAGATGTGGAGAAAGAAAAATCCAGCAGCGGGCTCTGGGAGAGTCAGGAATTAGAAATACAGACAGGGAGCGGGACAGAGAAAGATGAAAATAATGACAGGCTTCAGGGCAGAGCGGGAGGAATTGAAACCTAGGGACAGGGAGACAGAGATGGAGGAAGAAGAACTAGATAGACGCTACAGGGCAGACAGAGAGCAATTTAAAAAAACAGGGACAGGCAGAGAAAGAGGAAGAAACAGCTTCCCCCTCTTGTCTCCAGCTCTGCTTGCTTAGCAGGGCTTGGGCGCACTGCAGGATCTCTTGCTCACTCCCCACGGCTGTCATGACCCACATCTGCAGCCCATATGTGGTGCCACACAGCTGATTTGGGGGTGGCAGTTCTCATTCGCGGCACTGCGGGAATGGGGGCAAAGCAAATCAATCACTGTCATTTGATTTTTGTCCCCAGGGTGACCAAGCAGAGTTGTACCATGCACTGTGGAGTGTCCTGCAAAGGAGGTGACAGCCGATTGCAGGGTAGCGCTGAGACCCACCTGACAGCCAAAGTGCCCGCTGGCCGCAGAGCAGCCCAGGTGAGCCCGTTCTCTCGGAGGCCACGAAAGCAGCCTTCCTCCAGCCCTGGTTTTGGCAAGATACGGAGCCATGCAAAGATGTTTCCCAGGCCTCCAGGCGTGGCAAGCATTTCCCAATGCCCCGTGACAGCGTCTGCTCCCAGGAAGCACCTCCCCACAGAGCTGAGGCTGTATCTGGCCCCCCCGTTCCCCCCTGCCAAAACTGCATATGGCTGCCCTGAAGGTTTCACAGGGAGGATGGCGTCATCAGCCTGGTGGCATTTGTGACATAGAAATGGTGAGCTGACTCCCTGTGGCCATGGCTGGCTGGTTCAAAGTCTCCAATTGCCTCAACCTTTCTCCCTGGAAAGGCTGAGGCAATCTTTCTCCGCATTTAACGCGGGACTTTCTCAGGGTGTGAAGTTGGATGCTGGTGATGTATTGGTGGCTCCGTCTCAGTTCCACTTCAGAGTTGTGATTTCTGAGATCTGGGGCCACCTGAAGGCCCTGGCAGAGATGTCCAGGGCGTTTGTGTTCAATGTTTTGCTAGCAGAGGGCTACAATGGTCTAGGGTTATGCAATGCTAGCGTTACGGGATTCTAGGTTTATGCAGTGCTAGCAGAAGGCTGCTGGAATAGTCGTCTAAGCTTCTGTGCTAGTGTTATTGGGTTCTAAGGTTATGGGGTGCTGGGGCTCTGGGCTTCTGCAGTCACAGTGTGCTAGGGTGATGGGGTGCTAGGGCTACAAGATGCCAGAGTGTGAGTAGGATAGGCTTTTAAAGCCTGTTACTGTTAGGGAGCAGCATCTGGGCTTTTTGGTGCTGCCTTCCTGGGGTTATGTTATTGTTGCTTTATCTTGTGTTCTGGGTGGTCTTTTGCAGGGGGAGAGAGTCCTGTTTTAGCTTATTTTCCTTTCCAGTGTTTGCATCGGAGCCTCTGCTTTTTGTATGGTTTGTCTGCTGGTCGGGATTTATTATGCTTTTGGTTTGTGGTGCGTTTTCTGCCTTGTAACCATCATTTTCACTCTAATATGGCCTACGGCACTGGCCCGCGTAACTTCTGATGCGGTTCAACTAATTTCTGGTGGCGGTTGGACTCTTTTAGGTAGATGTGGAGGACTTGCGGTCCACGGAGAACGACTGCCAGATGATGACAGGCACTTCTGGGGTGTGGAAGGACTTACGGACCAAGTGCACTTCTGAGTTTGTGTGCACTTCCAAATTGGTGGTCACTTCTCCTGCCTTGAGAAGGAGAGCCGTGGAAAGACACCCACCGCATAGAAAGAGAAGTGTTTCCCTCAGGGTACTTGGCTTTTTGTTTTGCCTTTGAGTATGAAACCTGCAAAGAGGATGCTATCGTTAAGTTTAGTGTAGTATAGTGATGTTTTATAAAGTCCTGGGTGGAGTAGTGTGTGACTGGCAACATCACTGAAAAAGAATGGTTGTCTGTGTGTTCTGGATGCTTTCGTTTTGAACACCTGCTAACGGTGGTGGCTTCACACTGTCCTTAGATCCTTTCTGAAGGCACAAGCGCTTCGGGTGACGTTCATCATCCATGATAGTGGATGTCAACCTGTATTTCAAACAGACTTCTTTGAGTTGGAAAGAACCTTTCTAAAGGTCATCTAGTCCAGCCCCGCGCAATGAGCAGGGACATCTTCAACTAGATCAGCTTGCTCAGAGCCCCATCCGACCTGACCTTGAATGTTTCTAGGGATGGTGCGTCTACTACCTCTCTGGGCCACCTGGTATCATTTTGAAATTTTTAGGGTCAAATTCTGGTCACTTCTGATTTGATCATCCTTGGTTTTGCCTCGTTATGTGGCTGGAGAAGAGCTCATAGGAGGAGCAGGAGAAGGGTCAGCACTGCCATTTCCACACTGGCCACTTGTCCTGGTGTTATCAGGGTTATCTTTGTAGAGGTCAGTTCTTTGCTGGCCGAGGAGAGAGGCAAGGACTCTTGGCACAGAATTACCAAGGGAATTCATTATCTCATATGAGCTGTGCACAGAATGCTGCCCCAGCCTAATGTGTGTGGGCCCCAATACAGAGGAAAGCGTATGTCACAATGCAGTTGTGTAGACCAACCAAATTACTCATGTTAAGAAGTGGGCTAATCACTTACTATTGCGTGTGTAATCAGTATCTGCTTGCCCCGTGCAGGTGGTGTGAACGTAAGGTCAGTGGTGTGTTAATCTACATTGTTCTAAACCAATGTGCGCTGCCGGTGGTGGGGGGGGCTTTATTGTGCATTCTGCTTCATCTGGTCATGGTTATACGCCTGGTTTTTTTTGAAAGGTGAATCTTCTGGTGTTTTGTTGTCAGTATGGGGTGTTCTCAGCCAGGAAGAGCTGGCTTAGGTTGGGTCTTCAGGTCACATCGACCCAGAGGTAAAAGCTCGTCGTCCGAGGTAGTGTTGATTCTTCTAAGCAAGTCATATTGCAGTTAGCATCTTGCCTTTCACATTGCCAAAGGGTACTTCTGAACTATGGGGGAGCAATGCAGGGTGGAAAGGCACTTGCACGTGCGGCCTGTTGTTTGCTGGCCCTCACGCCATCAAAGCCATCTCCAGAGGAACAATTTCATCGTCATCATCAGCCATGGCCAGAAAGGCGAGGGTGAAACTAACAGTGACCCTCAGGCCAACTGCCCAGCCAGCTTTCATAAACGCGCAGGAGTCTCCCTGCTGTGGTTTGGACTAAACAGCACTGAAGAAGGTGAAAGCAAATACATCTGGGGGCATAGAATGTATTACAAAATGCTACGGTTAGACAGCAGGAAAGCCTTACAAATAGGGGTCAAATCTATACCCCCAGTGGCGCTACAAATCCAGTTAGCATTAGACTATATTAACTGCTCAAGGGAAGGTTTCTGCTCTCGTGAACACCAGATGTTGGCTTTGTGTAGACCAAGACAGAAGAGTAGAAACAGATGAAATGAAAATCCAAAGCCACCTTAAAGTTTTACAGAGATGTCTCTCTTTGGGAACTGTTCAAAGGTGAGGGCTGAACAACAATAACAAGCTACAGCCTGATGTGTTCCACAGAGGGACTTTTGGTGATGGCACCCAGGCCAATTAGGAAAAGGTCCAACAAACCCAGCTGCCTTAGGCAGGGCTCAAATCTGCGTTTGGGGGTCGGGGCTGTCAGCTGTCATGGTGGAAGGAAGGAGAAGCCTGAAATGGGGGAGGTGGATTTAGAAAGCATGCAGAATCCATTGATTCTCAGTGTGACTTCTTGACAAGTCGTTCAGAAATTGTGCACGTGCTTCATGCCTTTGCTGGTAGAGGGAGGGCTGAGGAACAGACGATGCAGGCAGTCTCAGGCTGTTTCAGGAGCAAGTAAGGCCACACACTGGCATTTGAACATGGTTTGAAGGGCTTGCCAGAACAGCTCCCTTCTCAAGCCTGCAACCTGCCTTGCCATAAGAAATGCACGTCCACAGGTGGGAGAAGTTGCACCTTCTGGAGCGGAGACAAGGTCAGGAGACTCCGCTTGTAAAGCGGCCATCCTGCACTGTGCTCTCGCTAGTGACACATGCAAAATGCAGAGCTTGCTGCTGAGGAGGTGAAGGGGATGCTGCTGCTGCTGCTGCAGCCCGAGGGCCTGGGTGGCTTTGTAGCTCCAGGGTTCAGCTGAGATGCGTCTGAGCCCAGGAGCACAGGCAAGGGGAGACAGCGCCATGTCCTCCCTCGGGCAGGGTGTGGCAGATCAAGTAACTTGCCTTGATGTGGCGTGGGAGAGTGGAGGGAAGGTTTCAGCTTCACCCTTCCTTGTGTTTTGTGGCCCAGCAGAGCAGGTGGTGCTTTGAAGCAAAGACAAAGTGTGTGGGTACGCTGCTGCACTGGCACAGGCCCCTGGAAAGAGCAGATGTCCTACTGTTATCAGGATGATGCCGATTCCTTTGGCATTAGTCTTCACCAAGAGACGATACCTACACCTGCTGAAGAAGCAGGGCTCCTTCTTTGGGAAAAGCGCAATGGCATGAAAGGGGATGGGATGTGCCCAAGGAGTGGAGCTGTTCCATGGGCAGGAGGGGATGCCAGGAGCTTACCAGCACCCTCGGATGCCCCAGGATGCAGAGCATCCCAGGGTTAGGACCGCTGATTTCACTCTGCTCCAGGAGTGCCATCCCTCGGGGTCAGAGCGCCACGTCTTCCATGCCCTTCGGAGCCGGAAGCACAGCTGTCCCAGGTTAAAGCTTGGTGCTGGCCTTCCTTTTTTCAGGATCAGGAGCATTTGAGTTGCCAAGGAAGAGATGAAGGGGTTGCTGTCTTCCCTCAAGCCTTGAGGGACTGAGAGGATGAAGAAACAAAGGTGAGCTGACATGCGTGTATTGGCAGTGAGTCTGTCTTCCCCTGCATTGCAGCCAGCCCTTTGCCGGGTCAGGAGGGAGCTGGGGGACAGGTGCCTCAGCTGGAGGCTGCTGGTCAGGAACACCACAGGGGTCCTGTGATACATGCCTCTCCCCAGTGATGTACTGGGGACAGAGTCCCTCTCTCCTGGGCTGGACAGGAGCTCATTGCCAGCGTCCTTCTTTCCTCCTCGCCAGCCCCCACTGCCCTCACTCACCCTCACAGATGCACTGGATCCTCTCATGCTGCTCCACCACGTGGCGCCGGACAAGTCCTAGGAACATGCAGCCCACGAGGGACCCTGCTGCTCAATCTGCCCAGCAGTAGAACTCCGCCAGGCAGGGCTGACCCTGGGGTGCTCCTAGGGCACAGCCTCAGGGGTGTGGGACTGACAAGTGTCCCGCCAGCCCCACCGGTTGAAGGCAGGGATGGGCACAGGTGACAGGGCGCCCCATGGGTGCCTGGGCCCTATACCGGAACGTCGGGGCTCCTGACGTGCTGCTGCCTTGGGCCAGGGCGACCCCAGGACAAGGAGGAGCCCTGGGGCTCATGACTCACTGGTGAACCTCACAGTGTCCCACCACAAGGGCACCCTCGGCCTCCACAATGAGCAAGCTTGTGTCCTATGGGGTCAGCCCAGGGGCTGTGGTCGGCACACCACCACCCAGAACGGGAGCTGGGGTCCTCAGGGCTGGAGCAAGAGAGGCAGACTCTGCAGAAGCTGTGGAGGGCTGATGCTGGCAGGGCAGGATGCACATCAACAGGGCTTGGCACAAGGATAGGGTACATCAGCACAAGGCCTGGTACTGTGACCATTGGACACACACCTCCTGCCCCCGCCGCCCCTGACAAGGAGGCCAAGCCAAGGGCAAGGCTGTGCAAAGGGAGCTGGGGAGCTTGGGGCTGTCCTGCAGCAGCAAGACCAACCGCCCCAGGCTCTTTTGCTTCTCCTTTCTGGGGAGAGGAGAAGCACTTCCCCAGTGCCCGCAGGCAGAATGGGAGGGGCAGTGTCCTGGTTTCAGCCAGAAGCTAGCGTGAGGCTATGTTTTGGATTTGGGATGAGAAAAAAGTTGATAAAGTGCTGATGATTTGAGCTGTTGCTAAGTAGTCAAGGACAGCTCAGCTTCTCGTGCTGGCCTGCTAGCAAGAAGGCTGCGAGTGTACAGGAAACTGGGAGGGGACACAGCCAGGACAGCTGGCCCAGGCGGGCCAAAGAGGTATTCCGTACCATATAACGTCATGGCCAGTACCTAAACTGGAGTTAGCCGGGGCGGGGGGGAGGAGTGGGGGGACGGGAGTCGCTGCTTGGGGACGAGCTATTGATCACTGGCTGGTGAGCAACTGCTGTATTGGGCATCACTTGTTCTTGTACATTGCTTTGTCGGTATTATTATTGTTGTTATCATTGTTGTTTCCTTGTCTTTTTCGGTCTTATTAACGTGTTTTTATCTCAACCCCTGAGTTTCTTCCCAATTCTCTCCCCAGTCCCACAGCAGGGGGGGAGCGAGCGAGCGGCTGCGTGGTGTTCAGTTGCCAGCTGGGGCTAAACCACGACAGTCCTTTTTGGTGCCCAACGTGGAGCTAAGGGCTTGAGATAATAACCGTTGTGGGTTACGATTTCAGTTTATTTGATTTGCGTCATGCTCTCGTCTTTGCCGTACATGTGAAAGAGTGGTGTTGGTTTCTGCAGGTTGCTGTCCTCTGCAATGATTAGTAATGTCTTGCCTGGGAGGTTTGTTTTTAGGACACCGACCTTGAGCTTAATGTGGTATCTGAGCTCTGTACTAAAGCCGTTACTGTATTTCGGGTACAGTCTTGTGCTAGTATTAGCCTGAACTTAGAAGGTAGGGAAGCCAAGCAGCTGTGATCCCTTTCTAGGGAAGGGGGCATTGACAAAGCTATTGGAAAAGGTGCACGAGTCCTCAGCCACTGTCGGCTGTGAAGGAAAGGTATTCCCTTCAAGGAAGACGTTCTATGTCACCCAGGCAAGTGGACCACCATGGAGCAAGGTATGCAGTACCTGAGGCAGCTAGCTGTGCTGAAGGTGATTTATGGTGACTTGGACAATGGGCAATCCTCCAAAAATCCAGGTGAAGTCAATTGTACATGACCTATGTGGCGGAACTTTGTACGGAGTGCACCATCATCCTATGCCAACTCATTAGCAGTAATGGCCTGGAAGGATGGAGAGATGACCAACGGTGGATGAATTGGCTGGCCAACTCCAGCAATACACAGAAAGTCTCTCTCTCCCTCCCTACGGGCCTGCATCTCTGCTGTAGAGAAACCGTCCAGCAATTCCAAGAGGCTATGTCCTACCCTCCACCTGTATGGACCCAGCATCTCAGCTATTAGGAGTAAGTGTTCTGCTCAAAAGAGACGATACAGGGGATACACACCGCGAGCCACCCTGTGGCTTCACTTGCGTGACTATGGAGAGGACATGAGGAGGTGGGATGGAAAACCTACCTCGACCCTAGAGGCACAAGCACACGCGAGCTGCAAGGAAAAACAATTATAAAAGGGGGTTCGGGATCCTCCAGCAAAATCGTCGCTCCACTTTCCAGTGGGCAGTTCCCCAGAACTAATAGAAGGGCTGATCTTACCTCTGATCCTCCAGAAGTGATTTCTGATTCATATTTACAAGAGGTAGGTAACAAGTACTATGACCAGGACTAGCAGGTGGACTGTGTGGATTAGATGGCCTGGCACATCAGACCCACAGGAATATAAGGCTTTAGTGGGCACAGTGTACCCTAATGCCATCAAGCCATATAGGGGCAGAACCCATTTGTATTTCCGGAGCAACCGGGAGATCCCAACAGCTGACTGTACTGGAGGCCGAAGTGAGCCTAACTGGGGATGAGTGGCAGAAGCACCCCATTGTGACTGGCCCAGAGGCTCCGTGCATCCTGGGCACAGACTACCTCAGGAGAGGGAATTTCAAGGACCCAAAGGAGTACCAGTGGGCTTTTGGTGTAGCTGCCCTGGACAGCTGTCCACCTTGCCTGCTCCCTCAGAGGACCCTTCTGTTCTGGGGTTGCTGAGGGTTGGAGAAAAACAGGTGCCGATCGCTACCACAACAGTGCACCGGCGGCAATATCGCACCAACAGAGACTCCCTGATCCCCATCCATAAGCTGATTCGTCAGCTGGAGAGCCAAGGAGTGATCAGCAAGACTCGCTCACCCTTTAACAGCCCCATATGGCCAGTGCAAAAGTTTCATGGAGAGGGCCGACTGAGAGTAGGCTATGGTGGCCTGAATGAAGTCACACCACCACTGAGTGCTACCGTGCCAGACATGCTAGAACTTCAATATGAACTGGAGTCAAAGGCAGCCACGTGGTGCGCCACAATTGATATCGCTAATGCGTTTTTCTCAACCGCTTTGGTGGCAGAGTGCAGGCCACAGTGTGCTTTCGCTTGGAGGAGTGTCCAGTACACCTGGAATCGACTGCCCCAGGGGTGGAAACACAGCCCTACCATTTGCCATGGTCTGATACAGACTGCATTGGAACAGGGTGAAGCTCCAGAGCACCTGCAGTATGTTGATGACATCATTGTATGGGGCGACACGTCGGAAGAGGTTTTCAAGAAAGGGAAGAAAATAAGTCAAATCCTTCTGAAAGCCCGTTTTGCAAATGGGAGATCCAATTTTTAGGAATAAAATGGCAAGATGGATGTCATCAGATCCCAATAGATGTGATCAACAAAATAACAGCTATGTCTCCACCACCTAGCAAAAAAGAAACAGAAGCTTTTTTGGGTGTTGTGGGCTTCTGGAGGATGCATATTCCAAATTACAGTCTGATTGTAAGCCCTCTTTATCAATAAGAAGAATGATTTTAAACAGGGCCCTGAGCAACGACGAGCCCTCGAACAAATTAAGCAGGAGATAGTTCATGCCGTAGCCCTCGGGCCAGTTCGGGCAGGACAAGATGTTAAAAATGTGCTCTACATGGCAGCCGGGGAGAATGGCCTTACCTGGAGTCTCTGGCAGAAGGCACCAGGAGAGACCCGAGGTTGACCTCTAGAGTTTTGGAGTCCAGGATCTAGGGGATCTGAGTCCCGCCATACTCCAAGTGGAAAGGAGATATTGGCAGCATATGAAAGCATTCAAGCTGCCTCAGAAGTGATTGGTACTGAAACACAGCTCCTCCTGGCACTCCAACTGCTGGTGCTCGGATGGATGTTCAAAGGGAGGGTCCCGTCTACATATCATGCGACTGATGCTATGTGCAGGAAGTGGGTCGCGCTTATCACACAGCGAGCTCAAATAGGAAACCCCAGTCGCCCAGGAATCTTGGAAGTGATAATGGAATGGCCAGAAGGCAAAGGTTTTGGAATATTGCCAGAAGAGGAGGTGGTGCGTGCTGAAGAGGCTCTGCCATATAATAAACTGGCAAAGAAGAAAAGGCAATATGCCCTGTTTACTGATGGGTCCTGTCGTACTGTAGGCAAACATCGAAGGTGGAAAGCTGCTGTATGGAGCCCTATACGACGAGTCACAGAAGCTGCTGAAGGACAAGGTGAGTCAAGTCAGTTTGCAGAGGTGAAAGCCACCCAGCTGGCTTTAGCTACTGCTGAATGAGAAAAATGGCCAGTACTCTATGTCCTTACTGATTCATGAATGGTGGCAAATGCTCTATGGGTGTGGCTATAGCAATGGAAGCAGAGCAACTAGCAGCACAGAGGCAAGCCCACCTGGGCTGCTGAATTATGGCAAGATGTTGCTGCCTGCTTAGAGAATCTGGTCATAAAAGTATGTCATGTCATGTAGGTGCTCACGTACCCAAGAGTTGGGCCACTGAAGAACATCAAAACAACCATCAGGTGGATCAGGCTGCTAAGGTTGAAGGGGCGCAGGTGGATCTGGACTGGCAACATAAGGGTGAATTGTTTATAGCTCGGTGGGCCCATGACACCTCGAGGCCATCAGGGAAGAGATGCAACATAGAGATGGGCTCGGGATCGAGGGGTGGACTTGACCATGGACGCTATTGCCCAGGTTATCCATGAACGTGAAACGTGTGCTGCAATCAAACAAGCCAAGCGGTTAAAGCCCCTGTGGTATGAAGGGTGATGGTGGGATGCTTCTCATGACTGGAGTGCTGCAATGGATGGCTATAAGCTCTTCCGAAGGGATAGGCAGGGAAGGAGAGGCGGTGGGGTGGCTCTGTATGTTAGGGAGTGTTTTGATTGCATAGAAATCGAAGATTGTGAAGACCAAGTAGAGTGCTTGTGGGTAAGGATGAGGGGGAAGGCCAATGAGGCAGATATCCTGCTGGGAGTCTGTTACAGGCCACCCAACCAGGATGAAGAGATGGATGAGACATTCTATAAGCGACTGGCGGAGGTCTCGCATTCGCTGGCCCTTGTTCTTGTGGGGGACTTCAACCTACCGGACATCTGCTGGAAGTATAACACGGCAGAGAGGAAACAGTCTAGGAGGTTCCTGGAGTGTGTGGAGGATAACTTCCTGATGCAGCTGGTGAGTGAGCCCACCAGGGGAGATGCCTTACTGGACCTGCTGTTTACAAACAGAGAAGGACTGGTGAGAGATGTGGTGGTCGGAGGCCGTCTTGGGCTTAGCGACCACGACATGACAGAATTCTCGGTTGTGAGGGAAGTAAGGAGAGGGGTCAGCAAAACTGCTATCATGGACTTCCGGAGGGCAGACTTTGGCCTGTTCAGGTCACTGGTTGAGAGAGTCCCTTGGGAGACAGTCCTGAAGGACAAAGGGGTCCAGGAAGGCTGGACAGTCTTCAAGAAGGAAATCTTAAAGGCGCAGGAGCAGGCGGTCCCCATGTGCCGTAAGAAGAGCTGGCAGGGAAGGCGACCGGCCTGGCTGAACAGGGAGATTTTGCTGGGACTCAGGGAAAAGAGGAGAGTTTATCACCTCTGGAAGAAGGGCCAGGCAACTCACGAAGAGTACAAGGATCTCGTTAGGTCAAGCAGGGAAAAAATTAGAAAGGCAAAAGCCCAGCTAGAGCTCAGTCTGGCCACAGTCGTAAAGGATAATAAAAAATGTTTTTACAAATATATTAACAACAAAAAGAGAGGCAAGGAGAATCTCCATCCCCTACTGGATATGGCAGGGAACATTGTCTCCAAGGACGAGGACAAGGCTGAGGTACTTAATGCCTTCTTCGCCTCAGTCTTTAATAGCCAGTCCAGGTATCCACAGGGTATTCAGCCCCCTGAGCTGGAAGACGGGGATGGAGAGCACAATGTACTCCTCATAATCCAGGAGGAAGCAGTCAAGGACATGCTAAGCCACCTGGACACCCGCAAGTCTATGGGATCTGAAGAGATCCACCCGAGAGTACTGAGAGAGCTGGCGGAGGAGCTTGCAAGCCACTCTCCATCATTTATCAGCAGTCCTGGTTAACAGGAGAGGTCCCAGAAGACTGGAGGCTTGCCAATGTGACGCCCGTCTACAAGAAAGGCCGGAAGGAGGATCCGGGGAACTACAGGCCTGTCAGCCTGACCTCTGTACCAGGGAAGATTATGGAGCAGTTGGTCTTGAGAGTGCTCACAGGGCATCTGCAGGACAACCAAAGGATCAGGCCCAGCCAGCATGGGTTCATGAAAGGCAGGTCCTGCTTGACCAACCTGATCTCCTTCTATGACCAGGTGACCCGCCTAGTGGATGAGGGAAAGGCTGTGGACGTTGTCTACCTGGACTTTAGTAAAGCCTTTGACAGCGTCTCCCACAGCATTCTCCTGGAGAGACTGGCGGCTCGTGGCTTAGACGGGTTTACTCTTTGCTGGGTGAGGAACTGGCTGGATGGCCGAGCCCAGAGAGTTGTGGTGAACGGCGTTAAATCCGGCTGGCGGCCGGTCACAAGTGGTGTTCCCCAGGGCTCGGTTCTGGGGCCGGTCTTATTCAATATCTTTATTGATGATCTGGATGAGGGAATTGAGTGCTCCCTCAGTAAGTTTGCAGATGACACCAAGTTGAGTGGGAGTGTTGATCTGCTGGAGGGTAGGAGGGCTCTGCAGAGGGATCTGGACAGGCTGGATCGATGGGCAGAGGCCAACTGTATGAGGTTTAATAAGGCCAAGTGCAGGGTCCTGCACTTTGGCCACAACAACCCCATGCAACGCTACAGGCTTGGGGAGGAGTTGCTGGAGAGCAGCCCGGCGGAAAGGGACCTGGGGGTGCTGGTTGACAGCCGGCTGAATATGAGCCGGCAGTGTGCCCAGGTGGCCAAGAAGCGTCCTGGCCTGTATCAGGAATAGTGTGGCCAGCAGGAGTAGGGAAGTGATTGTGCCCCTGTACTCGGCACTGGTGAGGCCGCACCTTGAATACTGTGTTCAGTTTTGGGCCCCTCACTACAAGAAGGATGTTGAGGTGCTGGAGCGTGTCCAGAGAAGGGCAACGAAGCTGGTGAGGGGTCTGGAGCACAAGTCTTATGAGGAGCGGCTGAGGGAACTGGGGTTGTTTAGTATGGAGAAGAGGAGGCTGAGAGGAGACCTTATCGCTCTCTACAACTACCTGAAAGGGGGTTGTGGCGACGAGGGTGTTGGTCTCTTCTCCCAAGTAACTAGTGATAGGACAAGAGGAAATGGCCTCAAGTTGCGCCAGGGGAGGTTTAGATTGGATATTAGGAAAAATTTCTTCACTGAGAGGGTGGTCAGGCATTGGAACAGGCTGCCCAGGGAGGTGGTGGAGTCGCCATCTCTGGAAGTGTTCAAAAAACGTGTGGATGTGGCGCTTCAGGACATGGTTTAGGGGATATGGTGGTGCTGGATTAATGGTTGGACTTGATGATCTTAAAGGTCCTTTCCAACCTAGTGATTCTGTGATTCTGTGATTCTGTGAAATATAAACACGGGGAGGGCTGGCAGATTGAGTACATGACACTTCCACAGACTCGCAAAGGCAAACGCTATGTGCTTACCATGGTGGAAGAAACCACCGGATGGCTGGAACCATAGCCAGTGCTCCATGCCACTGCCTGGAATACTATCCTGGGCCTTGAAAAGCAAGTCTTGTGGCGACATGGCACCCCCAAAAGAACTGAGTCGGACAATGGGACTCATTGCCAAAACAACCTTATAGACACCTGGGCCAAAGAGCATGGCATTGAGGGGGTATATCACATCCCCTGCCATGCACCAGCTTCTGGAAATATTGAATGATACAACAGGCTGTTAAAGACTACACTGAGAGCAATGGGTGATGGGACATTCAAACATCTGGATAAACATTTAGCAAAAGCCACCTGGTTAGTCAACGCTAGGGCATCTACTAATAGAGCCGGCCCTGCTCAGTCAAAACTTTTACGTACTGTAGAAGGGGATAAAGTCCTTGTGCTGCACGCCGAAAATATGCTGGGGAAGACAGTCTGGGTTACTCTTGCCTCTGGCAAATGCAAACCTGTTTGTGGGATTGCCTTTGGCCAGGGACCTGGGTGCACTTGATGGGTAATGTGGAAGGATGGGGAAGTCCGATGTGTACCTGGAGGAGATTTGATTTTGGGTGAAAATAGTCAATGATTTGAATTGTATTATGTTAATTGCTACACAATAGGGTATGACATTACTACTATGGTTGCTGTCTACCATATCAATGGTATTACAGTAAGAATCACCCAGACTGATGAGGAATGCGCTTTAGTGAAACCAAGCAACATGCAGCTGTGATGGAACCAGAACTGGCTTCAGCAGCTTACGCCCAACAACTTCCTCGCGATCGACATCTTCGACCTGCAGAGCATGGGTATGGACCGTGCCAGATAACAAGCCAACACCACACACCATCTCCCCTGCCTTGAGAGACTGCTACGATGGATGAAGCCCAGCGTCATGGAGCCACTGGACTCCACAGACATTTTAAAGCGATAGCCCATGGACTAAGAGAATGGTACCTGCGTGTATATATTGAAAGACAGGAAAAGTAATAATCGGTAATTGCAATGTATTGAAAAGTGTAGGACCCAGGCATGATGTAAATGGTATGGAATAAGGGGTGGATACTGTCCTGGTTTCAGCCAGGACAGAGTTGGTTTTCTTCACAGAAGCTAGTGTGAGTCTATGTTTTGGATTTGGGATGAGAAAATGTTGGTAACGTGCTGATGTTCTGAGTCCTTTTTAAGTAGTCAGGGACAGTCCAGCTTCTCATGCTGGCCTCCTAGCAAGAAGGCTGCGGGTGCACAGGAAGCTGGGAGGGGACACAGCCAGGAGAGCTGGCCCAGGCTGGCCAAAGAGCTATTCTGTACCATATAACGTCATGGCCAGTACATAAACTGGAGTTAGCTGGGCGGGGGCGGAGTCGCTGCTCGGGGACGGATGGTGAGCGATTGCTGTATTGGGCATGACTTCTTGTACATTCCTTTGTCAGTATTATCATTGTTATCGTTGTTGTTTCCTTCTCTCTTGCTGTCTTATTAATGTGTTTTTATCTCAACCCATGAGTTTCTTCCCAATTTTCTCCCCATCCAACTGGGGGAGGGATAGTGAGCGAGCGGCTGCGTGGTGCTCAGTTGCCAGCTGGGGCTAAGCCATGACAGGCAGAAAGGGGCATCCATGGGGCACAGCCTCTCCCAGGGGCCGCTCATGACTCTGCTGTTCTCAGATGTGGCCAGCTAGCACGGCGATACATGGGCTGCTTTGGCACAGGGCTGTGGTCCGGGGCCTGCAAGGAACAATGTCCCCCGCAGAGCATGGTGACTGGGCTGGGAGGCATCGGTTGGGCACAGGCAGGGACCTGGGCCACAGGCACACCCTGCAGCCCTACTGAACGGGCCACAAGACTCACTTGCCAGCCTTATGCTGTCAAAGAGTGGCTGGAGCTTCTTAGCCAGCACCGGAGCAATGAGACTTGAGTGTCAACCCCAACGGGAGCCAGAGCATATTGCTGAGCACAGGCAGCACTGCCACACTGGTGTCACTGTAGGCAACCCTCCAGCTGCTCCGTGGTGTACAGCAGAACAAGAGTTTTCCTTGCGTGTGTGAAGCACACCCCATATAGTAATGTGGAGACCAATTACGTTGGTGAAAACGCTGCCACTAAACACAAGCCACCACTATGGCAAGGAGAAAGGAAGCATGGGAGGTAAAAGAGCAGGGCCCTGGCATGGAGAGCTCAGCAGTAAAGCCACAAGGATATGGGAGAGCAGGGCACAGCGAGAGGAGAGACAGGACTCATTCCTGCATGTTCTGCCAGAGATCCCTAGATGCTAGATGCTCTTGTCTCTTAACCCCCATGAGAGGGGCACGGTGGTAGAGAAAGAGGACACCGCCAGTGTCGGTTGGGGTTGGGAAAGGGCTGCCAAGGGCATGTGAGGCTGGCTTTCATTTTGGCCATTTCTGCGTGAGGGCCTTTGCTAGGCCATTTTATTCTTTTCGACCTAGCCTGTGTTTACTGTGAGACAGCAGTTGAGGCAAGTGATGAGGCACAGACTGGCAGTATAGGCGGGGCTGTAGAGGGCAGCCAAGCGAAACTGAGTCCATAAGCACCATTCCTGGCTGGCCTGTACCGAGTGGAAGCCATAGCTGGCGGGTTTGGATTTGATGCTTTCTCAGGCGAGGTTGAGGGTTTTGTTGTAGGAGAAATGCAGAGTGCCGGTACTTGTAGGGCTCTTAGAGGGCTGCCAAGGCAGTGTGAGTGCCAGCAAGAGATTTGAGTCCTTGCTTCTATGGCGTGGAAGTCACTGCTGCAGGTTTTTCCTTTTGAATCAGGGCTGTGTCTGGGCTGCAGAGTGGCACAGAGGGGGCAGGGCACAGTGTTGGTGGGGCTGTGAGGAGCTTGCCAATTTATTCCTGATTTCGGTGACAGTTTTGGTGACCCAGATGGGACACTGCTTTTGAATCTCGATGGTTCTGTGGGATCACGGGACCTCCAGTCGGCACCGAGGGATTCTCGGGGAGAACCTCTGATCCCCGGACCGAAGAATTCTGAGGAAGTCCCCTGGAAAGGTATTAAGGCGTTTTTTAAGGGATTGAAGGAATGTGGGTTCGAGTCCCACTAGCCTGCTCGTAAGGTATGGTGAAAGCTATGCCGAGTAGGGCTGAAAGGGACCTCTGGAAAGGGTGAGGGTATGAGACCCTCACGAGTAACGCCTGCTTATAAGTCATGGTGAAAGCCTCGCAAGATTGGGCTAGGGGCCCAGGAAAGGAGGTTGGGATTTCTGGCAGGGGGCCGGAATCCAACAGGGGTTGGGGTCCCTCTGGCTAGTGCCTGGGTTAGTGCACAGTCACAACCACTAGTCTTGGGAAGATGGGTATACTTCGGAGTAAGAAACCCATCCCACAGAAAACACCTTTGGGATGTATTTTAGGACATTGGAAAGATCTGGGAGGTGATCCTCTGACTCGGAAGCAATTAATTGAATATTGCAATCATTGGTGGCCAATGTATAAGTTGGACAGTGGGGAGAAATGGCCAGAAGATGGGACATTTCAATATAACACCATCTTGCAATTAATGTTGTTTTGTAAGAAGGAAGGTAAATGGGAAGAAATGGCATATGTTGATCTGGGGTTTTTTTTACACTATGCAATCATCCAGAATGGCAGAGACAGTGCGGAATACACCCACATGATTCTATGATAATGATTGTGAAAAAGGGAAAATGCGATGAGAACTTGAAAGGGGGTTGTTCTACTTGTAATACTAAAGAGAATTGCTGGAAAAGTGGAGCCAAGGAGGAAGATATTGAATTAATGGTTGTTCCTCACCGAAGGTGGGAAAGGGGAAGAGCGGTTCAAAATTTGGAGGATGATAATCCTCCTGCTTCTCCCAAGGAAGGGGCAATAGGGGGATTTAGCCCCATTTCAGGAAGAACACGCAGAAGGAGGGGGCAAGTAAGACCAACTTCCCTCCAAGCCCCTCTCCGAGAGGAACGATGGTCGAGTAGTGGTGAAAGTTCCTTTCTCAGTTACTGATTTAAGATCATGGAAAGACAACTGGTAGAAAATACACAAATTTGGATCCAGAAAACCCAGAAGCAGTGCTACAATTGGCCGCTATATTTATGGGACAATCGGTCCCAGACATTAGAAAGAAACTTCAAAAATTGGAAGGGCCTGAGATTTGGGAAAAATGCTTGAAATTACCTGTGCTGTATATAATAATAAGAGAGAAAAAGAGGTGAGGCAAGCCCGAAGGGATGGAAAATTATTAGCGATTTTAACAGAAAATAATAGAAGAGGTAGAGGAAGAGTACGGGGAATAAACATTGGAGAAAGGAGGAAAGTAAAGCCCCGATTAGCGGAAGACCAATGTGCTGTTTGCAAGGAGTGTGGGCACTGGAAAAGAGAATGTCCTAAGGCAGGAGAACTAGATCCGGCTCTCCGGGCAATTGAATTAATGACTCTGGATGAAGAACTATGAAGGGGACCGGGGGAATCAACCCTAGCTGAACCTCTGGTTACATTGAAGCTAGGGAATGAAGAAATAGAATTTCTGGTAGATACAGGAGCTACTTACTCAGGATTGAATACATGTAAAGGGAAATTTAGTCACAAATCAGTAGATGTTGTTGGTGCGACAGGGCAAAAGAAAATTGGCCATTTTTAGAACCATTGAAGTTTAACTTGGGAAAACCATGGGTAACTCACCTGTTTTTGTATATGTCTGACGGTCCACTGCCTTTGTTGGGAGGAGGTTTACTGAGTAAATTGGACGCACAAATAACTTTTCAAGATGGAGAGATGAAATTATTAATACCACAATCAAAAGCCATAGAGGCAAGAGTGTGTATGTTACAGGATTCCTACGAGAAAGAACAAATACCAGAAGAAGTGGAAAATGCAGTTATTCCTTTGGTCTGGGCGAGTGGAATTCCGGGACGATCTAAATTGGCAGAGCCGGTAACAGTGATTGTAAAACCTGGAGCCAAGCCGGTAAGACAAAAATAATATCCTAGTAAGTGGGAAGCTCAAAAAGGATTAGAGGGGTTGATGACAAACTTTTTAGAATATGGACTATTGGTAGAATGTGAATCAGAATATAATACTCCCATATTACCAGTAAGGAAATCCGGAGGCCAGGAATATCGATTAGTTCAGGATTTAAGGGCTATAAATCAGATAGTCCAAGATATACACCCAGTAGTGGCTAATCTATACACTCTACTGACTTCCTTAAAAGAAGAGTGTAAGTGGTTTACTGTACTAGATTTGAAGGATGCCTTCTTTTGAATACCAAGCCAAAGCATACTTGCTTTTGAATGGGAGAGTCCCGCCACAGGACGAAAGACACAATTAACATGGACTGTACTTCCACAAGGATTCAAAAATAGCCCTACGATATTTGGGAACCAATTGGCAAAGGAATTAGAGATATGGAAGAAACAGAACCAAGGGGGAGGCACATTGTTGCAGTATGTGGATGATATTCTGGTAGCGGCAGAAAGTAAAGAAGAATGTTTTGAAATTACTATCAGTCTACTAAGTTTTTAGGCCAAGGAGGATATAGAGCCTCCAGAGACCAAGCTCAGATAGGAGAAGAAGCAGTGATTTATTTGGGATTTGAAATATCGAGACCAAGCTCAGATAGGAGAAGAAGCAGTGATTTATTTGGGATTTGAAATATCTCAAGGACAAAGACGATTAGGAAATGAAAGGAAGGAAGCTATTTGTCGAATTCCTGAACCTAGTAGCCCGAAGGAGCTGAGAGCTTTTCTGGGAATGATTGGGTGGTGCTGACCTTGGATTTTGAACTATGGACTGTATGTAAAACCACTATATGAGGCTTTAAAGGAATCTAAGGATCGGTATCTGCCTTGGACACCTGAATGTC
This sequence comes from Phaethon aethereus, assembly GCF_964289735.1. NCBI lineage: Eukaryota > Metazoa > Chordata > Aves > Phaethontiformes > Phaethontidae > Phaethon > Phaethon aethereus. The sequence continues at coordinate 60,475,223 of NC_138577.1, read as the reverse complement.
AGAAATCATTCAAAGAACGGAAAAGGGCATTAATGATGGCTCCTGCTCTGGGATTACCTGATGTGACCAAAGCTTTTGAGTTGTTTGCACATGAAAGGCAACATCTGGCTCTTGGAGTGTTGACACAACGGCTAGGATCCTGGAAGCGACCAGTGGGGTGCTTCTCTAACCAACTTGACAACGTGAGTAAAGGATGGCCAGGATGTTTATGTGCTGTAGCAGCAACGGTATCGCTGAACCAAGAAGCTCGAAAATTGACTATGGGTCAAAAGACAGTGGCGTATGCACCACATATGGTAGTAACTGTTCTAGAGAAAAAGGGGGGTCATTGGCTATCCCCCAGCAGAATGCTGAAATATCAGGTTGTCCTATTGTAACAAGGTGATGTGGAATTGAAAACCCCACTGATTGTTAATCCAGCAATATTCTTATCAACAGAGAATCCAACAGGAAATTTAGAACATGATTGCCTGTTAACTATTGAGCAAGTCTTTTCCAGTAGACTGGACTTGAAAGATGAACCTCTGGAAAACCCTGATCTGGAGTTATTTACAGATGGAAGCATTTTTTTGCAAGAAGGAAAACGAAAGGCCGGATATGCTGTCGTCACCACCTCCAAGGTAACGGAGTCAGGGACACTACCTATAAATACCTCAGCCCAGAAAGCAGAATTGGTGGCATTAAGGCGGGCTCTGCAAATAGCAGAAGGAAAAGGGGTAAATATTTGGACTGATTCTAAATATGCATTTGGTGTGATCCATGCTCATGGAGCCATCTGGAAAGGAAGAGGACTACTGTCAGCCCAAGGAACATCAATAAAGTATAAAGAAGAAATTCTCCAACTCCTGGAAGATGTGCAGAAACCAGAGGAAGTGGCGGTAATGCATTGTAAAGCTCATCAATTTGGTCAGACGACTGTAAATATAGGTAATGGACTGGCAGACAAAGCTGCAAAAGAGGCAGCAGAACAGGGTATCCTTGCACTGGTACCAGTAGAACAAACAAAATTTCAACATTTAAAACCAAAATACAATAAATTGGATGAGCAGTTAGCAGAACAATTAAAAGCATCACAAAGTGTAGAAGGATGGTGGGTAACGCCAGAGAAACAGGTGATACTAACCCCTCAAGTTATGCTACAACTTGCAAAGGAGAAACGTGAGCAAACACACTGGGGAGTAGATGCTATGGTTTCGAGTTTAAAAACATCTGTAGTATGTGTAGGAATGAGAGGAATAGTCAAATCAGTAATAGCTAAGTGTCCAATCTGCCTTAAAAATAATCCCGTGAGCCAAAGGAGACCACCTTTAGGAGTAACAAAACAAGGAAATTCTCCCGGAGATTATTGGCAAATTGATTTTTCTGAGTTACCCAGACAAAATGGATACAGGTACCTGTTAGTGTTAACTGATACATTTTCTGGATGGCCAGAGGCTTTCCCTTGCTGCACCAACAAAGCTAGGGAAGCAGTTAAGATATTATTGAAGGAAATAATACCACGATTTGGACTGCCAATGGGAATGTCCTCTGATAGATGACCACATTTTGTGGCAGAAGTAGTTCCACAAATCAGTAAAATTTTGGGCGTAAAATAGGACCTACATACCCCCTGGAGACCACAATCGAGTGGAAAAATTGAGAGAATGAATCAAACATTAAAAAGACAAATAAGTAAGATTTGCCAGGAAACATCTTTAAAATGGCCACAGGCTTTACCATTAGCTCTCTTGAGAATCAGGATCCAACCAAGATCAAGAGACGGTGTAAGTCCATATGGAGTCCTGTATGGTAAACCGTACCAGACTCCTTTAGTCCCCGGGGATATGAAGGTAGCTGGGGAAAATTATTTGGAAGTGTATCTAATTTCTTTAGGAAAAGTCCTTGGAGCACTTTGGAGATATATTGTGCTGACTAGGTCACTTGCCTTGGATACGCCTGTACATCAGTATCAGCCAGGTGATCTTGTACATACAAGAACTTGGAACTCTGAACCACTGCAGGAAAAGTGGAAGGGACCATTCCAGGTACTGTTAACAACTTATACTGCAATCAAGGTGGGAGGAGTGGAACCATGGATACACTACACCCGAGTGAAGCAAGCCCCGTCATGGAAGGTCATTAGTAGGGATTCAGAGACTGCAAAGTTGACTTTAAAACGTGTTTAAGAAACTATCATTGGAAGATATGGAAAAATGAGTTTTGATTTGGAAACTGATGATGTTGGGAGCATTGTTTGGGGTAACAATAGACCAGTTGGACGGGAAAGTTGAAGGCGAAGTAGGACAACTAATACACATCCCAAAAAGAACGCCAGAGGAGAACTTAATGATAGGATTGATAAAAGAATTTGCAAATTTACAAAATGTAACCCAAATAATCGCATGTCTTCCAATTCCAAGAGCAGTAGGTGAATCAGTTCCATGGGGAGTACTGACAACAGGTTTAAGCAACAAGGGATTTAATAATGAGAACATGAGTTGTGAACAAGTTCCAAAACAGGTATGGTGGGAACAATTAAAACTCCAACAAAAGCGAAAATATACTCTGAGCAAAGAGGACTGCGATAGGTTGGGAACAAAGGAGTCCAATAAATACACACCGGTGGCTACATTACAAAATCCAGCACCGGGAGGAACATGTGACTGTAAAGAATTAACTAAAAAGAATGTTAGTCAAGTGATCATGGAATGAAAATGTGGAAAAACCAATCAGACTAACCAAGGATCAGAGGTTATATGGGATTCAGTGTGGTCTATGACCATTTTCTCTCAGTTTCAAAATATGGCCAATGCTTCATGGTGTTTTACCTGGGACGGAACAGTCTTTACAGTTTTCCATCGGTCAATGAGAAGAGAAGCACATCCAGGGAAAAGAAAGACCTAGTACCCTGGTGGAATTGTAAAAAGCTATATAATTGCAGTACAATTGATAGAGCAGTTCCAGAAGTCCCTCCCTTAGCAGCTGCACTGAAATATGGGTGTTGGTGTAGAGGACTTAAGAATGATTTAAATTTGACTGATGTATACAAAATTAGAAGGGGATCAATATTTAGTTGTAGGAAATCTACAGTTCAGAGCCCAGGACAACTGCCAGTTTGGGCAATGAGCGATGGAACGTGGACCACCCATTTATCAATGGATGGGAAAGTAAAACAAATTACTTTGGTATGCCAACATTATGTCCAACCTGGAAGAAAGCTCCTTTTAAAGGAGATTCTGAAAATTTAAAGTTAATACGGACAAAAAGATCACAAATTGATGATGATGATTGGAATGAGCCTTCGACAGGAGTAAACCTTGGATGGGCCTTAGAATCCTTTTTGAGTCCCTTGTCAACTTGCAGGAATAGGGCTTGGTTGTAAGTTGACAGGTCAAGTGGAAAGATTAGCCAGTATAACAAGGAAAGGATTTAAAGAGCTAAATTTACAGTTACAAGCCACTTTGAAGATGACCCTACAAAACAGGATGGCTCTAGATATGCTCTTACTAAAAGAACATGGAGTTTGTGGATACCTGAGGGATAGGATAGACCATTGTTGCATACATATCCGGAATGTTACCCAGGATGTTGAACATATTTTAGATCTATTAGAAAAAATAGAAAAAGATACTCAAGGAATACAGTCAGATATGCAAGAAAATTGGTTGGATAAAATTTCTAGTGGATTAGGATGGAATTTGAGTTCTTGGGTGAAGTCTCTAATTGGTACTGTGTTATTATTATTATTAATAATATCTTTGGGAATATTATGCATTTATTGTTTGAAAAGGGAATTTACAAAAAGAGCTGCCATTGATCGCAGAATTACACTTGCAATGGCTGCAAAACCACATCAAAACCTAAATGGTTTAACTGATGGTGCTCCCGCCATCATACAGTGATTTAATATTAATGAGAAATTTGATTTGTGATGGAAGTATGGAAAGGGAAATTATTTCAGAACTTCCAAAAGGGGGAAATGTAACCAAGGTGATGGGGGAATCAAACAGTAACTAGAAAATAGGTTAGTAATAAGTTGTAAAGATGTAACTATAGGCACAGGTTATGCACCAGCAATGCTGCTCAAGAGCCCATTTAACCCTTTCCATCCTGATTTAATTATCAAGGAATTAAGGTGTAACATTGTGATCATAGTACTATGTTTTGTTTTAATAATGAGTAGCTAGGAAGAAGGAACAACTTGGTCAGTTCTACCTAGACAATGGTTCAATGAAATGTAATTTTGTTGTCTTGAAACAAAAGACTGTAGAATGAATAATTACTTATTGGACCGAGAGCTCGTGAAGGTCTATTTAGTGTTGCCAAGTTTAAATGAACTTGGAGGGAAAGGAAATTCTGGCAGGGGGAGATCGCGACCACCGACTCCGAGACCACCCACTCAAGAAACCCTCCGACCCAAAAGATCAAGGAAGTAAATTCTTAGAAACTTATAGTGAGCATGCGTAGTCATTTACATGTTAGGCGAAGAATTTTTAACCAATCACTGTATAGGGGATAATGAATATGTATTTGTGTATCTATAAAAGAATGTTTCTTACACAGATTGAACGAACACAATTTGGGAAAGCTATTGCCCGTGTCCCCGGTGCCGTGAATAAAGAATGCCTGCCTTTTAACACTACATTGGTGTTACGAGGTTTATTCCCGATTTCGGTGACATTATTATTATTGTTAACACTGTTGTTTCCTTCTCTCTTTCCGTCTTATTAAAGTCTTTTTATCTCAACCCATGAGTTTCTTCCCAATTTTCTCCCCCATCCCGCTGGGGGAGGGACAGTGAGCGAGCGGCTGCGTGGTGCTCAGTTGCCAGCTGGGGCTAAGCCATGACAGGCAGAAAGGGGCATCCATGGGGCACAGCCTCTCCCAGGGGCCGCTCATGACTCTGCTGTTCTCAGATGTGGCCAGCTAGCACGGCGATACTGAGGGCAGCAATGGGCTGCTTTGGCACAGGGCTGTGGTCTGGGGCCTGCAAGGAACAATGTCCCCCGCAGAGCATGGTGACTGGGCTGGGAGGCATCGGTTGGGCACAGGCAGGGACCTGGGCCACAGGCACACCCTGCAGCCCTACTGAACAGGCCACAAGACTCGCTTGCCAGCCTTATGCTGTCAAAGAGTGGCTGGAGCTTCTTAGCCAGCACCGGAGCAATGAGACTTGAGTGTCAACCCCAACGGGAGCCAGAGCATATTGCTGAGCACAGGCAGCACTGCCACACTGGTGTCACTGTAGGCAACCCTCCAGCTGCTCCGTGGTGTACAGCAGAACAAGAGTTTTCCTTGCGTGTGTGAAGCACACCCCATATAGTAATGTAGTGACCAACTACATTGGTGAAAACACTGCCACTAAACACAAGCCACCACTATGGCAAGGAGAAAGGAAGCATGGGAGGTAAAAGAGCAGGGCTCTGGCATGGAGAGCTCAGCAGTAAAGCCACAAGGATATGGGAGAGCAGGGCACAGCGAGAGGAGAGACAGGACTCATTCCTGCATGTTCTGCCTGAGATCCCTAGATACTAGATGCTCTTGTCTCTTAACCCCCATGAGAGGGGCACGGTGGTAGAGAAAGAGGACACCGCCAGTGTCGGTTGGGGCTGGGAAAGGGCTGCCAAGGACATGTGAGGCTGGCTTTCATTTTGGCCATTTCTGCGTGAGGGACTTTGCTAGGCCATTTTATTCTTTTCACCTAGCCTGTGTTTAGAGTGAGACAGCAGTTGAGGCAAGTAACGAGGCACAGACTGGCAGTATAGGCGGGGCTGTAGAGGGCAGCCAAGCGAAACTGAGTCCATAAGCACCATTCCTGGCTGGCCTGTACCAAGTGGAAGCCATAGCTGGCGGGTTTGGATTTGATGCTTTCTCAGGCGAGGTTGAGGGTTTTGCGGCAGAAGAAATGCAGAGCGCCGGTACTTGCAGGGCTCTTAGGGGGCTGCCAAGGCAGTGTGAGTGCCAGCAAGAGATTTGAGTCCTTGCTTCTATGGCGTGGAAGACATTGCTGCAGGTTTTTGCATTTGAATCAGGGCTGTGGCTGGGCTGTGGAGCGGCACAGAAGGGGCAGGGGCACAGTGTTGGTGGGGCTGAGAAGCTTACCCAGGAAAATGGAGAGCCTCAAACAGCATGGAGGCTTGTCTTATTTTGCATGTAAGCCATAGCTGGTGGCTGTGGGTTTGTTTCTTGCTCAGTTGAGGTGGAAGGGTAGCAGGTAGAGGAAGCGCAGAGCCATGCTCCTTTGTTGGGGCTCTTCAGGGACTGCAAAGGGAAGATTTCGACCCGAGAGAGGTTTCATTCCTGGCTTTGATGAGTGTGGGAGGAGCAGCTGTCTGCTGTCTGCTGTGAAGCTAGCCTGTGTGGCAGGGTGGGCAGGTAGGTGAGTGTAGCAGTGAGGTCGTAGAGGAAGCGCAGAGCCCTGTTGTCGGTCGGTCTCTTCAGGGGCTGCCAAGGAACACTTCCAGGCAGCCAGCGCTTTCCTTCCTGGCACCGCCATTGTGTGAGATGCCTATGTGGTACTTCTGCATTTTGGAGCAGGGCTCGTCGGAATGTGAGGGGCATGGTTGTAGAGCAAGAGCAGTCCCCCAGTGTTGGTGGGGCTGTGAAAGGGCTGCCAAGGGGAATAGGAGGGCTGTCTTTTAGTTAGGGCATTTCTGCGTGAGAGCCTTGTCTTGTCGGTTTTTCTCTTTTTGACGGAGTGCGTGTTTAGAGTGAGACGGCAGTTGAGGCAGCATCAGAAGTAGAGCGGAGTAGTCCTGTTGGTGGGTCTGTGAGAGGGGCAGCCAAGGAAAACTGAGAGCTCTCTGCAGCATTCCTGCCTGGCTTGTCCGGAGTGGAAGCAATAGCTGGCAGCTTTGGATTTGATGGTGTCTCAGGCGAGGCTGAGGGTTTTGTGGTAGAAGAAATGCACAGTGCTGGTACCTGTAGGGCTTTTAGGGGGCTTCCAAGGCCGTGTGAGTGCCAGCAAGCGATTTCAGTCCTTGCTTCTATGGCGGGGACGTAATTTCTGTGGGTTTTTCCTTTTGAATCAGGGCTGTGGCTGGGCTGCGGAGTGGCACAGAACGGGCAGGGGCACAGTGTTGGTTGGGCTGTGAGAAGCTTGCCCAGGAAAATGGAGAGCCCCAAACTGCAGGAGAAGGATGGACCTCACGACTCTATGAGAGTTATATTCCAATGCCTTTTATTGTCTTGTCTGACTCCAATAGATATCATAATTTTTGCTTAGGCACTGCGCACACACTCATGATTGGTTACAGCTTGTTACACACATTATTGCAATTGGCTATATACAAAGTATCATGCGCTGTCCATGCGCCTCTCACACAGTCAGGTTTCGCTGCTTGCAGGTGTTCCTGCACTCCTTTGCTGCTTCTTAGTTGTTTACCACAGCTCCTTCTCCTCAAGGCTGTGCCGTGCAGATAATCCATCTGTTTACCAGCTTCTCAATGCCACAGCTTGTTCTCCATAGGGTCGAGCCGTGCAGATTAACGCCACAGCTCCTTCTCCTTAAGGTCGAGCCATGCAGAGTGATCCCAACATCTCCCCCTTTTTTTGTTTATCTATAAACAAACCTGATGGATCGTTCGCAACCCGAGGACTGTGAGGGAGACGGACCATCTGTACATTCTTGTATCGTCCTGTGCCGCGAACTCAGCCCAGCAGTCGGTAGGTGCCAGCTTTACGTGGGTGTCCCCACGGAGGCAACGGTGGCCTTGCCGTATACCGGCCCACTGCCCTTTGGGAAATCCTGGTATTTATCCATTTCCCGAGGAACGAGTTTCGACACACGTGGCCAGCGAGTGTCGGAACACGCCTCGGTTGTCACCTTTTAACACGGGGAGCCTATAGCGTATGCGCCCGCTGGCCAGATGTGCTGCACACGCCACAGCCATCACTGCTGCACGCGCCACAGCCATCCCGTCTATTGGTTCGTAGGCTTTGTTCACACGGCATATTACCATAATCCAGCAGTCACATATCAACTATGCTTAAGTCAATAGCAGAATGTTACAAGGCAAACAATTCTAGCTGTACTACTCCTAGCAATAGAAACTACTCCTAGTGATGGAAAAAGTGTTTGTATAAAGCTATGAAAACCAGTATTATATCTTACCAAAGGATTTGTAGTTATAGAGCACTTTGCCTTAAAAGCTTTCCATGTTCGTCTAATGATACTGCTAATTTCAGTGTGATTAATTATTTGCAAATTAGGAACTAGGACGCCCATGGTACAGTCCCCTGACCAGTTCCCGGGCAGCTGTTTCCCAGCCAACTGATCTCCACGCAGCCACCATAACCCTTCTGGTAGACTGAAAAAGGATTGCCTGGGGAGGAAAGAGACAGACAGAAGGTGTCTTGTCCTGTTGGATTTGCTAATGTTACCCATACATTTTCTTTTGGCTGAGGTGGCATCCAGATTGCGATGACACCTGATAGTGTCAAGATGTGTCCGACGACGACGATGGTGACTCTTTCGCCTATGGTTTTACCCATGTTGCGGGTACGCACGAGTTCCAGAATCTGTAATGACACAAGCATAACCTCGTCCTCAGGTTAGCAGTTGAAAAGGTCCTTCCCACATATTCTTTTGCAAATTTTTAACTTTTACTTGCACATTTTGTGTTAACTCAAACAGACTTCCTGTCATTCCTTTTCCATGTTTTATTATGGGAGGTACTGTTTCTCCTTCTGCTAGACGCAAATAATTTAACACATATAAGGCTTTATTCAAACGTTCTTGGGGTGGTGTGGTAGCCTCTCCCCCTTTTTGTTTTTGCAATAAGCACTTCAGGGAATGATTCATGTGTTCAACAATAGCTTGTCCAGTTGGGGAACGCAATATTCCAGTAACATGCGTCACTCCCCCTTGAGCAAAAAATCGTTGGGTTGACTGGGCTACATAACAAGGACCATTATCGGTTTTAATTTGTAGGGGTATACCATGGGCTGCGAATGCAGCTCGCAAATGCTTTTGTACATGCTGCCTACTAGTTTCTCCTGTCTGTGCAGTGGCCCAAACTACTGCAGAATAGCAATCAATTGAGACATGAACATATTTAGATCTTCCAAAGTCAGTGACATGTGTCACATCCATCTGCCACAGTTGTAGTGAATGCAGTCCTTGGGGATTCACTGTAACCATGATTCCTGGGCCTATTTGTTGACAATCAGCACAAGTCTGTATAATAGCTCTAGCGTCACCTGCACTTAGATTAAATTGTCTCGCTAAAACTTTGGCAGATTGATGGAAAAAGGCATGAGAGGCTTGTGCTTGACCTCAACGGTCCGGGGCAGGTCCAGCCCATACTGCGGCAGTCAGCCGATCAGCTCTTGCATTTCCTTCCACCAGTTCCCCTGGAAGGTTGGTATGGCTGCGTATATGCATAACGTAATAAGGCTGTTGTCTTTTCTGCCATAAAAACCAAAGCGTTCTAAATTGTTGATATAGCTGTTCCTGCTGTACTTGTCCGAGGATTGAACCTTCCAATCTTTGGAGCACTCCAGCTACATAGAAAGAATCAGTAATTATATTCACAGGTTCTTCAGACCATAATTTAAAGGCTTCAATTACTGCTTGTAGTTCTATCTTTTGAACTGATCCTGGCACAACAAGTACCCGTTCTTTCCATTCTCGGTGCTCTCGCCATACTATTGCTGCCTTGCCTGTTTTCCCACCACCATCCTGTAGCACCTTGAACTGGGTATTGACTACACTTTGGTTTTTCTTCTGCTTCATGGTTTTTAAAAAAGGTAAACATTTTGTGTGATGGATAATTAATCTGAATGTCACCTTCAAATCCTGCTAATGCAGTTTGCAAGAGAACAGAGTGCTGCAAAGCCCAAGTCAAATATTCTTGTTGTAATGGTATTAAAATAGTTTTTGTGTCCTTTGCTGATATATCAATAATTCTGTTGCGCCCTTTCATAATCAAATTTGCAAAACACTCTACTTTTGTGGTGATGTTTCTTCTCTGCTGCCGAGGCAAAAAGACCCACTCTAAAATTCTCAGTGGGTCCACTTTTGATTCTAGCTTTGTTATCCACTGTATTATAACTGCATAGGGATGTCACTCGTGATTGATTACTGCCAAAGTGATCCCTGTCGAGGGATCTACCCTAGAACTAAATTCTTGAGTCCACAACATTACTTTGATGGTTCCCGTATAATCAGCGCCAATGACTCCAGGGAGAACAAAAAGTCCCTGCTTTGTTGCTGAAGATCGTCCTAATAACAAAGCACTCAACCCATATCCTAATGGTCCATTCGCATTAGTTGGGACATCATAAACCGATGTGTCCCGTAAGGTAACTTCTACTGTTGTTTCCATGTCCACTCCTCTGGTTCGGGTGCTAAGGCTTGCCAAGCAGCCTGGTGGTGCTTCCCCATTTGTGTCATCGCGCGGGGTGCCTTCGCGCTCGGTCGCCCGTTTCCCCAATTTCACACCATCCCGATGATACTTTGAACAACATTCTAAGGCTTGATGACCAAATTTTTGACATCGACTACATGGTGCTCCTGCTGGGCCTATTCCTTGCTGAAAAGGTCCTTGTTGGAAGGATTTATGACCTGTCTCAATCTGCCTAGGTCCTTTCCTTGTGGCCTTGCACTGAGCTCTAAAATGGCCTGTTCTTCCACAACTAAAACATTTTTTCTCCCCTTTTCATTTATAAATGGCTTAATTGCTGCTGCAAAGGCACTTGCGAGTGTCTCTGCCTGATGTGTGGCAGAGCCTACTCTGTTGCAGGCTTCTACCATTTGTACTAACATTGCTTCTTTTGGCAAAGCTAACAAAATTCTTTTACAGTCTACATTGGCGTTTTCTACCGCTAAATTCAACAACACTGCTAGTTTTGCGTCTTCATTGGTATACACTTTATTCAAAGCGTCTCTCAGACGATCAACAAAAGACATATATGGTTCATCTCTCCCTTGTCTAATTTGAGTATAAGATGGTTGCCTCTTTCCCTCCTCAGGGACTGTTTGCAACACATTCAACGCTAGTCGCTCAGCTAATTGCAAGGCTTCTAAAGGCAGCCGAGCTTGCAATCGAACATCCACAAACGGTCCCTGGCCTGTCATTTGTTCAATAGTAATGTTCTGAAGCGGATTGCCGTCTTGACGCTCCAGGTTTCTCAGAGCTTCTTGCATACAGAGTTTATACCATCTGTCTGCCCACAATAACCTTTGGGTTGGTGTCAGCAACATATCTATCATCTGCCGACAATCCCATGGTGTAAGAACCGTGGATTCTTCTATGTAAGAACATATTCCCGTGAATATGTTATCTAATAGAGCTTGCGTGAAAGGTGATTGCAAGCCATAATTTTGTACTGCCTTCCGCACTTCCTTAATCAAGTCCCAATGAAATGGGTCCCAGCGATCGGGCCCGTGAGGCTGTACACTAATGGGAAATGCCATCAGTAACTCCGTTTCCTCCTCTTTCATTGCTCCTAAAAAAATGTCTTTCCACCGCTCTCTAGGGTCGCCTTTCATTCTAGGTTCTTGCCTCCCTATAGTCTCTACAACAGGCTCTTCTTCTTCATCGCTGCTATCAGGCAACGGGGGCCATAAAGGTGGCAGGGACTCAGCTGAGGACTTCAAAACTACGGCTTTCGATCGGTTAAGTCTGGGTGGTTTTGGGGGTGGTAAAGACCGCCCATCAATCTTTCACACAGGCACATAGGGGAACATTGAGTACATTGTTCTGGGCAACTTTGTCCTGTCTTGCCCTCACATATATCATTGTAGACCTGTTTCTCTGACTTACCTAATGCAGCCAGTTCACCAGGTGCATCTGGCACCTCACGAGGTGCAGTCGGAGCTGCTGAAGGTCTGGACCCTCTGACTCGGTTAAGAAGGGATTGGTTGAAGGCGGTTTAACAGCCTCCTCCATACCAGCTGCAGCTTTTCTCTCTGCCTTCAAGGCTTTTAATGTGGTTAATATCAACTTCCACGACGTCACTAACTCTGCAGCGGTTTTATCTCTGTTCCCAATATGTTCCCATAACATTTTTGCTATCTCCTCCCATGTCTCTGCCTTAAACGTCACAGATGGATCGGAGGGGTACCCTTTCTTTCGGCACCAAATTAAGAGCCTTCTAAGTGTATATTCATCATATTTCAGTCCTCTCTTAGAGAGCATATGCAGCAGGAGTCTGACTATCGCCCCTTCTTCATGTGATGTGTTCTGCCCCATGCCGTCCTGGTTGCTCACCTCACCTCATTGGGTGCTTCTCCGTTGCAACGTATTCCTTTTTCTTTTTCATTGCGTCCGTGCCGCTGACTGCAATTCTTCCAACTGGGCTAGTACCGCGGAGTCCTCTGCACTCGAACGCAGGAAGGAAAGCTCTGGCTGCCTGGAAGCGTTCCTTGGCGGCCCCTGAAGAGGCCTACCAACACCAAGGCTATGTCCTTCCTCTACGACCTCACTGCTACACTGCTCAACCTGCCCTATGCTGTAGCTTCAGTGCAGGCAGCAGCCACTTCCTTTTCTCACAGACAGCAGACCAGGAATGAAACCTCTCTGTGGGCGTAAACTTCCCTTCGCGGTTCCTGAAGAGCCCCACCAAGGGCACGGCTCTGCAATTCCTCAACCCCCCACCTTCAACCTCACCTCATCAAGAAACAATCCCACAGCCACCAGCTATGGCTTCCACACAAAACAAGACAGGCTTCCATGCTCTTTGGGGCTCTCCATTTTCCTGGGCAAGCTTCTCACAGCCCCACCGACACTGTGCCACTGCCCCTTCTGTGCCACTCCGCAGCCCAGCCACAGCCCTGATTCAAAAGGAAAAACCTGCAGCAATGACTTCCACGCCATAGAAGCAAGGACTCAAATCTCTTGCTGGCACTCACACTGCCTTGGCAGCCCCCTATGAGCCCTACAGGTACGGGCGCTCTGCATTTCTCCTACCGCAAAACCTTCAACCTCGCCTGAGACACCGTCAAATCCAAAGCTGCCAGCTGTGGCTTCCACTGTGGACAGGCAGGTATGCTGCAGAGGGCTCTCAGTTTTCCTTGCCTGCCCCTCTGCAGACCCACCAGTTCTGCTACTCCATGCTTTTTCTGCTGGCTCACGCTGAACACAAACTGTCTCAAAAAGAGAAAAACGGAAAACAGAAGACACTCACGCAGAAATGCCCAAAATGAAAGCAAATCCTAAAGGTGGTGTTTGGGCCACCATCCCAATCTCTCTTAATTCCTTTAATCTTTTTCCAATGGTAATTATATATTTTTGGATACTATGATCCTCAATTACATTGTTCCCCAGAGGCATTCCTTGAAAATAAGGCATGCCATATAACATTTCATATGGCAATAATCCAGTCTCACTGTGTGGTTTAGTTCTTATGTTTAGAAGTGCCAACGGTAAGCATTTCGTTCAGGGCATTTGTGTCTCAATCATCAATTTAGCTAATTGTTGTTTTATTGTTTGATTCATTCTTTCTACCTTCCCCGAGCTTTGTGGGTGCCATGGAGTGTGATATTCCCAGTGAATACCTAATGATTGACATAATAGTAAAATGTGTGCCCTGGTCTGAATCAATGTACTGGATTATCCCATATCTAGGTATCAAATGTTCTAGTAAAATTTTTACCACCATCTGTGCCGTAGCTCGTGCTACGGGGTAAGCTTCTACCCACTGTGTTAAATGATCTACTATTACCAATAAATATTTTATCCTCCCTACCTTAGGCAATTCAGTCCCGCTTCTTTCTTTTAATAATTCCAGGGCCCTACATAGGGCATACAGCTCACAAGCCTGAGCTGACCATGATGGACTCAGAGGTCCTGATTCCACAAGTTCTAAGTCCTTATTAATTATTGCATATCCCGCTTTTCTCTTCCCTTCTACCACTTGGGAGGAGCCATCTATAAACCGCTTCTCCATTTTCCAACTCAGTATCTCTTAAATCTGGTCTCACCTTAGTCTGGGTCTCAATTACCTCTAAACAGTTATGTTGTAATTCCTCTGATGGTTCTCCAAACAAAAATTGTGCTGGACTCTGAGCAGAAGTCACCCTCGGTTCTAAGTCAGGGCAGTCTGTTAGTATTGCTTCATACTTTAGGATCTGGCTGTCCGTTAACCATTTTTCCGCTTTTTGTTGTAAAACATTTCTGACATTGTGTGGGGTATACACCTTTAAAGGAGCACTAAAGGTAATCTTCCTAACTTCCTCTATTAATAATGCTGTAGCAACCAAAGCTTGGAGACAAGCAGGCCATCCTCTGCTTACTGGGTCAAGTAACTTAGAACAATACCCCACGGGTTTTTTGATTCCTGCCCAGTCTTGAGTAAGAACTCCATATGCTGTCTGGCTTGATGTATTCACAAAGAGATAAAAAGGTTTTTCTAGATCTGGGAGGCTCAGTACTGGTGCTTGTATTAATGTCTTTTTTATTTCCTCGAATCTCTGATCATCTTCAGTAAACCACTTGAATTGGTTAATTTTTCATATAGGAATTTTACCTTTTCACTATAATTTTCAAGCCATGGTCTACAATATCCTAATAATCCTAATATTTGCCTAATTTCCTTTTTAGTTTGTGGGGGTCTTAAGGATAGAATCCCAGATACCCTATCAGGCTCTAACTTCGTCCTTCCTTTACTCAGCCAATGTCCTAAGTATTTTACTTCCTGTTCTACAAACTGTAGCTTTGATCGGGACACCTTTAATCCCTTCTCCCCTAGAAAATTTAACAATTTCATGGTGGCTTTTTTCTTCAGTTTCTCCTGCTACTAATAAATCGTCCACATATTGTAATAATTTTACCTCCTTGATTATTGTGAAATCTTGTAAGATTTTCTCCAAGGTTTGTCCAAATAGATTTGGTGACTCCGTACACCCTTGTGGTAACACAGTCCATCTTAACTGTTGTTTTCGTCCTGTTTCAGGGTCCTCCCACTCAAAGGCAAAATAATCTTTGGATCCTTCATCCAGAGGACAGGCCCAAAAAGCATCCTCCAAATCTATTACACTATACCAAGTATGTTTGGGAGATAATATGACTCAATAAAGTAAAAGGATTTGCCACCACAGGGAATTTAGTGATTGTCTGCTGATTTACAGCTCTTAAGTCCTGCACCATCCTGTATGACCCGTCCGTTTTTTTTACGGGAAGAACGGGCGTGTTATGAGGTGACATACATGGTTCTAGGGTTCCTTTTTCCAAAAGTCTGTCAACTACAGGTTTTAATCCTTTTCGACCCTCCATAGGTATAGGGTATTGCTTGATTCTAATTGGGTGGTGCGGATCTATTATTTGAACGCTTATGGGGTCCATTTTTATCTTTCCAGTTTCCCCTTCTTTATACCACACTGAGGGGTTAATAGCTTCTTTATCCTCTTGTGTTAAAGTGTATAATTTAATCTGCAATTTGTCCCCTTGACTCTGAATGCTCAAGTTTAACTTCAAAATCAAATCCCTTCCTAATAAATTGTATTCCGCTTCAGGGAGCAAAAGGAAATCATTAAGACAAATTTTCTTTTCTGTTTCTACTTCTACATTTTTCAAGATACTTACTTTAAAAGGCTCTCCTTTTGCCCCTGCTACTGACAAATAGCTCTTCCCTTTTTCTATTCCTTTTGGAAATTTTTGAATGGTTGATTTTTCGGCCCCTGTATCCACTGAAAACAAAACTTCCTCTTTATGGGGACCAATTAATAATTTTATCAAGGGCTCTGTTGATGTTGAAGTCCCCAGAAGATAGAGCCCCTGATACCCCTAATATTCTTTGAACATTTTCTCATCTTGTTCCCGCTTACGGCAGTTCTTCTGAACATGTCCCCTCTTGTTACAGTAGTAACAGACGGGAATTGTAAATCTTTCTCGATGAGTCCCCGGGGTGTCTGCTCTATTCTTTTTTCCTTTTTCTCTCCAGACAGAGTCTTATTTTTCTGACTTTCTCTTACTGCTGCTACAAAAATTTTTGCTTTTGCTTTTTGTTTTTCTTCGTCCCTCCTAACATAGACTTTCTGGGCTTCTCTAAGTAACTCCTCTAATCCTCTTTCTTGCCAATCTTCCAATTTTTCTAATTTCCTTCTAATATCCCCCCAGGATTTAGCTACAAATTGTGTTCTAAGGAGTGCGGTCCCTGCCACTGTATTCGGATCAATTCCAGAATACGTTTGTAGGTTTTTTCTCAACCTCTCCAACCTCTGTTGGAGATTCGTCTTTCCCGTGTTGTTCATTAAACGCTTTATTAATGTTTTGCCCTCGGGGAACCGCTTCCCTTATTCCCTGTATGAATAACGTTCTCAAATCCCTCATATTCTGTCTTCCTTGGGATTGTTGATGATCCCAGTGGGGATCCACATTTGGCCATTTCTGATCTCCCGGGGGTCCTGCCTGGTTCTGTCTTCCCCAAATTCTCATTCCAGCTTGTCTAATCATTCCCCTTTCCTCAGCAGTGAATAAGATCCTTAAAATGGTCTAAAAAAAACCACCCCGTGGTTCCAATCTTCCCAGGTATAAGTATTGGGGCCTAGGAATTGGTCCAGTTTTTCAGCTACTCTGAGGGGATCATCTAACAGGGTCCCCATTTCTTTCTCGAACTTTCTTACGTCTGTGGTATTTAATGGGACTGCCACAAACCCAATGCCTCCCTGATTGCCTCGGAGGGGTAATTCTCATAAGGGATATAGAGAAGCTCCCTCAGATACAGCAGTCCTACTTCTCGTACATGCAGCCGGAGGTGGATCTAATTCCGGTGCTGTTGGTGGTGGAGGTAGGGGCAACGGTGGTACTGATAGAGGTACTACGGCCACCGGAGGGGGAGCCGCCGCCGGAGATGGATTGTTAGGATATGGAGGCGGTAGGTTATCCAGTGGCTCCCATTTATCATCTTTTTCATTTCCCTTTTCATTTTTATCTCCTTCTTCTTCCTCAAACTTTTCATCTGTTTTTAATGTAAGTATTGAGGCTGGAAAAGGACGTAAAGTTCTGTTCCATAATCCTGCATAATCACTTCCCTCCTGGCTAAAAGGTTCCTTTGAGTTAACATATGTATTTAAGGCCTGGCAAATCCAGTCTTCAAAAGATCCAAAAACAGACTAAAAGACATGTGGTTTCAAAGGATTCTTTGGCCATTCAACCATGCAATATTGAACCAATTTTAATTTACTTTTTCCTTTTCTGGGGCCCCTATAATTCCAATTTTTAATCATTATTCCTAATGGACTCTCCGGAGCTATGTCTGGTAATTTGCTCCCTTTCTTCTGGTCCTGGGTCTTTGATTTCATGTGACCCATCTAGGAATTTTAATGTGGCAATTCTTACAGCCCTTGGTTACCTTAGTAAGAGTGTTTTGTAGGAGGCTTTCACTCACCCACGAATCCTATAGGAACCGCTTCGGTCCTTCACCGGCCAAGTCCCTCGCGGGAGATTGGAACCACGGTTAGAAGACCTCCGCACTCGCTTCGGAACTATATTCCGTCTCAGTCACACTCTTAGACACACACAGGCAACCGAATCCCACCCAACCGAACGGTATATGCCTTAAATACTTACGACTCTGTCGTCTTCATTCAGATCTTCATGTGCAGAATTACGGGCAAAATAAACTACTGCAGCCGGCAAGGGAGCTCATAAAAATCAAATTCTTTGCTTGCCCCTAATCAGGTTCAGGATGGTGTTAGTCCCGACCCGACCCGATCAGGAGCCACCAAATGGTGGGGCGCACCTCCTAGATCAAGTCAGAATTCAGGAACTAAGACCATCCTGGACAAGCCCCCAATTGAGATAAATGATTGAGTCCCAGACAGGATTCCAATTTAACTTTATAATTTATTAAACAAACAGAGGCAAGCAAACAGCGCTGGGTGCGTCGGGAGTCTCTCCTCTACCAAGACGCACACCGTACAGTTCCTGGTTTTGGTTTATATCCGTTATACTAATCCATATTCATGAATAGGTGTGTTTTCTTCGGCGCGTGCCCTCTTCTCCTTCTAGGGTCTTCTCGAATCTTCCTCAGCGTCACCCCAGGATGACCCCAAACTTTATGCATGCACTTTACAAGTTTCTCTTTACACAATACTATGCGGTCAGTGGTCTAATTGGTTTGAGCTGATATACCAGAATGTTCCCTAGGTGGCTTTTGCAAGAGGCAAGAACTATATACATTAACCACTCTGCTAGACTTAGGCTGCGGTCATACAAGGGTATGTGGGACAAAAGGCTACACTTCATCACATGAACCAGATGAACATATTTCACAGGGATCTCTCACAGAACATGCAGGAATGAGTTCTGTCTCTCCTCTTGCTGTGCCTTCCTCTCCCATATCCTTGTGGCTTTTTTGCTGAGCTCTCCATGCCAGGGCCCTGCTCTTTTACCTCCCATGCTTCCGTTCTCCTAGCCATAGCGGTGGCTTGTGTTTAGTGGCAGCGTTTTCACCAATGTAATTGGTCACTATATTACTATATGGGGTGCGTTTCACTTGTTCTGCTGTACTCTTCTTCTGCTGTAGACCACGGAGCAGCTGGAGGGTTGCCTACAGTGACACCAGTGTGGCAGTGCTGCCTGTGCTCAGCAATATGCTCTGGCTCCCGTTGGGGTTGACACTCAAGTCTCATTGCTCCGGTGCTGGCTAAGAAGCTCCAGCCACTCTTTGACAGCATAAGGCTGGCAAGTGAGACTTGTGGCCCGTTCAGTAGGGCTGCAGGGTGTGCCTGTGGCCCAGGTCCCTGCTTGTACCCAACCGATGCCTCCCAGCCCAGTCACCATGCTCTGCGGGGGACATTGTTCCTTGCAGGCCCCAGACCACAGCCCTGTGCCAAAGCAGCCCATTGCTGCCCTCAGTATCGCCGTGCTAGCTGGCCACATCTGAGAACAGCAGAGTCATGAGCGGCCCCTGGGGGAGGCTGTGCCCCATGGATGCCCCTTTCTGCCTGTCATGGCTTAGCCCCAGCTGGCAACTGAGCACCACACAGACAGCCGCTCGCTCACTGTCCCTCCCCCAGTGGGACGGGGGAGAACATTGGGAAGAAAGTCATGGGTTAAGATAAAAACACATTAATAAGACAGCAAGAGAGAAGGAAACAACAACGATAACAATGATAATACCGACAAAGGAATGTACAAGAACTCATGCCCAATACAGCAATCGCTCACCACCCGTCCCCGAGCAGCAACTCCGCCCCCTGCCCAGCTACCTCCAGTTTATGTACTGGCCATGACGTTATATGGTACAGAATAGCTCTTTGGCCAGCCTGGGCCAGCTCTCCTGGCTGTGTCCCCTCCCAGCTTCCTGTGCACCCGCAGCCTTCTTGCTAGGAGGCCAGCACGAGAAGCTGGGCTGTCCCTGACTACTTAAAAAGAACTCAGAACATCAGCACGTTACCAACATTTTCTCATCCCAAATCCAAAACATAGACTCACACTAGCTTCTGTGAAGAAAACCAACTCTGTCCTGGCTGAAACCAGGACAGTATCCACCCCTTATTCCACACCATTTACATCATGCCTGGGTCCTACACTTTTCAATACATTGCAGTTACCGATTATTACTTTTCCTGTCTTTTAATATATACACGCAGATACCATTCTCTTAGTCCATGGGCTATCACTTTAAAATGTCTGTGGAGTCCATTGGGTCCATGACTCTGGGCTTCATCCATCGTAGCAGTCTCTCAGGGCAGGGGAGACGGTATGTGGTGTTGGCTTGTTATCTGGCACGGTCCATGCCCATGCTCTGCAGGTCGAAGATGTCAATCGTGAGGAAGTTGTTGGGCGTAAGCTGCTGAAGCCAGTTCTGGTTCCATCACAGCTGCATGTTGCTTGGTTTCACTAAAGCTCATTCCTCATCAGTCTGGGTGATTCTTCCTGTAATACCATTGATACGGTAGACAGCAACCATAGTAGTAATTTCATACCCTATTGTGTAGCAATTAACATAATACAATTCAAATCATTGACTATTTTCACCCAAAATCAAATCTCCTCCAGGTACACATCGGACTTCCCCATCCTTCCACATTACCCATCAAGTGCACCCAGGTCCCTGGGCAAAGGCAATCCCACAAACGGGTTCGCATTTGCCGGAGGCAAGAGTAACCCAGACTGTCTTCCCCAGCATATTTTTGGCGTGCACCACAAGGACTTTAGCCCCTTCTACAGTACGTAAAAGTTTTGACTGGGCAGGGCCGGCTCTATTAGTAGATGCCCTAGCGTTGACTAACCAGGTGGCTTTTGCTAAATGTTTATCCAAATGTTTGAATGTCCCATCACCCATTGCTCTCAGTGTAGTCTTTAACAGCTCATTGCATCATTCAGTGTTTCCAGATACTGGTGCAGGCCATTTTTCTCATTCAGCTGTAGCTAAAGCCAGCTGGGTGGCTTTCACCTCTGCCAACTGACTTGACTCACCTTGTCCTTCAGCAGCTTCTGTGACTCGTCGTATAGGGCTCCATACAGCAGCTTTCCACCTTCGATGTTTGCCTATAATACGACAGGACCCATCAGTAAACAGGGCATATTGCCTTTCGTTCTCTGGCAGTTTATTATATGGCAGAGCCTCTTCAGCACGCGCCACCTCCTCTTCTGGCAATATTCCAAAACCTTTGCCTTCTGGCCACTCCATTATCACGTCCAAGATTCCTGGGCGACTGGGGTTTCCTATTTGAGCTCGCTGTGTGATAAGCGCGACCCACTTCCTGCACATAGCATCAGTCGCATGATATGTAGATGGGACCCTCCTTTTGAACATCCATCCGAGCACCAGCAGTTGGAGTGCCAGGAGGAGCTGTGTTTCAGTGCCAATCACTTCTGAGGCAGCTCGAATGCTTTCATACGCTGCCAATATCTCCTTTCCACTTGGAGTATGGCGGGACTCAGATCCCCTAGATCCTGGACTCCAAAACTCTAGAGGTCAACCTCGGGTCTCTCCTGGTGCCTTCTGCCAGAGACTCCAGGTAAGGCCATTCTCCCCGGCTGCCATGTAGAGCACATTTTTAACATCTTGTCCTGCCCGGACTGGCCCGAGGGCTACGGCATGAACTATCTCCTGCTTAATTTGTTCGAGGGCTTGTCGTTGATCAGGGCCCTGTTCAAACTCATTATTCTTCCAGGTCACTTGATAAAGAGGGCCTACAATCAGACTGTAATTTGGAATATGCATCCTCCAGAAGCCCACAACACCCAAAAAAGCTTGTGTTTCTTTTTTTGTTAGTTGGTGGAGGCATAGCTGTTATTTTGTTGATCACATCCATTGGGATCTGATGACATCCATCTTGCCATTATATTCCTAAAAATTGGATCTCCAATTGGCAAAACGGGCTTTTAGAAGGGCTTGACTCATCTTCTTCCCCTTCTTGAAAACCTCTTCTGACGTGTCGCCCCATATGATGATGTCATCAACGTACTGCAGGTGCTCTGGAGCTTCACCCTGTTCCAGTGCAGTCTGTATCAGACCATGGCAAATGGTAGGGCTGTGTTTCCACCCCGGGGCAGTCGATTCCAGGTGATTGGACACCCCTCCAAGTGCAAGCAAACTGTGTCCTGCACTCTGCCGCCAAAGGGGTTGAGAAAAACGCATTAGCGATATCAATTGTGGCGCACCACGTGGCTGCCTTTGACTCCAGTTCATATTGAAGTTCTAGCATGTCTGGTACAGCAGCACTCAGTGGTGGTGTGACTTCATTCAGGCCACCATAGTCTACTGTCAATCTGCCCTCTCCATTAGACTTTTGCACTGGCCATATGGGGCTGTTAAAGGGTGAGCGAGTCTTGCTGATCACTCCTTGGCTCTCCAGCTGACGAATCAGCTTATGGATGGGGATCAGGGAGTCTCTGTTGGTGCGATATTGCCACCGGTGCAGTGTTGTGGTAGCGATCGGCACCTGTTGTTCTTCAACCCTCAGCAACCCCACACCAGAAGGGTCCTCTGAAGGAGCAGGCAAGGTGGACAGCTGTTTAATTTTCTTCTGTCTCCAGGGCAGCTATACCAAAAGCCCACCAGTACCCCTTTGGGTCCTTGAAATACCCTCTCCTGAGGTAGTCTATGCCCAGGATGCATGGAGCCTCTGGGCCAGTCACAATGGGGTGCTTCTGCCACTCATCCCCAGTTAGGCTCACTTCGGCCTCCAGTACAGTCAGCTGTTGGGATCTCCCTGTTGCTCTGGAAATACAAATGGGTTCTGCCCCTATATGGCTTGATGGCATTAGGGTACAGTGTGCACGGGTGTCCACTAAAGCCATATATTCCTGTGGGTCTGATGTGCCAGGCCATCTAATCCACACAGCCCAATAAACCTAGTTGTCCCTTTCCTCCGCCTGGCTGGAGCCAGGCCCTGCTAGTCCTGGTCATAGTACTCGTTACCCACTTCTTGTAAATATGAATCAGAAGTCCCTTCTGGAGGATCAGAGGTAAGATCAGCCCTTCTATTCATTCTGGGGAACTGCCCACTGGAAAGTGGAGCGACGACTTTGCTGGAGGATCCCGAACCTCCTTTTATAATTGTTTTTCCTTGCAGCTCGCGTGTGATTGTGCCTCTAGGGTCGAGGTAGGTTTTCCATCCCACCTCCTCATGTCCTCTCCATAGTCACGCAAGTGAAACTCCAGGGTGGCTCGCGGTGTGTATCCTCTGTATAGTCTCTTTTGAGCAGAACACTTACTCCTAATAACCTTCCCTTGAGCAGTTAATACAGTCTAATGCTAACTGGATTTGTAGCGCCACTGGGGGTATAGATTTGACCCCTGTGTGTAAGGCTTTCCTGCTGTCTAACTCTAGCATTTTGTAATGCTTTCTATGCCCCCAGATGTATTTGCTTTCACCTTTTTCAATGGTGTTTAGTCCAAACCACAGCAGGGAGACGCCTGTGCATTTATGAAAGCTGGCTGGGTAGTTGGCCTGAGGGTCACTGTTAGTTTCACCCTCGCCTTTCTGGCCATGGCAATGAAAGGTTCCTCTGGAGAGGGCTTTGATGGCGTGAGGGCCAGCAAACAACAGGCCACACGTGCAGGTGCCTTTCCACCCTGCATTGCTCCCCCATAGTTCAGAAGTACCCTTTGGCAATGTGAAAGGCAAGATGCTAACTGCAATATGACTTGCTTAGAAGAATCAACACTACCTTGGACGATGAGCTTTTACCTCAGCTCTTCCTGGCTGAGAACACCCCATACTGACAACAAAACACTAGAAGATTCACCTTTCAAAAAAAAAAAAGGCGTATAACCATGACCAGATGAAGCAGAATGCACAATAAAGCCCTCCCCACGCCCCGGCAGCGGACATTGGTTTAGAACAATGTAGATTAACACACCACTGACCTTACGTTCACACCACCTGCACTGGGCAAGCACATCCTGATTACACACGCAATAGTAAGTGATTAGCCCACTTCTTAACATGAGTAATTTGGTTGGTCTACTCAACTACATTGTAACGTACTCCTTCCTCTGTATTGGGGCCCCCACGCATTAGGCTGGGGCAGCACTCTGTGCACAGCTCATATGAGAGAATGAATTCCCTTGGTAATTCTGTGCCAAGAATCCTTGCCTCCCGCCTCGGCCAGCAAAGAACTGACCTCTACAAAGATAACCCTGATAACACCAGCACAAGTGGCCAATGTGGAAATTCTGCTTCTCCTATGAGAAGACCCTTCTCCTGCTCCTCCTATGAGCTTATCAATAATAATAACACAGTACCAATTAGAGACTTCACCCAAGAACTCAAATTCCATCCTAGATGGAAATTTTAGAAATTTTATCCAACCAATTTTCTTGCATATCTGATTGTATTCCTTGAGTATGTGTTTCTATTTGTTCTAATAGATCTAAACCATGTTCTACATCCTGGGTAACATTCGGGATATGTATGCAACAATGGTCTATCCTATCCCTCAGGTATCCACAAACTCCATGTTCTTTTAGTAAGAGCATATCTAGAGCCATCCTGTTTTGTAGGGTCATCTTCAAAGTGGCTTGTAACTGTAAATTTAGCTCTTTAAATCCTTTCCTTGTTATACTGGCTAATCTTTCCACTTGACCTGTCAACTTACAACCAAGCCCTATTCCTGCAAGTTGACAAGGGACTCAAAAAGGATTCTAAGGCCCATCCAAGGTTTACTCCTGTCGAAGGCTCATTCCAATCATCATCATCAATTTGTGATCTTTTTGTCCGTATTAACTTTAAATTTTCAGAATCTCCTTTAAAAGGAGCTTTCTTCCAGGTTGGACATAATGTTGGCATTCCAAAGTAATTTGTTTTACTTTCCCATCCATTGATAAATGGGTGGTCCACGTTCCATTGCTCATTGCCCAAACTGGCAGTTGTCCTGGGCTCTGAACTGTAGATTTCCTACAACTAAATACTGATCCCCTTCTAATTTTGTATACATCAGTCAAATTTAAATCATTCTTAAGTCCTCTACACCAACACGCATATTTCAGTGCAGCTGCTAAGGGAGGGACTTCTGGAACTGCTCTATCAATTGTACTGCAATTATATAGCTTTTTACAATTCCACCAGGGTACTAGGTCTTCCTTTTCCCTGGATGCGCTTCCCTTCTCATTGACCGATGGAAAACTGTAAAGACTGTTCCGTCCCAGGTAAAACACCATGAAGCATTGGCCATATTTTGAAACTGAGAGAAAATGGTCATAGACCACACTGAATCCCATATAACCTCTGATCCTTGGTTAGTCTGATTGGTTTTTCCACATTTCCATTCCATGATCACTTGACTAACATTCTTTTTAGTTAATTCTTTACAGTCACATGTTCCTCCCGGTGCTGGATTTTGTAGTGTAGCCACCGGTGTGTATTTATTTGACTCCTTTGTTCCTAACCTATCGCAGTCCTCTTTGTTCAGAGTATATCTTCGCTTTTGTTGGAGTTTTAATTGTTTTAATTGTTCCCACAAGTTTTGGAACTTGTTCACAACTCATGTTCTCATTATTAAATCCCTTGTTGCTTAAACCTGTTGTCAGTACTCCCCATGGAACTGATTCGCCTACTGCTCTTGGAATTGGAAGACATGCGATTATTTGGGTTACATTTTGTAAATTTGCAAATTCTTTTATCAATCCTATCATTAAGTTCTCCTCTGGCGTTCTTTTTGGGATGTGTATTAGTTGTCCTACTTCGCCTTCAACTTTCCCGTCCAACTGGTCTATTGTTACCCCAAACAATGCTCCCAACATCATCAGTTTCCAAATCAAAACCCATTTTTCCATATCTTCCAATGATAGTTTCTTAAACACGTTTTAAAGTCAACTTTGCAGTCAACTACTAATGACCTTCCATGATGGGGCTTGCTTCACTCGGGTGTAGTGTATCCATGGTTCCACTCCTCCCACCTTGATTGCAGTATAAGTTGTTAACAGTACCTGGAATGGTCCCTTCCACTTTTCCTGCAGTGGTTCAGAGTTCCAGGTTCTTGTATGTACAAGATCACCTGGCTGATACTGATGTACAGGCGTATCCAAGGCAAGTGACCTAGTCAGCACAATGTATCTCCAAAGTGCTCCAAGGACTTTTCCTAAAGAAATCAGATACACTTCCAAATAATTTTCCCCAGCTACCTTCATATCCCCGGGGACTAAAGGAGTCTGGTACGGTTTACCATACAGGACTCCATATGGACTTACACCGTCTCTTGATCTTGGTTGAATCCTGATTCGCAGGAGAGCTAATGGTAAAGCCTGTGGCCATTTTAAAGATGTTTCCTGGCAAATCTTACTTATTTGTCTTTTTAATGTTTGATTCATTCTCTCAATTTTTCCACTCGATTGTGGTCTCCAGGGGGTATGTAGGTCCTATTTTACGCCCAAAATTTTACTGATTTGTGGAACTACTTCTGCCACAAAATGTGGTCATCTATCAGAGGACATTCCCATTGGCAGTCCAAATCGTGGTATTATTTCCTTCAATAATATCTTAACTGCTTCCCTAGCTTTGTTGGTGCAGCAAGGGAAAGCCTCTGGCCATCCAGAAAATGTATCAGTTAACACTAACAGGTACCTGTATCCATTTTGTCTGGGTAACTCAGAAAAATCAATTTGCCAATAATCTCCGGGAGAATTTCCTTGTTTTGTTACTCCTAAAGGTGGTCTCCTTTGGCTCACGGGATTATTTTTAAGGCAGATTGGACACTTAGCTATTACTGATTTGACTATTCCTGTCATTCCTACACATACTACAGATGTTTTTAAACTCGAAACCATAGCATCTACTCCCCAGTGTGTTTGCTCACGTTTCTCCTTTGCAAGTTGTAGCATAACTTGAGGGGTTACTATCACCTGTTTCTCTGGCGTTACCCACCATCCTTCTACACTTTGTGATGCTTTTAATTGTTCTGCTAACTGCTCATCCAATTTATTGTATTTTGGTTTTAAATGTTGAAATTTTGTTTGTTCTACTGGTACCAGTGCAAGGATACCCTGTTCTGCTGCCTCTTTTGCAGCTTTGTCTGCCAGTCCATTACCTATATTTACAGTCGTCTGACCAAATTGATGAGCTTTACAATGCATTACCGCCACTTCCTCTGGTTTCTGCACATCTTCCAGGAGTTGGAGAATTTCTTCTTTATACTTTATTGATGTTCCTTGGGCTGACAGTAGTCCTCTTCCTTTCCAGATGGCTCCATGAGCATGGATCACACCAAATGCATATTTAGAATCAGTCCAAATATTTACCCCTTTTCCTTCTGCTATTTGCAGAGCCCGCCTTCATGCCACCAATTCTGCTTTCTGGGCTGAGGTATTTATAGGTAGTGTCCCTGACTCCGTTACCTTGGAGGTGGTGACGACAGCATATCCGGCCTTTCGTTTTCCTTCTTGCAAAAAAATGCTTCCATCTGTAAATAACTCCAGATCAGGGTTTTCCAGAGGTTCATCTTTCAAGTCCAGTCTACTGGAAAAGACTTGCTCAATAGTTAACAGGCAATCATGTTCTAAATATCCTGTTGGATTCTCTGTTGATAAGAATATTGCTGGATTAACAATCAGTGGGGTTTTCAATTCCACATCACCTTGTTACAATAGGACAACCTGATATTTCAGCATTCTGCTGGGGGATCGCCAATGGTTATTACCATATGTGGTGCATACACTACCGTCTCATTTTCCTTTACATGTATTCAATCCTGAGTAAGTAGCTCCTGTATCTACCAGAAATTCTATTTCTTCATTCCCTAGCTTCAATGTAACCAGAGGTTCAGCTAGGGTTGATTCCCCCGGTCCCCTCCATAGTTCTTCATCCAGAGTCATTAATTCAATTGCCCGGAGAGCCGGATCTAGTTCTCCTGCCTTAGGACATTCTCTTTTCCAGTGCCCACGCTCCTTGCAAACAGCACATTGGTCTTCCACTAATCGGGGCTTTACTTTCCTCCTTTCTCCAATGTTTATTCCCCGTACTCTTCCTCTACCTCTTCTACTATTTTCTGTTAAAATCGCTAATAATTTTCCATCCCTTCGGGCTTGCCTCACTTCTTTTTCACTATTATTATTATATACAGCACAGGTAATTTCAAGCATTTTTCCCAAATCTCAGGCCCTTCCAATTTTTGAAGTTTCTTTCTAATGTCTGGGACCGATTGTCCCATAAATATAGCGGCCAATTGTAGCACTGCTTCTGGGTTTTCTGGATCCAAATTTGTGTATTTACTACCAGTTGTCTTTCCATGATCTTAAATCAGTAACTGAGAAAGGAACTTTCACCACTACTCGACCATCATTCCTCTCGGAGAGGGGCTTGGAGGGAAGTTGGTCTTACTTGCCCCCTCCTTCTGCGTGTTCTTCCTGAAATGGGGCTAAATCCCCCTATTGCCCCTTCCTTGGGAGAAGCAGGAGGATTATCATCCTCCAAATTTTGAACCGCTCTTCCCCTTTCCCACCTTCGGTGAGGAACAACCATTAATTCAATATCTTCCTCCTTGGCTCCACTTTTCCAGCAATTCTCTTTAGTATTACAAGTAGAACAACCCCCTTTCAAGTTCTCATCGCATTTTCCCTTTTTCACAATCATTATCATAGAATCATGTGGGTGTATTCCGCACTGTCTCTGCCATTCTGGATGATTGCATAGTGTAAAAAAAACCCCAGATCAACATATGCCATTTCTTCCCATTTACCTTCCTTCTTACAAAACAACATTAATTGCAAGATGGTGTTATATTGTAATGTTCCACTTTCTGGCCATTTCTCCCCACTGTCCAACTTATACATTGGCCACCAATGATTGCAATATTCAATTAATTGCTTCCGAGTCAGAGGATCACCTCCCAGATCTTTCCAATGTCCTAAAATACATCCCAAAGGTGTTTTCTGTGGGATGGGTTTCTTACTCCGAAGTATACCCATCTTCCCAAGACTAGTGGTTGTGACTGTGCACTAACCCAGGCACTAGCCAGAGGGACCCAAACCCCTGTTGAAGCTCCCTCTAGGATTCCGGCCCCCTGCCAGAAATCCCAACCTCCTTTCCTGGGCCCCTAGCCCAATCTTGCGAGGCTTTCACCGTGACTTATAAGCAGGCATTACTTGTGAGCGTCTCATACCCTCACCCTTTCCAGAGGTCCCTTTCAGCCCTACTCTGCATAGCTTTCACCACACCTTACGAGCAGGTTAGTGGGACTCAAACCCACATTCCTTCAATCCCTTAAAAAAAGCATTAATACCTTTCTAGGGGACTTGCTCAGAATTCTTCGGTCCGGGGATCGGAGGTTCTCCCCGAGAATCCCTCGGTGCCAGCTGGAGGTCCCGTGATCCCACAGATCCATTGAGATTCACAAGTGGTGTCCCATCTGGGTCACCAAAACTGTCACCGAAATCAGGAATAAATTGACAAGCTTGTCACATCCCCACCAACACTGTGCCCCCGCCTGTTCTGTGCACTCTGCAGCCCAGCCTCAGCCCTGATTGAAAAGGAAAAACTTGCAGCAATGACTTCCACGCCATAGAAGCAAGGACTCAAATCTCTTGCTGGCACTCACACTGCCTTGGCAGCCCCCTAAGAGCCCTACAGGTACTGATGCTCTGCATTTCTTCTACCACAAAACCTTCAACCTCGCCTGAGACACCATCAAATCCAAAGCTGCCAGCTGTGGCTTTCTACTCTGGGCAAGCCAGGCAGGGATGCTGCAGAGGTCTCTCGCTTTTCCTTGGCTGCCCCTCTGCAGACCCACCAATACTGCTACCCCATGCTTTTACTGCTAGCTTACGCTGAACACAGACTCTCTCAAAAAGAGAAAAACGGAAAACAGAAGACTGTCAAGCAGAAGTGCCCAAAATGAAAGCCGCCCCTCAGACCAGTTTCGCAGCCCTTTCACAGCCCCATCAACACTGGGGGTCTGCTCTTGCTCCACCACCATGCCCCTCACATTCCGACGAGCCCTGCTCCAAAATGCAGAAGTACCACCTAGGCATCTCACACAATGGGGGTGCCAGGAAGGAAAGCTCTGGCTGCCTGGAAACGTTCCTTGGCATCCCCTGTGAAATAATTGTTGGGGGGCAACTTAGAAATTAAACTTATAGTCACGCTCTAAGAACAGCATTGAAACAGGGTTGAATGAAGCCAATGTGCAATAAGTCTGTACCATGGCAATTCCCTAGGCAACCCCAGATGTTGGCAACATCAGGGAAACTTGGTGTGCTGACTCTGTGAGAAATCGCGTGGAGAGTGGCGTGGAGTGGAGACATCGTGGCCACGCTCTGTGAACAAAGGAATCTAAAGGTACACACCGTACATGAATAAGCTGCACATTCGACGCCTTGGGTCAACAGTCTGTCGACTTTTGATGAAATGCTGTACTCGGAGTTTAGTTCGCTTATTATAATATCAGTATAATACCAAAACGCACACCCATCTCAAAAGTTACCGACCTCCCAAAGTGCAACCACCCCTCAATGAGCTTGCGCACTGAATTTTTCCAAGTCTGTGCCTTTAAACACAAAACAAGAGCATTTTGGCGCAATCATGATAAAGGTATATATGACTAGAGTCACTCAAGCTCCACCTGCAAAGTAAAACACCATAAAACGGTTTGAAAAGAGCTGTATGTCAGCCAAGATACCATCAATCCTGACCTTTAGGATCTGCCGATGGGCTGATCCTCTCTTGCCCCCCCCATTGCGATGCCTTTGGGTAAGATTCAAACACTCCGCTATCCCTACTGAATCCCCGGGAACTTTAGGAATCTCTATGGAGTTGCTTTATTACTCCACGCATGTGTAACCTGGCCGTATTCAATTTATTGCGCAAGCTTTGCAGACAGTGAATTTATCACTGGCAATCTAAGAGAATTTGTCCATCTGTTGCTTCAATAAATCACACCATTGATTGACTCAGCCGAGCGGGTTGTCCCTGAATGTGACCGTACATTGGAGTGTGGCCATCTTAATTCAGGAGGTGTCTGACTGAGCAGGCAGTGTGATGTTAGTAGTGCATCCGGGCCCATGATAGTCCAACGGAGGTGATGGGCACGACCGGACAACTAACGCTGACTTTGGCATCACTCAGAACCGAAGCTCAGCTGCCCCCAGTCCCTCTGATATCTGAGGATTGACTGGAACACAAGGGGGTTAACTTTCTGAAAAATTGCTCTGCCTCTTAATGGAACACACGGCTGCCCCTCTACAGACACACCAATAGAGCTATTTCACTTCTGCTGCCTCAACTGTCGTCTCAACCCAAAATATGGACAAGACAAGGCTCTCAAGCAGAAATGCTCAAACTGAAAGACAGCCCTCGTATTCCCCTTGGCAGCCCTTTCACTGCCCCACCAACACCGGGGATCTGCTCTTGCTCTACCACCACGTACCTCACATTCCTACGAGCCGTGCTCCAATATGCAGAAGTACCACCTTGGTATCTCACACAATGGGAGTGCCAGGAAGGAAAGCGCTGGCTGCCTGGAAGCATTCCTTGGCAGTCCCTGAAGAGGCCGACCAACACCAGGGCTCTGTGCTTCCTCTACGATCTCACTGCTACACTCACCTACCTGCCCACCCTGCCCCACAGGGACGCTTCACAGCAGACAGCAAACAGCTGCTTCTCTACGCACTCAGCAAGCCAGGAACAAAACCTCTTTTTGCTCGTAAACTTCCCTTCACGGTCCCTGAAGAGCCCCACCAAGAGCATGGCTCTGCGCTTCCTCTACACCACCCCCCTTCCACCTCACCTGAGTGACAAACCAACCCACAGCCACCAGCTATGGCTTCCACGCAGAACAAGACAGGCCTCAATGCTGTTTGGGGCTCTCCATTTTCCTTGGCAAGCTTCTCACAACCCCACCAACACTGTGCCCCTGCCCCTTCTGTGCCACCCTGCAGCCCAGCCACAGCCCTGATTCAAAAGGAAAAACCTGCAGCAATGACTTCCACGCCATAGAAGCAAAGACTCAAATCTTTTGCTGGCACTCACACTGCCTTTGCAGTCCCTAAGAGACCCACCATTAATGGCACTCTGCATTTCTTCTACAACAAAACCCTCGACCTTGCCTGAGAAAGCATCAAATCCAAACCTGCCAGCTATGGCTTCCACTCAGTACAGGCCAGCCAGGAATGGTGTTTATGAGTCTCAGTTTCACTTGGCTACCCTTAACAGCCCCACCTATACTGCCAGTCTGTGCTTCGTCACTTGCCTCAACTGCTGTCTCACTCTAAACACAGGCTAGGTCGAAAAGAATAAAATGGCCTAGCAAAGGCCCTCACGCAGAAATGGCCAAACTGAAAGCCAGCCTCATATGCCCTTGGCAGCCCTTTCACAGCGCCACCGACACTGGCATTGTGCTCTTTCTCTACCACCATGCCCCTCTCATGGGGGTTAAGAGCCCTGATCCAAGAGAGAGAAGCATCTAGGGATCTCAGGCAGAACATGCAGGAATGGAGTCCTGTCTCTCCTCTCACTGTGCCCTGCTCTCCCATATCCTTGTGGCTTTACTGCTGAGCTCTCCATGCCAGGGCCCTGCTCTTTTACCTCCCATGCTTCCTTTCTTCTTGCCATAGTGGTGGCTTGTGTTTAGTGGCAGCGTTTTCACCAACGTAATTGGTCACTACATTACTGTATGGGGTGTGTTTCACACACGCAAGGAAAACTCTTGTTCTGCTGTAGACCACGGAGCAGCTGGAGGGTTGCCTACAGTGACACCAGTGTGGCAGTGCTGCCTGTGCTCAGCAATATGCTCTGGCTCCCGTTGGGGTTGACACTCAAATCTCATCGCTGCAGTGCTGACTAAGAAGCTCCAGCCACTCTTTGACAGCATAAGGCTGGCAAGCAAGTCTTGTGGCCCGTTCAGCAGGGCTGCAGGGTGTGCCTGTGGCCCAGGTCCCTGCCTGTGCCCAACCGATGCCTCCCAGCCCAGTCACCATGCTCTGCGGGGGACATTGTTCCTTGCAGGCCCCAGACCACAGCCCTGTGCCAAAGCAGCCCATTGCTGCCCTCAGTATCGCCGTGCTAGCTGGCCACATCTGAGAACAGCAGAGTCATGAGCAGCCCCTGGGAGAGGCTGTGCCCCATGGATGCCCCTTTCTGCCTGTCATGGCTTAGCCCCAGCTGGCAACTGAGCACCACACAGACAGCCGCTCGCTTACTGTCCCTCCCCCAGTGGGATGGGGGAGAACATTGGGAAGAAACTCATGGGTTGAGATAAAAACACGTTAATAAGACAGCTAGAGAGAAGGAAACAACAACGATAACCACAATAATAATACCGAGAGCCATGGGAAGACACCCACCGCATAGGAAGAGAAGTGTTTCCCTCAGGGTACTTGGCTTTTTGTTTTGCCTTTGAGTATGAAACCTGCAAAGAGGATGCTATCGTTAAGTTTAGTGTAGTGTAGTGATGTTTTATAAAGTCCTGAGTGGAGTAGTTTGTGACTGGCAACATCACTGAAAAAGAATGGTAGTTTTTCTGCGTGTTCTGGATGCTTTTGTTTTGAACACCTGCTAATGATGGTGGCTTCACACTGTCCTTAGATCCTTTCTGAAGGCACAAGTGCTTTGGGTGACGTTCATCATCCATGATAGTGGATGTCAACCTGTATTTCAAAGAGACTTCTTTGGGTTGGAAAGGACCTTTCTAAAGGTCATCTAGTCCAGCCCCGCGCAATGAGCACGGACATCTTCAACTAGATCAGCTTGCTCAGAGCCCTATCTGACCTGACCTTGAATGTTTCTAGGGATGGTGCGTCTACTACCTCTCTGGGCCACCACCTGGTATCATTTTGAAATTTTTAGGGGCAAATTCTGGTCACTTCTGATTTGATCATCCTTGGTTTTGCGTCGTTATGTGGCTGGAGAAGAGCTCATAGGATGAGCAGGATAGGGGTCAGCACTGCCATTTCCACATTGGCCACTTGTGCTGGTGTTATCAGGGTTATCTTTGTAGAGGTCAGTTCTTTGCCGAGGAGGGAGGCAAGGACTCTTGGCACAGAGTTAACAAGGAAATTCATTCTCTCATATGAGCTGTGCACAGAGTGCTGCCCCAGCCTAATGCGTGGGGGCCCCAATACAGAGGAAAGCATAGGTCACAATGCAGTTGAGTAGACCAACCAATTTGCTCATGTTAAGTGGGCTAATCACTTACTATTGCGTGTGTAATCAGTATCTGCTTGCCCCGTGCAGGTGGTGTGAACGTAAGGTCAGTGGTGTGTTAATCTACATTGTTCTAAACCAATGTGCGCTGCCGGTGGTGGGGGGGCTTTATTGTGCATTCTGCTTCATCTGGTCATGGTTATACGCCTGGTTTTTTTTGAAAGGTGAATCTTCTGGTGTTTTGTTGTCAGTATGGGGTGTTCTCAGCCAGGAAGAGATGGCTTAGGTTGGGTCTTCAGGTCACATCGACCCAGAGGTAAAAGCTCGTCGTCCGAGGTAGTGTTGATTCTTCTAAGCAAGTCATATTGCAGTTAGCATCTTGCCTTTCACATTGCCAAAGGGTACTTCTGAACTATGGGGGAGCAATGCAGGGTGGAAAGGCACTTGCACGTGCGGCCTGTTGTTTGCTGGCCCTCACGCCATCAAAGCCCTCTCCAGAGGAACATTTCATCGTCATCATCAGCCATGGCCAGAAAGGCGAGGGTGAAACTAACAGTAACCCTCAGGCCAAGTGCCCAGCCAGCTTTCATAAACGCGCAGGAGTCTCCCTGCTGTGGTTTGGACTAAACAGCACTGAAGAAGGTGAAAGCAAATACATCTGGGGGCATAGAATGTATTACAAAATGCTACGGTTAGACAGCAGGAAAGCCTTACAAATAGGGGTCAAATCTATACCCCCAGTGGCGCTACAAATCCAGTTAGCATTAGACTATATTAACTGCTCAAGGGAAGGTTTGTGCTCTCATGAACACCAGCTGTTGGCTTTGCGTAGACCAAGAAGGAACCTTTTAGCCAGGAGGGAAGTGATTATGCAGGATTATGGAACAGAACTTTACGTCCTTTTCCAGCCTCAATACTTACATTAAAAACAGATGAAAAGTTTGAGGAAGAAGAAGGAGATAAAAATGAAAAGGGAAATGAAAAAGATGATAAATGGGAGCCACTGGATAACCTACCACCTCCATATCCTAACAATCCATCTCCGGCGGCGGCTCCCCCTCCGGTGGCCGTAGTACCTCTATCAGTACCACCGTTGCCCCTACCTCCACCACCAACAGCACCGGAATTAGATCCACCTCCGGCTGCATGTACGAGAAGTAGGACTGCTGTATCTGAGGGAGCTTCTCTATATCCCTTATGAGAATTACCCCTCCGAGGCAATCAGGGAGGCATTGGGTTTGTGGCAGTCCCATTAAATACCACAGACGTAAGAAAGTTCGAGAAAGAAATGGGGACCCTGTTAGATGATCCCCTCAGAGTAGCTGAAAAACTGGACCAATTCCTAGGCCCCAATACTTATACCTGGGAAGATTGGAACCACGGGGTGGTTTTTTTTAGACCATTTTAAGGATCTTATTCACTGCTGAGGAAAGGGGAATGATTAGACAAGCTGGAATGAGAATTTGGGGAAGACAGAACTAGGCAGGACCCCCGGGAGATCAGAAATGGCCAAATGTGGATCCCCACTGGGATCATCAACAATCCCAAGGAAGACAGAATATGAGGGATTTGAGAACGTTATTCATACAGGGAATAAGGGAAGCGGTTCCCCGAGGGCAAAACATTAATAAAGCGTTTAATGAACAACACGGGAAAGACGAATCTCCAACAGAGGTTGGAGAGGTTGAGAAAAAACCTACAAACGTATTCTGGAATTGATCCGAATACAGTGGCAGGGACCGCACTCCTTAGAACACAATTTGTAGCTAAATCCTGGGGGGATATTAGAAGGAAATTAGAAAAATTGGAAGATTGGCAAGAAAGAGGATTAGAGGAGTTACTTAGAGAAGCCCAGAAAGTCTATGTTAGGAGGGACGAAGAAAAACAAAAAGCAAAAGCAAAAATTTTTGTAGCAGCAGTAAGAGAAAGTCAGAAAAATAAGACTCTGTCTGGAGAGAAAAAGGAAAAAAGAATAGAGCAGACACCACGGGGACTCATCGAGAAAGATTTACAATTCCCGTCTGTTACTACTGTAACAAGAGGGGACATGTTCAGAAGAACTGCCGTAAGCGGGAACAAGATGAGAAAATGTTCAAAGAATATTAGGGGTATCAGGGGCTCTATCTTCTGGGGACTTCAACATCAACAGAGCCCTTGATAAAATTATTAATTGGTCCCCATAAAGAGGAAGTTTTGTTTTTAGTGGATACAGGGGCCGAAAAATCAACCATTCAAAAATTTCCAAAAGGAATAGAAAAAGGGAAGAGCTATTTGTCAGTAGCAGGGGCAAAAGGAGAGCCTTTTAAAGTAAGTATCTTGAAAAATGTAGAAGTAGAAACAGAAAAGAAAATTTGTCTTAATGATTTCCTTTTGCTCCCTGAAGCGGAATACAATTTATTAGGAAGGGATTTGATTTTGAAGTTAAACTTGAGCATTCAGAGTCAAGGGGACAAACTGCAGATTAAATTATACACTTTAACACAAGAGGATAAAGAAGCTATTAACCCCTCAGTGTGGTATAAAGAAGGGGAAACTGGAAAGATAAAAATGGACCCCATAAGCGTTCAAATAATAGATCCGCACCACCCAATTAGAATCAAGCAATACCCTATACCTATGGAGGGTCGAAAAGGATTAAAACCTGTAGTTGACAGACTTTTGGAAAAAGGAACCCTAGAACCATGTATGTCACCTCATAACACGCCCGTTCTTCCCGTAAAAAAAACGGACGGGTCATACAGGATGGTGCAGGACTTAAGAGCTGTAAATCAGCAGACAATCACTAAATTCCCTGTGGTGGCAAATCCTTTTACTTTATTGAGTCATATTATCTCCCAAACATACTTGGTATAGTGTAATAGATTTGGAGGATGCTTTTTGGGCCTGTCCTCTGGATGAAGGATCCAAAGATTATTTTGCCTTTGAGTGGGAGGACCCTGAAACAGGACGAAAACAACAGTTAAGATGGACTGTGTTACCACAAGGGTGTACGGAGTCACCAAATCTATTTGGACAAACCTTGGAGAAAATCTTACAAGATTTCACAATAATCAAGGAGGTAAAATTATTACAATATGTGGACGATTTATTAGTAGCAGGAGAAACTGAAGAAAAAAGCCACCATGAAATTGTTAAATTTTCTAGGGGAGAAGGGATTAAAGGTGTCCCGATCAAAGCTACAGTTTGTAGAACAGGAAGTAAAATACTTAGGACATTGGCTGAGTAAAGGAAGGACGAAGTTAGAGCCTGATAGGGTATCTGGGATTCTATCCTTAAGACCCCCACAAACTAAAAAGGAAATTAGGCAAATATTAGGATTATTAGGATATTGTAGACCATGGCTTGAAAATTATAGTGAAAAGGTAAAATTCCTATATGAAAAATTAACCAATTCAAGTGGTTTACTGAAGATGATCAGAGATTCGAGGAAATAAAAAAGACATTAATACAAGCACCAGTACTGAGCCTCCCAGATCTAGAAAAACCTTTTTATCTCTTTGTGAATACATCAAGCCAGACAGCATATGGAGTTCTTACTCAAGACTGGGCAGGAATCAAAAAACCCGTGGGGTATTGTTCTAAGTTACTTGACCCAGTAAGCAGAGGATGGCCTGCTTGTCTCCAAGCTTTGGTTGCTACAGCATTATTAATAGAGGAAGTTAGGAAGATTACCTTTAGTGCTCCTTTAAAGGTGTATACCCCACACAATGTCAGAAATGTTTTACAACAAAAAGCGGAAAAATGGTTAAAGGACAGCCAGATCCTAAAGTATGAAGCAATACTAACAGACTGCCCTGACTTAGAACCGAGGGTGACTTCTGCTCAGAGTCCAGCACAATTTTTGTTTGGAGAACCATCAGAGGAATTACAACATAACTGTTTAGAGGTAATTGAGACCCAGACTAAGGTGAGACCAGATTTAAGAGATACTGAGTTGGAAAATGGAGAAGCGGTTTATAGATGGCTCCTCCCAAGTGGTAGAAGGGAAGAGAAAAGCGGGATATGCAATAATTAATAAGGACTTAGAACTTGTGGAATCAGGACCTCTGAGTCCATCATGGTCAGCTCAGGCTTGTGAGCTGTATGCCCTATGTAGGGCCCTGGAATTATTAAAAGAAAGAAGCGGGACTGAATTGCCTAAGGTAGGGAGGATAAAATATTTATTGGTAATAGTAGATCATTTAACACAGTGGGTAGAAGCTTACCCCGTAGCACGAGCTACGGCACAGATGGTGGTAAAAATTTTACTAGAACATTTGATACCTAGATATGGGATAATCCAGTACATTGATTCAGACCAGGGCACACATTTTACTATTATGTCAATCATTAGGTATTCACTGGGAATATCACACTCCATGGCACCCACAAAGCTCGGGGAAGGTAGAAAGAATGAATCAAACAATAAAACAACAATTAGCTAAATTGATGATTGAGACACAAATGCCCTGAACGAAATGCTTACCGTTGGCACTTCTAAACATAAGAACTAAACCACACAGTGAGACTGGATTATTGCCATATGAAATGTTATATGGCATGCCTTATTTTCAAGGAATGCCTCTGGGGAACAATGTAATTGAGGATCATAGTATCCAAAAATATATAATTACCATTGGAAAAAGATTAAAGGAATTAAGAGAGATTGGGATGGTGGCCCAAACACCACCTTTAGGATTTGCTTTCATTTTGGGCATTTCTGCGTGAGTGTCTTCTGTTTTCCATTTTTCTCTTTTTGAGACAGTTTGTGTTCAGCGTGAGCCAGCAGAAAAAGCATGGAGTAGCAGAACTGGTGGGTCTGCAGAGGGGCAGGCAAGGAAAACTGAGAGCCCTCTGCAGCATACCTGCCTGTCCACAGTGGAAGCCACAGCTGGCAGCTTTGGATTTGATGGTGTCTCAGGCGAGGTTGAAGGTTTTGCGGTAGGAGAAATGCAGAGCGCCCGTACCTGTAGGGCTCATAGGGGGCTGCCAAGGCAGTGTGAGTGCCAGCAAGAGATTTGAGTCCTTGCTTCTATGGCGTGGAAGTCATTGCTGCAGGTTTTTCCTTTTGAATCAGGGCTGTGGCTGGGCTGCGGAGTGGCACAGAAGGGGCAGTGGCACAGTGTCGGTGGGGCTGTGAGAAGCTTGCCCAGGAAAATGGAGAGCCCCAAAGAGCATGGAAGCCTGTCTTGTTTTGTGTGGAAGCCATAGCTGGTGGCTGTGGGATTGTTTCTTGATGAGGTGAGGTTGAAGGTGGGGGGTTGAGGAATTGCAGAGCCGTGCCCTTGGTGGGGCTCTTCAGGAACCGCGAAGGGAAGTTTACGCCCACAGAGAGGTTTCATTCCTGGTCTGCTGTCTGTGAGAAAAGGAAGTGGCTGCTGCCTGCACTGAAGCTACAGCATAGGGCAGGTTGAGCAGTGTAGCAGTGAGGTCGTAGAGGAAGGACATAGCCTTGGTGTTGGTAGGCCTCTTCAGGGGCCGCCAAGGAACGCTTCCAGGCAGCCAGAGCTTTCCTTCCTGCGTTCGAGTGCAGAGGACTCCGCGGTACTAGCCCAGTTGGAAGAATTGCAGTCAGCGGCACTGACGCAAGGAAAAAGAAAAAGGAATACGTTGCAACGGAGAAGCACCCAATGAGGTGAGGTGAGCAACCAGGACGGCATGGGGCAGAACACATCACATGAAGAAGGGGCGATAGTCAGACTCCTGCTGCATATGCTCTCTAAGAGAGGACTGAAATATGATGAATATACACTTAGAAGGCTCTTAATTTGGTGCCGAAAGAAAGGGTACCCCTCCGATCCATCTGTGACGTTTAAGGCAGAGACATGGGAGGAGATAGCAAAAATGTTATGGGAACATATTGGGAACAGAGATAAAACCGCTGCAGAGTTAGTGACGTC
Organism: Phaethon aethereus; assembly: GCF_964289735.1. NCBI lineage: Eukaryota > Metazoa > Chordata > Aves > Phaethontiformes > Phaethontidae > Phaethon > Phaethon aethereus. The sequence continues at coordinate 60,435,890 of NC_138577.1, read as the reverse complement.
GTGGAAGTTGATATTAACCACATTAAAAGCCTTGAAGGCAGAGAGAAAAGCTGCAGCTGGTATGGAGGAGGCTGTTAAACCGCCTTCAACCAATCCCTTCTTAACCGAGTCAGAGGGTCCAGACCTTCAGCGGCTCCGACTGCACCTCGTGAGGTGCCAGATGCACCTGGTGAACTGGCTGCATTAGGTAAGTCAGAGAAACAGGTCTACAATGATATATGTAAGGGCAAGACAGGACAAAGTTGCCCAGAACAATGTACTCAATGTTCCCCTATGTGCCTGTGTGAAAGATTGATGGGCGGTCTTTACCACCCCCAAAACCACCCAGACTTAACCGATCGAAAGCCGTAGTTTTGAAGTCCTCAGCTGAGTCCCTGCCACCTTTATGGCCCCCGTTGCCTGATAGCAGCGATGAAGAAGAAGAGCCTGTTGTAGAGACTATAGGGAGGCAAGAACCTAGAATGAAAGGCGACCCTAGAGAGCGGTGGAAAGACATTTTTTTAGGAGCAATGAAAGAGGAGGAAACGGAGTTACTGATGGCATTTCCCATTAGTGTACAGCCTCACGGGCCCGATCGCTGGGACCCATTTCATTGGGACTTGATTAAGGAAGTGCGGAAGGCAGTACAAAATTATGGCTTGCAATCACCTTTCACGCAAGCTCTATTAGATAACATATTCACGGGAATATGTTCTTACATAGAAGAATCCACGGTTCTTACACCATGGGATTGTCGGCAGATGATAGATATGTTGCTGACACCAACCCAAAGGTTATTGTGGGCAGACAGATGGTATAAACTCTGTATGCAAGAAGCTCTGAGAAACCTGGAGCGTCAAGACGGCAATCCGCTTCAGAACATTACTATTGAACAAATGACAGGCCAGGGACCGTTTGTGGATGTTCGATTGCAAGCTCGGCTGCCTTTAGAAGCCTTGCAATTAGCTGAGCAACTAGCGTTGAATGTGTTGCAAACAGTCCCTGAGGAGGGAAAGAGGCAACCATCTTATACTCAAATTAGACAAGGGAGAGATGAACCATATATGTTTTTTGTTGATCGTCTGAGAGACGCTTTGAATAAAGTGTATACCAATGAAGATGCAAAACTAGCAGTGTTGTTGAATTTAGCGGTAGAAAACGCCAATGTAGACTGTAAAAGAATTTTGTTAGCTTTGCCAAAAGAAGCAATGTTAGTACAAATGGTAGAAGCCTGCAACAGAGTAGGCTCTGCCACACATCAGGCAGAGACACTCGCAAGCGCCTTTGCAGCAGCAATTAAGCCATTTATAAATGAAAAGGGGAGAAAAAATGTTTTAGTTGTGGAAGAACAGGCCATTTTAGAGCTCAGTGCAAGGCCACAAGGAAAGGACCTAGGCAGATTGAGACAGGTCATAAATCCTTCCAACAAGGACCTTTTCAGCAAGGAATAGGCCCAGCAGGAGCACCATGTAGTCGATGTCAAAAATTTGGTCATCAAGCCTCAGAATGTTGTTCAAAGTATCATCGGGATGGTGTGAAATTGGGGAAACGGGCGACCGAGCGCGAAGGCACCCCGCGCGATGACACAAATGGGGAAGCACCACCAGGCTGCTTGGCAAGCCTTAGCCCCCGAACCAGAGGAGTGGACATGGAAACAACAGTAGAAGTTACCTTACGGGACACATCGGTTTATGATGTCCCAACTAATGCGAATGGACCATTAGGATATGGGTTGAGTGCTTTGTTATTAGGACGATCTTCAGCAACAAAGCAGGGACTTTTTGTTCTCCCTGGAGTCATTGGCGCTGATTATACGGGAACCATCAAAGTAATGTTGTGGACTCAAGAATTTAGTTCTAGGGTAGATCCCTCGACAGGGATCACTTTGGCAGTAATCAATCACGAGTGACATCCCTATGCAGTTATAATACAGTGGATAACAAAGCTAGAATCAAAAGTGGACCCACTGAGAATTTTAGAGTGGGTCTTTTTGCCTCGGCAGCAGAGAAGAAACATCACCACAAAAGTAGAGTGTTTTGCAAATTTGATTATGAAAGGGCGCAACAGAATTATTGATATATCTGCAAAGGACACAAAATTTTAATACCATTACAACAAGAATATTTGACTTGGGCTTTGCAGCACTCTGTTCTCTTGCAAACTGCATTAGCAGGATTTGAAGGTGACATTCAGATTAATTATCCATCACACAAAATGTTTACCTTTTTTAAAAACCATGAAGCAGAAGAAAAACCAAAGTGTAGTCAATACCCAGTTCAAGGTGCTACAGGATGGTGGTGGGAAAACAGGCAAGGCAGCAATAGTATGGCGAGAGCACGGAGAATGGAAAGAACGGGTACTTGTTGTGCCAGGATCAGTTCAAAAGATAGAACTACAGGCAGTAATTGAAGCCTTTAAATTATGGTCTGAAGAACCTGTGAATATAATTACTGATTCTTTCTATGTAGCTGGAGTGCTCCAAAGATTGGAAGGTTCAATCCTCGGACAAGTACAGCAGGAACAGCTATATCAACAATTTAGAACGCTTTGGTTTTTATGGCAGAAAAGACAACAGCCTTATTACGTTATGCATATACGCAGCCATACCAACCTTCCAGGGGAACTGGTGGAAGGAAATGCAAGAGCTGATCGGCTGACTGCCGCAGTATGGGCTGGACCTGCCCCGGACCGTTGAGGTCAAGCACAAGCCTCTCATGCCTTTTTCCATCAATCTGCCAAAGTTTTAGCGAGACAATTTAATCTAAGTGCAGGTGACGCTAGAGCTATTATACAGACTTGTGCTGATTGTCAACAAATAGGCCCAGGAATCATGGTTACAGTGAATCCCCAAGGACTGCATTCACTACAACTGTGGCAGATGGATGTGACACATGTCGCTGACTTTGGAAGATCTAAATATGTTCATGTCTCAATTGATTGCTATTCTGCAGTAGTTTGGGCCACTGCACAGACAGGAGAAACTAGTAGGCAGCATGTACAAAAGCATTTGCGAGCTGCATTCGCAGCCCATGGTATACCCCTACAAATTAAAACCGATAATGGTCCTTGTTATGTAGCCCAGTCAACCCAACGATTTTTTGCTCAAGGGGGAGTGACGCATGTTACTGGAATATTGCGTTCCCCAACTGGACAAGCTATTGTTGAACACATGAATCATTCCCTGAAGTGCTTATTGCAAAAACAAAAAGGGGGAGAGGCTACCACACCACCCCAAGAACGTTTGAATAAAGCCTTATATGTGTTAAATTATTTGCGTCTAGCAGAAGGAGAAACAGTACCTCCCATAATAAAACATGTAAAAGGAATGACAGGAAGTCTGTTTGAGTTAACACAAAATGTGCAAGTAAAAGTTAAAAATTTGCAAAAGAATATGTGGGAAGGACCTTTTCAACTGCTAACCTGAGGACGAGGTTATGCTTGTGTCATTACAGATTCTGGAACTCGTGCGTACCCGCAACATGGGTAAAACCATAGGCGAAAGAGTCACCATCGTCGTCGTCGGACACATCTTGACACTATCAGGTGTCATCGCAATCTGGATGCCACCTCAGCCAAAAGAAAATGTATGGGTAACATTAGCAAATCCAACAGGACAAGACACCTTCTGTCTGTCTCTTTCCTCCCCAGGCAATCCTTTTTCAGTCTACCAGAAGGGTTATGGTGGCTGCGTGGAGATCAGTTGGCTGGGAAACAGCTGCCCGGGAACTGGTCAGGGGACTGTACCATGGGCGTCCTAGTTCCTAATTTGCAAATAATTAATCACACTGAAATTAGCAGTATCATTAGACGAACATGGAAAGCTTTTAAGGCAAAGTGCTCTATAACTACAAATCCTTTGGTAAGATATAATACTGGTTTTCATAACTTTATACAAACGCTTTTTCCATCACTAGGAGTAGTTTCTATTGCTAGGAGTAGTACAGCTAGAATTGTTTGCCTTGTAACATTCTGCTATTGACTTAAGCATAGTTGATATGTGACTGCTGGATTATGGTAATATGCCGTGTGAACAAAGCCTACGAACCAATAGACGGGATGGCTGTGGCGCGTGCAGCAGTGATGGCTGTGGCGCGTGCAGCACATCTGGCCAGCGGGCGCATACGCTATAGGCTCCCCGTGTTAAAAGGTGACAACCGAGGCGTGTTCCGACACTCGCTGGCCACGTGTGTCGAAACTCGTTCCTCGGGAAATGGATAAATACCAGGATTTCCCAAAGGGCAGTGGGCCGGTATACGGCAAGGCCACCGTTGCCTCCGTGGGGACACCCACGTAAAGCTGGCACCTACCGACTGCTGGGCTGAGTTCGCGGCACAGGACGATACAAGAATGTACAGATGGTCCGTCTCCCTCACAGTCCTCGGGTTGCGAACGATCCATCAGGTTTGTTTATAGATAAACAAAAAAAGGGGGAGATGTTGGGATCACTCTGCATGGCTCGACCTTAAGGAGAAGGAGCTGTGGCGTTAATCTGCACGGCTCGACCCTATGGAGAACAAGCTGTGGCATTGAGAAGCTGGTAAACAGATGGATTATCTGCACGGCTCAGCCTTGAGGAGAAGGAGCTGTGGTAAACAACTAAGAAGCAGCAAAGGAGTGCAGGAACACCTGCAAGCAGCGAAACCTGACTGTGTGAGAGGCGCATGGACAGCGCGTGATACTTTGTATATAGCCAATTGCAATAATGTGTGTAACAAGCTGTAACCAATCATGAGTGTGTGCGCAGTGCCTAAGCAAAAATTATGATATCTATTGGAGTCAGACAAGACAATAAAAGGCATTGGAATATAACTCTCATAGAGTCGTGAGGTCCATCCTTCTCCTGCAGTTTGGGGCTCTCCATTTTCCTGGGCAAGCTTCTCACAGCCCAACCAACACTGTGCCCCTGCCCGTTCTGTGCCACTCCGCAGCCCAGCCACAGCCCTGATTCAAAAGGAAAAACCCACAGAAATTACGTCCCCGCCATAGAAGCAAGGACTGAAATCGCTTGCTGGCACTCACACGGCCTTGGAAGCCCCCTAAAAGCCCTACAGGTACCAGCACTGTGCATTTCTTCTACCACAAAACCCTCAGCCTCGCCTGAGACACCATCAAATCCAAAGCTGCCAGCTATTGCTTCCACTCCGGACAAGCCAGGCAGGAATGCTGCAGAGAGCTCTCAGTTTTCCTTGGCTGCCCCTCTCACAGACCCACCAACAGGACTACTCCGCTCTACTTCTGATGCTGCCTCAACTGCCGTCTCACTCTAAACACGCACTCCGTCAAAAAGAGAAAAACCGACAAGACAAGGCTCTCACGCAGAAATGCCCTAACTGAAAGACAGCCCTCCTATTCCCCTTGGCAGCCCTTTCACAGCCCCACCAACACTGGGGGACTGCTCTTGCTCTACAACCATGCCCCTCACATTCCGACGAGCCCTGCTCCAAAATGCAGAAGTACCACATAGGCATCTCACACAATGGCGGTGCCAGGAAGGAAAGCGCTGGCTGCCTGGAAGTGTTCCTTGGCAGCCCCTGAAGAGACCGACCGACAACAGGGCTCTGCGCTTCCTCTACGACCTCACTGCTACACTCACCTACCTGCCCACCCTGCCACACAGGCTAGCTTCACAGCAGACAGCAGACAGCTGCTCCTCCCACACTCATCAAAGCCAGGAATGAAACCTCTCTCGGGTCGAAATCTTCCCTTTGCAGTCCCTGAAGAGCCCCAACAAAGGAGCATGGCTCTGCGCTTCCTCTACCTGCTACCCTTCCACCTCAACTGAGCAAGAAACAAACCCACAGCCACCAGCTATGGCTTACATGCAAAATAAGACAAGCCTCCATGCTGTTTGAGGCTCTCCATTTTCCTGGGTAAGCTTCTCAGCCCCACCAACACTGTGCCCCTGCCCCTTCTGTGCCGCTCCACAGCCCAGCCACAGCCCTGATTCAAATGCAAAAACCTGCAGCAATGTCTTCCACGCCATAGAAGCAAGGACTCAAATCACTTGCTGGCACTCACACTGCCTTGGCAGCCCCCTAAGAGCCCTACAAGTACCGGCGCTCTGCATTTCTTCTGCCGCAAAACCTTCAACCTCACCTGAGACACCATCTGTCCTGGTTTCAGCCAGGGTAGAGTTAATTTTCTTCATAGAAGCTAGCGTGAGGCTATGTTTTGGGTTTGGGATGAGAAAATGTTGATAAGGTGCTGATGTTTTGAGTTGTTGCTAAGTAGTCAAGGACAGTCCAGCTGCTCGTGCTAGCCTGCCAGCGAGCAGGCTGGGGATGCACAGGAAGTTGGGAGGGGACACAGCTGGGACAGCTGACCCAGGTTGGCCAAGGAGATATTCCATACCATACAACGTCACGCTCAGTATATAAAGCTGGGATGAAGAAGAAGGAAGGGGTGGAGGGACGTTCGGAGTTATAGCATCTGTCTTCCCAAGAAACCATTACGCGTGACGGAGCCCTGCTTCCCTGGAGAGGGCTGAACACCCGCCTGCCCATGGGGAGTAGTGAATGAATTCTTTGTCTTGCTTTGCTTGTATGCGTGGCTTTTGCTTTACTTATTAAACAGTCTTTATCTCAAACCATGAGTTTCCTCACTTTTACTCTTCCAGTTCTCTCCCCCGTGCCACTGTGGGGGAGTGAGTGAGCGGCTGTGTGGGGCTTAGTTGCTGGCTGGGGCTAAAACACGACAGTCCTTTTTGGCGCCCAACGTGGGGCAGGAAGGTTTTGAGATAATGACAGGTTTGATTGGAATGTATTAAGATAGAATTTATGGCTGTTATTGCTGTTTAGCCATTAATTGCCAGGCCCCTGTGCTTGCCATGGGTTTGCCTTCCTTGCATATATTAGGGTCCAGTGCTCGTTAATGGCTGCTTTTTGCTTTCGCTGCTGCCGCCATGCTGCTGTACTGCTGATCGTCTGACCCTGCTGTGCCTGGGAATATTTTGATAACAGCAATGACCTTGGGCCTGGGCTAGCAGATAGCCGCTGCATCGTTGCTGTTTCTGTGCTGCTGTACTGGACAGGCTGGAAGTCCAGTGTGGACTCGAGTCTGAGGGACTTTGACCTGTGGATGAGTTCATGTGGGAGCAGGACACGCCGAAGCATCTGTGGCCGTGCGTAAGCCCATGCCAGAACAGGTATATCTCGAAGCATCTGTGGCCATGGTTGTGTCTGTGCCGCAGCAGGTATAACTCTGATGGGATTGTGGCACACGGGTAAGTCCACGCTGAAGAAGGTACATCTCGAAGCGTCTGTGGCTGTGGATAAGTCTATGTTGCAGCAGGTGCACCTTGAAGCATTATTGGTTGTGCATGAGGTCATGCTTGGAGCACCTCAAAGTGTGTGGCCATGGAGAAGCCCTCAACAGTGCCGGTGTATTCCTGGAGGGACTGGCCCATGGAGGTGGCCGTTTTGAAGCAGGTGCACCTTGAAGTGACTGCAACTGTGGATGAGTGTATGCCACAGCAGATAAACCCCTGGAGAGACTGTGGCTCATGGAAGGGACTGCAGTCTGGGATAAGTACAAGCTGGAGCAGGGGCAAGGGGAGGAGTTCATTGCAATGTTAAACCCTATGGTCCAGTACAAAGGACCCAGGGGTGGAGATTGTAATGGAAAGACCTTTAAACTGTTGAAACCCGTGATTTGAGTTGGCTGTTACAGGAACAACTATAGCAGGAACTAGCTGAACGAATGGAGGACAAGCCTTACAAGAAGCAGTGCAACTGCAGCAGTGACCTGACCTGAGCTGGCTTTGGTGCCCAGTAATTCCATGCAGCACTCCACCTTGCCTGTCCTGAGTGACCACCATAAGGGATGGAGCCCAAAGTCATGGACTACATGAACTCAGTGGACATTTCACAGATATTTTTTGAGGGAGGCCTATGGACTAAGGGGATGATAATCTGTGTATTATATTAAAGGATGGGAAGGGGGGTGGTGGTTAATGAGATCGTATTGGATAGTGTGGTACCTGAGCATAACATAAATGCTATGGAATAAGGGGTGGATAATGTCCTGGTTTCAGCCAGGGTAGAGTTAATTTGCTTCACAGAAGCTAGCGTGAGGCTATGTTTTGGGTTTGGGATGAGAAAAAGTTGATAAGGTGCTGATGTTTTGAGTTGTTGCTAAGTAGTCAAGGACAGTCCAGCTGCTCGTGCTAGCCTGCCAGCGAGCAGGCTGGGGATGCACAGGAAGTTGGGAGGGGACACAGCTGGGACAGCTGAGCCAGGTTGGCCAAGGACATATTCCATACCATACAACGTCACGCTCAGTATATAAAGCTGGGACGAAGAAGAAGGAAGAGGTGGAGGGACGTTCGGAGTTATAGCATCTGTCTTCCCAAGAAACCATTACGTGTGACGGAGCCCTGCTTCCCTTGAGAGGGCTCAACACCTGCCTGCCCATGGGGAGTAGTGAATGAATTCTTTGTCTTGCTTTGTTTGCATGCGCGGCTTTTGCTTTACTTATTAAACTGTCTTTATCTCAAACCATGAGTTTCCTCACTTTTACTCTTCCGATTCTCTCCCCCATGCCACTGTGGGGGAGTGAGTGAGCGGCTGTGTGGGGCTTAGTTGCTGGCTGGGGCTAAACCACGACACAATCAAATCCAAAGCTGCCATCTGTGGCTTCCACTGTGGACAAACCAGGCAAGTATGCTGCAGAGGGCTCTCAGTTTACCTTGGCTGCCCCTCTGCAGACCCACCAACACTGCTACTCCGCACTTCTTCTCCTAGCTCACGCTACGCGCAGACTCTCTCAAAAAGAGGAAAACGGAAAACAGAAGACTCTGATGCAGAAATGCCCAAAATGAAAGCCGCCACTCAGACCACCTTCGCAGCCCCTTCACAGCCCCGCCAACACGGGGGGACTGCTCTTGTTGTGCCACCATGCCCCTCACATTCCTACGAGCCCTGTTCCAAAACACAGAATTACCACCCAGGCATCTCACACGATGGGGGTGCCAGGAAGGAAAGCTCTGGTTGCCTGAAAGCGTTCCTTGGCAGCCCCTGAAGAAGCCTACCAACACCAGGGCTCTGTGCTTCCTCTGCGACATCACTGCTACACTGCTCACCCTGCCCCATGCTGTAGCTTCAGTGGAGACAGCGGCCACTTCATTCTCCCACAGACAGCAGACCAGAAATAAAACCTCTCTGTAGTCATAAACTTCCCTTCGCGGTTCCTGAAGAGCCCCACCAAGGGCACGGCTCTGCGCTTCCTCTACACACTATCCTTCCACCTCAACTGAGCAACAAACAAACCCACAGCCACCAGCTATGGCTTCCACACAAAGCAAGACAGGACTCAACGCTGTATGCGGCTCTCCATTTTCCTGGGCAAGCTTCTCACAGCCCCACCAACACTGTGCCCCTGCCCCTTCTGTGCCACTCCGCAGCCCAGCCACAGCCCTGATTCAAAAGGAAAAACCTGCAGCAATGACTTCCACGCCATAGAAGCAAGGACTCAAATCTCTTGCTGGCACTCACACTGCCTTGGCAGCCCCCTAAGAGCCCTACAGGTACCGGCACTTTGCATTTCTTCTACAACAAAACCCTCCGCCTCGCCTGAGAAACCATCACATCCAAAGCTGCCAGCTATGGCTTCCACTCTGCACAAGCCAGCCAGGAATGCTGTTTACGGCTCTCAGTTTTCCTTGGCTGCCCCTCTGCAGACCCACCAATACTACTACTCCGCACTTTTTCTCCTAGCTCACACTAAACACAGGCTCTCTCAAAAAGAGAAAAACGGAAAACGGAGGACTCTCACACAGAAATGCCCAAAATTAAAGCCACCCCTCAGACCACCTTCGCAGCCCATTCACAGCCCCACCACCACCGGCGGACTGCTCTTGCTCTACCACCATGTCCCTCACATTCCGACGAGCCGTGCTCCAAAATGCAGAAGTACCACCCAGGCATCTCATACAATGGGGGTGCCAGGAAGGAAAGCTCTGGCTGCCTGGAAACGTTCCTTGGCATCCCCTGTGGAATAATTGTTGGGGGCAACTTAGAAATTAAACTTATAGTCACGCTCTAAGAACAGCATTGAAACAGGCTCAAACGAAGCCAATGTGCAATGATTCTGTACCATGGCAATTCCCTAGGCAACCCCAGATGTTGGCAACTTCAGGGAAACTTGGTGTGCTGACTCTGTGACAAATCGCGTGGAGACTGGCGCGGAGTGGAGACATCGTGGCCACGCTCTGTGAACAAAGGAATCTAAAGGTACACACCGTACATGAATAAGCTGCACATTCGACGCCTTGGGTCAACAGTCTGTCGACTTTTGATGAAATGCTGTACTCGGAATGTTTGCTTATTATAATATCATTATCATACCAAAACGCACACCCATCTCAAAAGTTACCGACCTCCCAAAGTGCAACCACCCCTCAACAAGCTCGCGCACTGAATTTTTCCCAGTCTGTGCCTTTAAACACAAAGCAAGAGCATTTTGGCGCAATCATGATAAAGGTATATATGACTAGAGTCACTCAAGCTCCACCTGCAAAGTAAAACACCATAAAACGGTTTGAAAAGAGCTGTATGTCAGCCAAGATACCATCAATCCTGACCTTTAGGATCTGCCGATGGGCTGATCCTCTCTTGCCCCCCCTCATTGCGATGCCTTTGGGTAAGATTCAAACACTCCGCTATCCCTACTGAATCCCCGGGAACTTTAGGAATCTCTATGGAGTTGCTTTATTACTCCACGCATGTGTAACCTGGCCGTATTCAATTTATTGCGCAAGCTTTGCAGACAGTGAATTTATCACTGGCAATCTAAGAGAATTTGTCCATCTGTTGCTTCAATAAATCGCACCATTGATTGACTCAGCCGAGCGGGTTGTCCCTGAATGTGACCGTACATTTTGAGTGTGGCCGTATTAATTCAGGAGTGTCTGATTGAGCAGGTAGTGTGATGTTAGTAGTGCATCCGGGCCCATGATAGTCCAACGGAGGTGATGGGCGCGACCGGACAACTAACGCTGACTTTGGGCATCACTCAGAACCTAAGCTCAGCTGCCCCCAGTCCCTCTGATATCTGAGGATTGACTGGAACACAAGGGGGTTAACTTTCTGAAAAATTGCTCTGCCTCTTAATGGAACACACGGCTGCCCCTCTACAGACACACCAATAGAGCTATTTCACTTCTGCTGCCTCAACTGTCGTCTCAACCCAAAATATGGACAAGACAAGGCTCTCAAGCAGAAATGCTCAAACTGAAAGACAGCCCTCCTATTCCCCTTGGCAGCCCTTTCACTGCCCCACCAACACTAGGGGTCTGCTCTTGCTCTACCACCACGCACCTCACATTCCTACGAGCCGTGCTCCAATATGCAGAAGTACCACCTTGGTATCTCACACAATGGGAGTGCCAGGAAGGAAAGCGCTGGCTGCCTGGAAGCGTTCCATGGCAGTCCCTGAAGAGGCCTACCAACACCAGGGCTCTGCGCTTCCTCTACGACCTCACTGCTACACTCACCTACCTGCCTACCCTGCCCCACAGGGAAGCTTCACAGCAGACAGCAAACAGCTGCTTCTCTAAGCACTCAGCAAGCCAGGAACAAAACCTCTTTGTACTCGTAAACTTCCCTTCACGATCCCTGAAGAGCCCCACCAAGAGCATGGCTCTGTGCTTCCTCTACACCACCCCCCTTCCACCTCACCTGAGTGACAAACAAACCCACAGCCACCAGCTATGGCTTCCACGCAGGACAAGACAGGCCTCAATGCTGTCTGGGACTCTCCATTTTCCTTGGCAAGCTTCTCACAGCCCCACCAACACTGTGCCCCTGCCCCTTCTGTGCCACTCTGCAGCCCAGACACAGCCCTGATTCAAAAGGAAAAACCTGCAGCAATGACTTCCACGCCATAGAAGCAAGGACTCAAATCTCTTGCTGGCACTCACACTGCCTTGGCAGCCCCCTAAGAGCCCTACAAGTACCGGCACTCTGCATTTCTTCTACAACAAAACCCTCAACCTCGCCTGAGAAAGCATCAAATCCAAACCCGCCAGCTATGGCTTCCACTCGGTACAGGCCAGCCAGGAATGGTGCTTATGGACTCAGTTTCGCTTGGCTGCCCTCTACAGCCCCGCCTATACTGCCAGTCTGTGCCTCATCACTTGCCTCAACTGCTGTCTCACTCTAAACACAGGCTAGGTGAAAAGAATAAAATGGCCTAGCAAAGTCCCTCACGCAGAAATGGCCAAAATGAAAGCCAGCCTCACATGTCCTTGGCAGCCCTTTCCCAGCCCCAACCGACACTGGCGGTGTCCTCTTTCTCTACCACCGTGCCCCTCTCATGGGGGTTAAGAGACAAGAGCATCTAGTATCTAGGGATCTCAGGCAGAACATGCAGGAATGAGTCCTGTCTCTCCTCTCGCTGTGCCCTGCTCTCCCATATCCTTGTGGCTTTACTGCTGAGCTCTCCATGCCAGAGCCCTGCTCTTTTACCTCCCATGCTTCCTTTCTCCTTGCCATAGTGGTGGCTTGTGTTTAGTGGCAGCGTTTTCACCAATGTAGTTGGTCACTACATTACTATATGGGGTGTGCTTCACACACGCAAGGAAAACTCTTGTTCTGCTGTACACCACGGAGCAGCTGGAGGGTTGCCTACAGTGACACCAGTGTGGCAGTGCTGCCTGTGCTCAGCAATATGCTCTGGCTCCCGTTGGGGTTGACACTCAAGTCTCATTGCTCCGGTGCTGGCTAAGAAGCTCCAGCCACTCTTTGACAGCATAAGGCTGGCAAGCGAGTCTTGTGGCCTGTTCAGTAGGGCTGCAGGGTGTGCCTGTGGCCCAGGTCCCTGCCTGTGCCCAACCGATGCCTCCCAGCCCAGTCACCATGCTCTGCGGGGGACATTGTTCCTTGCAGGCCCCAGACCACAGCCCTGTGCCAAAGCAGCCCATTGCTGCCCTCAGTATCGCCGTGCTAGCTGGCCACATCTGAGAACAGCAGAGTCATGAGCGGCCCCTGGGAGAGGCTGTGCCCCATGGATGCCCCTTTCTGCCTGTCATGGCTTAGCCCCAGCTGGCAACTGAGCACCACGCAGCCGCTCGCTCACTGTCCCTCCCCCAGCGGGATGGGGGAGAAAATTGGGAAGAAACTCATGGGTTGAGATAAAAAGACTTTAATAAGACGGAAAGAGAGAAGGAAACAACAGTGTTAACAACAATAATAATGTCACCGAAATCGGGAATAAACCTCGTAACACCAATGTAGTGTTAAAAGGCAGGCATTCTTTATTCACGGCACCGGGGACACGGGCAATAGCTTTCCCAAATTGTGTTCGTTCAATCTGTGTAAGAAACATTCTTTTATAGATACACAAATACATATTCATTATCCCCTATACAGTGATTGGTTAAAAATTCTTCGCCTAACATGTAAATGACTACGCATGCTCACTATAAGTTTCTAAGAATTTACTTCCTTGATCTTTTGGGTCGGAGGGTTTCTTGAGTGGGTGGTCTCGGAGTCGGTGGTCGCGATCTCCCCCTGCCAGAATTTCCTTTCCCTCCAAGTTCATTTAAACTTGGCAACACTAAATAGACCTTCACGAGCTCTCGGTCCAATAAGTAATTATTCATTCTACAGTCTTTTGTTTCAAGACAACAAAATTACATTTCATTGAACCATTGTCTAGGTAGAACTGACCAAGTTGTTCCTTCTTCCTAGCTACTCATTATTAAAACAAAACATAGTACTATGATCACAATGTTACACCTTAATTCCTTGATAATTAAATCAGGATGGAAAGGGTTAAATGGGCTCTTGAGCAGCATTGCTGGTGCATAACCTGTGCCTATAGTTACATCTTTACAACTTATTACTAACCTATTTTCTAGTTACTGTTTGATTCCCCCATCACCTTGGTTACATTTCCCCCTTTTGGAAGTTCTGAAATAATTTCCCTTTCCATACTTCCATCACAAATCAAATTTCTCATTAATATTAAATCACTGTATGATGGCGGGAGCACCATCAGTTAAACCATTTAGGTTTTGATGTGGTTTTGCAGCCATTGCAAGTGTAATTCTGCGATCAATGGCAGCTCTTTTTGTAAATTCCCTTTTCAAACAATAAATGCATAATATTCCCAAAGATATTATTAATAATAATAACACAGTACCAATTAGAGACTTCACCCAAGAACTCAAATTCCATCCTAATCCACTAGAAATTTTATCCAACCAATTTTCTTGCATATCTGACTGTATTCCTTGAGTATCTTTTTCTATTTTTTCTAATAGATCTAAAATATGTTCAACATCCTGGGTAACATTCCGGATATGTATGCAACAATGGTCTATCCTATCCCTCAGGTATCCACAAACTCCATGTTCTTTTAGTAAGAGCATATCTAGAGCCATCCTGTTTTGTAGGGTCATCTTCAAAGTGGCTTGTAACTGTAAATTTAGCTCTTTAAATCCTTTCCTTGTTATACTGGCTAATCTTTCCACTTGACCTGTCAACTTACACAACCAAGCCCTATTCCTGCAAGTTGACAAGGGACTCAAAAAGGATTCTAAGGCCCATCCAAGGTTTACTCCTGTCGAAGGCTCATTCCAATCATCATCATCAATTTGTGATCTTTTTGTCCGTATTAACTTTAAATTTTCAGAATCTCCTTTAAAAGGAGCTTTCTTCCAGGTTGGACATAATGTTGGCATTCCAAAGTAATTTGTTTTACTTTCCCATCCATTGATAAATGGGTGGTCCACGTTCCATCGCTCATTGCCCAAACTGGCAGTTGTCCTGGGCTCTGAACTGTAGATTTCCTACAACTAAATATTGATCCCCTTCTAATTTTGTATACATCAGTCAAATTTAAATCATTCTTAAGTCCTCTACACCAACACCCATATTTCAGTGCAGCTGCTAAGGGAGGGACTTCTGGAACTGCTCTATCAATTGTACTGCAATTATATAGCTTTTTACAATTCCACCAGGGTACTAGGTCTTTCTTTTCCCTGGATGTGCTTCTCTTCTCATTGACCGATGGAAAACTGTAAAGACTGTTCCGTCCCAGGTAAAACACCATGAAGCATTGGCCATATTTTGAAACTGAGAGAAAATGGTCATAGACCACACTGAATCCCATATAACCTCTGATCCTTGGTTAGTCTGATTGGTTTTTCCACATTTTCATTCCATGATCACTTGACTAACATTCTTTTTAGTTAATTCTTTACAGTCACATGTTCCTCCCGGTGCTGGATTTTGTAATGTAGCCACCGGTGTGTATTTATTGGACTCCTTTGTTCCTAACCTATCGCAGTCCTCTTTGCTCAGAGTATATTTTCGCTTTTGTTGGAGTTTTAATTGTTCCCACCATACCTGTTTTGGAACTTGTTCACAACTCATGTTCTCATTATTAAATCCCTTGTTGCTTAAACCTGTTGTCAGTACTCCCCATGGAACTGATTCACCTACTGCTCTTGGAATTGGAAGACATGCGATTATTTGGGTTACATTTTGTAAATTTGCAAATTCTTTTATCAATCCTATCATTAAGTTCTCCTCTGGCGTTCTTTTTGGGATGTGTATTAGTTGTCCTACTTCGCCTTCAACTTTCCCGTCCAATTGGTCTATTGTTACCCCAAACAATGCTCCCAACATCATCAGTTTCCAAATCAAAACCCACTTTTCCATATCTTCCAATGATAGTTTCTTAAACACGTTTTAAAGTCAACTTTGCAGTCTCTGAATCCCTACTAATGACCTTCCATGACGGGGCTTGCTTCACTCGGGTGTAGTGTATCCATGGTTCCACTCCTCCCACCTTGATTGCAGTATAAGCTGTTAACAGTACTTGGAATGGTCCCTTCCACTTTTCCTGCAGTGGTTCAGAGTTCCAAGTTCTTATATATGCAAGATCACCTGGCTGATACTGATGTACAGGCGTATCCAAGGCAAGTGACCTAGTCAGCACAATATATCTCCAAAGTGCTCCAAGGACTTTTCCTAAAGAAATTAGATACACTTCCAAATAATTTTCCCCAGCTACCTTCATATCCCCGGGGACTAAAGGAGTCTGGTACGGTTTACCATACAGGACTCCATATGGACTTATACCGTCTCTTGATCTTGGTTGGATCCTGATTCTCAAGAGAGCTAATGGTAAAGCCTGTGGCCATTTTAAAGATGTTTCCTGGCAAATCTTACTTATTTGTCTTTTTAATGTTTGATTCATTCTCTCAATTTTTCCACTCGATTGTGGTCTCCAGGGGGTATGTAGGTCCTGTTTTATGCCCAAAATTTTACTGATTTGTGGAACTACTTCTGCCACAAAATGTGGTCATCTATCAGAGGACATTCCCATTGGCAGTCCAAATCGTGGTATTATTTCCTTCAATAATATCTTAACTGCTTCCCTAGCTTTGTTGGTGCGGCAAGGGAAAGCCTCTAGCCATCCAGAAAATGTATCAATTAACGCTAACAGGTACCTATATCCATTTTGTCTGGGTAACTCAGAAAAATCAATTTGCCAATAATCTCCGGGAGAATTTCCTTGTTTTGTTACTCCTAAAGGTGGTCTCCTTTGGCTCACGGGATTATTTTTAAGGCAGATTGGACACTTAGCTATTATTGATTTGACTATTCCTGTCATTCCTACACATACTACAGATGTTTTTAAACTCGAAACCATAGCATCTACTCCCCAGTGTGTTTGCTCACGTTTCTCCTTTGCAAGTTGTAGCATAACTTGAGGGGTTAGTATCACCTGTTTCTCTGGCGTTACCCACCATCCTTCTACACTTTGTGATGCTTTTAATTGTTCTGCTAACTGCTCATCCAATTTATTGTATTTTGGTTTTAAATGTTGAAATTTTGTTTGTTCTACTGGTACCAGTGCAAGGATACCCTGTTCTGCTGCCTCTTTTGCAGCTTTGTCTGCCAGTCCATTACCTATATTTACAGTCGTCTGACCAAATTGATGAGCTTTACAATGCATTACCGCCACTTCCTCTGGTTTCTGCGCATCTTCCAGGAGTTGGAGAATTTCTTCTTTATACTTTATTGATGTTCCTTGGGCTGACAGTAGTCCTCTTCCTTTCCAGATGGCTCCATGAGCATGGATCACACCAAATGCATATTTAGAATCAGTCCAAATATTTACCCCTTTTCCTTCTGCTATTTGCAGAGCCCGCCTTAATGCCACCAATTCTGCTTTCTGGGCTGAGGTATTTATAGGTAGTGTCCCTGACTCCGTTACCTTGGAGGTGGTGACGACAGCATATCCGGCCTTTCGTTTTCCTTCTTGCAAAAAAATGCTTCCATCTGTAAATAACTCCAGATCAGGGTTTTCCAGAGGTTCATCTTTCAAGTCCAGTCTACTGGAAAAGACTTGCTCAATAGTTAACAGGCAATCATGTTCTAAATATCCTGTTGGATTCTCTGTTGATAAGAATATTGCTGGATTAACAATCAATGGGGTTTTCAATTCCACATCACCTTGTTACAATAGGACAACCTGATATTTCAGCATTCTGCTGGGGGATAGCCAATGACCCCCCTTTTTCTCTAGAACAGTTACTACCATATGTGGTGCATACGCCACTGTCTTTTGACCCATAGTCAATTTTCGAGCTTCTTGGTTCAGCGATACCGTTGCTGCTACAGCACATAAACATCCTGGCCATCCTTTACTCACGTTGTCAAGTTGGTTAGAGAAGCACCCCACTGGTCGCTTCCGGGATCCTAGCCGTTGTGTCAACACTCCAAGAGCCAGATGTTGCCTTTCATGTGCAAACAACTCAAAAGCTTTGGTCACATCAGGTAATCCCAGAGCAGGAGCCATCATTAATGCCCTTTTCCGTTCTTTGAATGATTTCTGACATTCAGGTGTCCAAGGCAGATACCGATCCTTAGATTCCTTTAAAGCCTCATATAGTGGTTTTACATACAGTCCATAGTTCAAAATCCAAGGTCAGCACCACCCAATCATTCCCAGAAAAGCTCTCAGCTCCTTCGGGCTACTAGGTTCAGGAATTCGACAAATAGCTTCCTTCCTTTCATTTCCTAATCGTCTTTGTCCTTGAGATATTTCAAATCCCAAATAAATCACTGCTTCTTCTCCTATCTGAGCTTGGTCTCTGGAGGCTCTATATCCTCCTTGGCCTAAAAACTTAGTAGACTGATAGTAATTTCAAAACATTCTTCTTTACTTTCTGCCGCTACCAGAATATCATCCACATACTGCAACAATGTGCCTCCCCCTTGGTTCTGTTTCTTCCATATCTCTAATTCCTTTGCCAATTGGTTCCCAAATATCGTAGGGCTATTTTTGAATCCTTGTGGAAGTACAGT
The DNA here is from genome assembly GCF_964289735.1 of Phaethon aethereus. Taxonomy (NCBI): domain Eukaryota; kingdom Metazoa; phylum Chordata; class Aves; order Phaethontiformes; family Phaethontidae; genus Phaethon; species Phaethon aethereus. The sequence continues at coordinate 60,417,588 of NC_138577.1, read as the reverse complement.
CCATGTTAATTGTGTCTTTCGTCCTGTGGCGGGACTCTCCCATTCAAAAGCAAGTATGCTTTGGCTTGGTATTCAAAAGAAGGCATCCTTCAAATCTAGTACAGTAAACCACTTACACTCTTCTTTTAAGGAAGTCAGTAGAGTGTATAGATTAGCCACTACTGGGTGTATATCTTGGACTATCTGATTTATAGCCCTTAAATCCTGAACTAATCGATATTCCTGGCCTCCGGATTTCCTTACTGGTAATATGGGAGTATTATATTCTGATTCACATTCTACCAATAGTCCATATTCTAAAAAGTTTGTCATCAACCCCTCTAATCCTTTTTGAGCTTCCCACTTACTAGGATATTATTTTTGTCTTACCGGCTTGGCTCCAGGTTTTAGAATCACTGTTACCGGCTCTGCCAATTTAGATCGTCCCGGAATTCCACTCGCCCAGACCAAAGGAATAACTGCATTTTCCACTTCTTCTGGTATTTGTTCTTTCTCGTAGGAATCCTGTAACATACACACTCTTGCCTCTATGGCTTTTGATTGTGGTATTAATAATTTCATCTCTCCATCTTGAAAAGTTATTTGTGCGTCCAATTTACTCAGTAAACCTCCTCCCAACAAAGGCAGTGGACCGTCAGACATATACAAAAACAGGTGAGTTACCCATGGTTTTCCCAAGTTAAACTTCAATGGTTCTAAAAATGGCCAATTTTCTTTTGCCCTGTCGCACCAACAACATCTACTGATTTGTGACTAAATTTCCCTTTACATGTATTCAATCCTGAGTAAGTAGCTCCTGTATCTACCAGAAATTCTATTTCTTCATTCCCTAGCTTCAATGTAACCAGAGGTTCAGCTAGGGTTGATTCCCCCGGTCCCCTTCATAGTTCTTCATCCAGAGTCATTAATTCAATTGCCCGGAGAGCCGGATCTAGTTCTCCTGCCTTAGGACATTCTCTTTTCCAGTGCCCACGCTCCTTGCAAACAGCACATTGGTCTTCCGCTAATCGGGGCTTTACTTTCCTCCTTTCTCCAATGTTTATTCCCCGTACTCTTCCTCTACCTCTTCTATTATTTTCTGTTAAAATCGCTAATAATTTTCCATCCCTTCGGGCTTGCCTCACCTCTTTTTCTCTCTTATTATTATATACAGCACAGGTAATTTCAAGCATTTTTCCCAAATCTCAGGCCCTTCCAATTTCTGAAGTTTCTTTCTAATGTCTGGGACCGATTGTCCCATAAATATAGCGGCCAATTGTAGCACTGCTTCTGGGTTTTCTGGATCCAAATTTGTGTATTTTCTACCAGTTGTCTTTCCATGATCTTAAATCAGTAACTGAGAAAGGAACTTTCACCACTACTCGACCATCATTCCTCTCGGAGAGGGGCTTGGAGGGAAGTTGGTCTTACTTGCCCCCTCCTTCTGCGTGTTCTTCCTGAAATGGGGCTAAATCCCCCTACTGTCCCTTCCTTGGGAGAAACAGGAGGATTATCATCCTCCAAATTTTGAACCGCTCTTCCCCTTTCCCACCTTCGGTGAGGAACAACCATTAATTCAATATCTTCCTCCTTGGCTCCACTTTTCCAGCAATTCTCTTTAGTATTACAAGTAGAACAACCCCCTTTCAAGTTCTCATCGCATTTTCCCTTTTTCACAATCATTATCATAGAATCATGTGGGTGTATTCCACACTGTCTCTGCCATTCTGGATGATTGCATAGCGTAAAAAAACCCCCAGATCAACATATGCCATTTCTTCCCATTTACCTTCCTTCTTACAAAACAACATTAATTGCAAGATGGTGTTATATTGAAATGTCCCATCTTCTGGCCATTTCTCCCCACTGTCCAACTTATACATTGGCCACCAATGATTGCAATATTCAATTAATTGCTTCCGAGTCAGAGGATCACCTCCCAGATCTTTCCAATGTCCTAAAATACATCCCAAAGGTGTTTTCTGTGGGATGGGTTTCTTACTCCAAAGTATACCCATCTTCCCAAGACTAGTGGTTGTGACTGTGCACTAACCCAGGCACTAGCCAGAGGGACCCCAACCCCTGTTGGATTCCGGCCCCCTGCCAGAAATCCCAACCTCCTTTCCTGGGCCCCTAGCCCAATCTTGCGAGGCTTTCACCATGACTTATAAGCAGGCGTTACTCGTGAGGGTCTCATACCCTCACCCTTTCCAGAGGTCCCTTTCAGCCCTACTCGGCATAGCTTTCACCATACCTTACGAGCAGGCTAGTGGGACTCGAACCCACATTCCTTCAATCCCTTAAAAAACGCCTTAATACCTTTCCAGGGGACTTCCTCAGAATTCTTCGGTCCGGGGATCAGAGGTTCTCCCCGAGAATCCCTCGGTGCCGACTGGAGGTCCCGTGATCCCACAGAACCATCGAGATTCAAAAGCAGTGTCCCATCTGGGTCACCAAAACTGTCACCGAAATCAGGAATAAATTGGCAAGCTCCTCACAGCCCCACCAACACTGTGCCCTGCCCCCTCTGTGCCACTCTGCAGCCCAGACACAGCCCTGATTCAAAAGGAAAAACCTGCAGCAGTGACTTCCATGCCATAGAAGCAAGGACTCAAATCTCTTGCTGGCACTCACACTGCCTTGGCAGCCCTCTAAGAGCCCTACAAGTACCGGCACTCTGCATTTCTCCTACAACAAAACCCTCAACCTCGCCTGAGAAAGCATCAAATCCAAACCCGCCAGCTATGGCTTCCACTCGGTACAGGCCAGCCAGGAATGGTGCTTATGGACTCAGTTTCGCTTGGCTGCCCTCTACAGCCCCGCCTATACTGCCAGTCTGTGCCTCATCACTTGCCTCAACTGCTGTCTCACAGTAAACACAGGCTAGGTCGAAAAGAATAAAATGGCCTAGCAAAGGCCCTCACGCAGAAATGGCCAAAATGAAAGCCAGCCTCACATGCCCTTGGCAGCCCTTTCCCAACCCCAACCGACACTGGCGGTGTCCTCTTTCTCTACCACCGTGCCCCTCTCATGGGGGTTAAGAGACAAGAGCATCTAGCATCTAGGGATCTCTGGCAGAACATGCAGGAATGAGTCCTGTCTCTCCTCTCGCTGTGCCCTGCTCTCCCATATCCTTGTGGCTTTACTGCTGAGCTCTCCATGCCAGAGCCCTGCTCTTTTACCTCCCATGCTTCCTTTCTCCTTGCCATAGTGGTGGCTTGTGTTTAGTGGCAGCGTTTTCACCAACGTAATTGGTCTCCACATTACTATATGGGGTGTGCTTCACACACGCAAGGAAAACTCTTGTTCTGCTGTAGACCACGGAGCAGCTGGAGGGTTGCCTACAGTGACACCAGTGTGGCAGTGCTGCCTGTGCTCAGCAATATGCTCTGGCTCCCGTTGGGGTTGACACTCAAGTCTCATTGCTCCGGTGCTGGCTAAGAAGCTCCAGCCACTCTTTGACAGCATAAGGCGAGTCTTGTGGCCCGTTCAGTAGGGCTGCAGGGTGTGCCTGTGGCCCAGGTCCCTGCCTGTGCCCAACCGATGCCTCCCAGCCCAGTCACCATGCTCTGCGGGGGACATTGTTCCTTGCAGTCCCTGGACCACAGCCCTGTGCCAAAGCAGCCCATTGCTGCCCTCAGTATCGCCGTGCTAGCTGGCCACATCTGAGAACAGCAGAGTCATGAGCGGCCCCTGGGAGAGGCTGTGCCCCATGGATGCCCCTTTCTGCCTGTCATGGCTTAGCCCCAGCTGGCAACTGAGCACCACGCAGCCGCTCACTCACTATCCCTCCCCCAGTTGGATGGGGAGAAAATTGGGAAGAAACTCATGGGTTGAGATAAAAACACATTAATAAGACAGCAAGAGAGAAGGAAACAACAACGATAACAATGATAATACTGACAAAGGAATGTACAAGAAGTCATGCCCAATACAGCAATCGCTCACCATCCGTCCCCGAGCAGCGACTCCGCCCCCGCCCAGCTAACTCCAGTTTATGTACTGGCCATGACGTTATATGGTACAGAATAGCTCTTTGGCCAGCCTGGGCCAGCTCTCCTGGCTGTGTCCCCTCCCAGCTTCCTGTGCACCCGCAGCCTTCTTGCTAGGAGGCCAGCATGAGAAGCTGGACTGTCCCTGACTACTTAAAAAGGACTCAGAACATCAGCACGTTACCAACATTTTCTCATCCCAAATCCAAAACATAGACTCACACTAGCTTCTGTGAAGAAAACCAACTCTGTCCTGGCTGAAACCAGGACAGTATCCACCCCTTATTCCATACCATTTACATCATGCCTGGGTCCTACACTTTTCAATACATTGCAATTACCGATTATTACTTTTCCTGTCTTTCAATATATACACGCAGGTACCATTCTCTTAGTCCATGGGCTATCGCTTTAAAATGTCTGTGGAGTCCAGTGGCTCCATGACGCTGGGCTTCATCCATCGTAGCAGTCTCTCAAGGCAGGGGAGATGGTGTGTGGTGTTGGCTTGTTATCTGGCACGGTCCATACCCATGCTCTGCAGGTCGAAGATGTCGATCGCGAGGAAGTTGTTGGGCGTAAGCTGCTGAAGCCAGTTCTGGTTCCATCACAGCTGCATGTTGCTTGGTTTCACTAAAGCGCATTCCTCATCAGTCTGGATGATTCTTACTGTAATACCATTGATATGGTAGACAGCAACCATAGTAGTAATGTCATACCCTATTGTGTAGCAATTAACATAATACAATTCAAATCATTGACTATTTTCACCCAAAATCAAATCTCCTCCAGGTACACATCGGAGTTCCCCATCCTTCCACATTACCCATCAAGTGCACCCAGGTCCCTGGCCAAAGGCAATCCCACAAACAGGTTTGCATTTGCCAGAGGCAAGAGTAACCCAGACTGTCTTCCCCAGCATATTTTCGGCGTGCAGCACAAGGACTTTATCCCCTTCTACAGTACGTAAAAGTTTTGACTGAGCAGGGCCGGCTCTATTAGTAGATGCCCTAGCGTTGACTAACCAGGTGGCTTTTGCTAAATGTTTATCCAGATGTTTGAATGTCCCATCACCCATTGCTCTCAGTGTAGTCTTTAACAGCCTGTTGTATCATTCAATATTTCCAGAAGCTGGTGCATGGCAGGGGATGTGATACACCCCCTCAATGCCATGCTCTTTGGCCCAGGTGTCTATAAGGTTGTTTTGGCAATGAGTCCCATTGTCCGACTCAGTTCTTTTGGGGGTGCCATGTCGCCACAAGACTTGCTTTTCAAGGCCCAGGATAGTATTCCAGGCAGTGGCATGGAGCACTGGCTATGGTTCCAGCCATCCGGTGGTTGCTTCCACCATGGTAAGCACATAGCGTTTGCCTTTGCGAGTCTGTGGAAGTGTCATGTACTCAATCTGCCAGCCCTCCCCGTGTTTATATTTCACAGAATCACAGAATCACAGAATCACTAGGTTGGAAAGGACCTTTAAGATCATCAAGTCCAACCATTAATCCAGCACCACCATATCCCCTAAACCATGTCCTGAAGCGCCACATCCACACGTTTTTTGAACACTTCCAGAGATGGCGACTCCACCACCTCCCTGGGCAGCCTGTTCCAATGCCTGACCACCCTCTCAGTGAAGAAATTTTTCCTAATATCCAATCTAAACCTCCCCTGGCGCAACTTGAGGCCATTTCCTCTTGTCCTATCACTAGTTACTTGGGAGAAGAGACCAACACCCTCGTCGCCACAACCCCCTTTCAGGTAGTTGTAGAGAGCGATAAGGTCTCCTCTCAGCCTCCTCTTCTCCATACTAAACAACCCCAGTTCCCTCAGCCGCTCCTCATAAGACTTGTGCTCCAGACCCCTCACCAGCTTCGTTGCCCTTCTCTGGACACGCTCCAGCACCTCAACATCCTTCTTGTAGTGAGGGGCCCAAAACTGAACACAGTATTCAAGGTGCGGCCTCACCAGTGCCGAGTACAGGGGCACAATCACTTCCCTACTCCTGCTGGCCACACTATTCCTGATACAGGCCAGGACGCTTCTTGGCCACCTGGGCACACTGCCGGCTCATATTCAGCCGGCTGTCAACCAGCACCCCCAGGTCCCTTTCCGCCGGGCTGCTCTCCAGCAACTCCTCCCCAAGCCTGTAGCGTTGCATGGGGTTGTTGTGGCCAAAGTGCAGGACCCTGCACTTGGCCTTATTAAACCTCATACAGTTGGCCTCTGTCCATCGATCCAGCCTGTCCAGATCCCTCTGCAGAGCCCTCCTACCCTCCAGCAGATCAACACTCCCACTCAGCTTGGTGTCATCTGCAAACTTACTGAGGGAGCACTCAATTCCCTCATCCAGATCATCAATAAAAATATTGAATAAGACCGGCCCCAGAACCGAGCCCTGGGGAACACCACTTGTGACCGGCCGCCAGCCGGATTTAACGCCGTTCACCACAACTCTCTGGGCTCGGCCATCCAGCCAGTTCCTCACCCAGCAAAGAGTAAACCCGTCTAAGCCACGAGCCGCCAGTCTCTCCAGGAGAATGCTGTGGGAGACGCTGTCAAAGGCTTTACTAAAGTCCAGGTAGACAACGTCCACAGCCTTTCCCTCATCCACTAGGCGGGTCACCTGGTCATAGAAGGAGATCAGGTTGGTCAAGCAGGACCTGCCTTTCATGAACCCATGCTGGCTGGGCCTGATCCTTTGGTTGTCCTGCAGATGCCCTGTGAGCACTCTCAAGACCAACTGCTCCATAATCTTCCCTGGTACAGAGGTCAGGCTGACAGGCCTGTAGTTCCCCGGATCCTCCTTCCGGCCTTTCTTGTAGACGGGCGTCACATTGGCAAGCCTCCAGTCTTCTGGGACCTCTCCTGTTAACCAGGACTGCTGATAAATGATGGAGAGTGGCTTGCAAGCTCCTCCGCCAGCTCTCTCAGTACTCTCGGGTGGATCTCTTCAGACCCCATAGACTTGTGGGTGTCCAGGTGGCTTAGCATGTCCTTGACTGCTTCCTCCTGGATTATGAGGAGTACATTGTGCTCTCCATCCCCGTCTTCCAGCTCAGGGGGCTGAATACCCTGTGGATACCTGGACTGGCTATTAAAGACTGAGGCGAAGAAGGCATTAAGTACCTCAGCCTTGTCCTCGTCCTTGGAGACAATGTTCCCTGCCATATCCAGTAGGGGATGGAGATTCTCCTTGCCTCTCTTTTTGTTGTTAATATATTTGTAAAAACATTTTTTATTATCCTTTACGACTGTGGCCAGACTGAGCTCTAGCTGGGCTTTTGCCTTTCTAATTTTTTCCCTGCTTGACCTAACGAGATCCTTGTACTCTTCGTGAGTTGCCTGGCCCTTCTTCCAGAGGTGATAAACTCTCCTCTTTTCCCTGAGTCCCAGCAAAATCTCCCTGTTCAGCCAGGCCGGTCGCCTTCCCCGCCAGCTCTTCTTATGGCACATGGGGACCGCCTGCTCCTGCGCCTTTAAGATTTCCTTCTTGAAGACTGTCCAGCCTTCCTGGACCCCTTTGTCCTTCAGGACTGTCTCCCAAGGGACTCTCTCAACCAGTGACCTGAACAGGCCAAAGTCTGCCCTCCGGAAGTCCATGATAGCAGTTTTGCTGACCCCTCTCCGTACTTCCCTCACAACCGAGAATTCTATCATGTCGTGGTCGCTAAGCCCAAGACGGCCTCCGACCACCACATCTCTCACCAGTCCTTCTCTGTTTGTAAACAGCAGGTCCAGTAAGGCATCTCCCCTGGTGGGCTCACTCACCAGCTGCATCAGGAAGTTATCCTCCACACACTCCAGGAACCTCCTAGACTGTTTCCTCTCTGCCGTGTTATACTTCCAGCAGATGTCCGGTAGGTTGAAGTCCCCCACAAGAACAAGGGCCAGCGAATGCGAGACCTCCGCCAGTCGCTTATAGAATGTCTCATCCATCTCTTCATCCTGGTTGGGTGGCCTGTAACAGACTCCCAGCAGGATATCTGCCTCATTGGCCTTCCCCCTCATCCTTACCCACAAGCACTCTACTTGGTCTTCACAATCTTCGATTTCTATGCAATCAAAACACTCCCTAACATACAGAGCCACCCCACCGCCTCTCCTTCCCTGCCTATCCCTTCGGAAGAGCTTATAGCCATCCATTGCAGCACTCCAGTCATGAGAAGCATCCCACCATCACCCTTCATACCACAGGGGCTTTAACCGCTTGGCTTGTTTGATTGCAGCGCACGTTTCACGTTCATGGATAACCTGGGCAATAGCGTCCATGGTCAAGTCCACCCCTCGATCCCGAGCCCATCTCTATGTTGCATCTCTTCCCTGATGGCCTCGAGGTGTCATGGGCCCACCGAGCTATAAACAATTCACCCTTATGTTGCCAGTCCAGATCCACCTGCGCCCCTTCAACCTTAGCAGCCTGATCCACCTGATGGTTGTTTTGATGTTCTTCAGTGGCCCAACTCTTGGGTACGTGAGCACCTACATGACATGACATACTTTTATGACCAGATTCTCTAAGCAGGCAGCAACATCTTGCCATAATTCAGCAGCCCAGGTGGGCTTGCCTCTGTGCTGCTAGTTGCTCTGCTTCCATTGCTATAGCCACACCCATAGAGCATTTGCCACCATTCATGAATCAGTAAGGACATAGAGTACTGGCCATTTTTCTCATTCAGCAGTAGCTAAAGCCAGCTGGGTGGCTTTCACCTCTGCAAACTGACTTGACTCACCTTGTCCTTCAGCAGCTTCTGTGACTCGTCGTATAGGGCTCCATACAGCAGCTTTCCACCTTCGATGTTTGCCTACAGTACGACAGGACCCATCAGTAAACAGGGCATATTGCCTTTTCTTCTTTGCCAGTTTATTATATGGCAGAGCCTCTTCAGCACGCACCACCTCCTCTTCTGGCAATATTCCAAAACCTTTGCCTTCTGGCCACTCCATTATCACGTCCAAGATTCCTGGGCGACTGGGGTTTCCTATTTGAGCTCGCTGTGTGATAAGCACGACCCACTTCCTGCACATAGCATCAGTCGCATGATATGTAGACGGGACCCTCCCTTTGAACATCCATCCGAGCACCAGCAGTTGAGGTGCCAGGAGGAGCTGTGTTTCAGTACCAGTCACTTCCGAGGCAGCTTGAATGCTTTCATATGCTGCCAATATCTCCTTTCCACTTGGAGTATGGCGGGACTCAGATCCCCTAGATCCTGGACTCCAAAACTCTAGAGGTCAACCTCGGGTCTCTCCTGGTGCCTTCTGCCAGAGACTCCAGGTAAGGCCATTCTCCCCGGCTGCCATGTAGAGCACATTTTTAACATCTTGTCCTGCCCGGACTGGCCCGAGGGCTACGGCATGAACTATCTCCTGCTTAATTTGTTCGAGGGCTCGTTGTTGCTCAGGGCCCTGTTTAAAATCATTCTTCTTATTGATAAAGAGGGCTTACAATCAGACTGTAATTTGGAATATGCATCCTCCAGAAGCCCACAACACCCAAAAAAGCTTCTGTTTCTTTTTTGCTAGGTGGTGGAGACATAGCTGTTATTTTGTTGATCACATCTATTGGGATCTGATGACATCCATCTTGCCATTTTATTCCTAAAAATTGGATCTCCCATTTGCAAAACGGGCTTTCAGAAGGATTTGACTTATTTTCTTCCCTTTCTTGAAAACCTCTTCCGATGTGTCGCCCCATACAATGATGTCATCAACATACTGCAGGTGCTCTGGAGCTTCACCCTGTTCCAATGCAGTCTGTATCAGACCACGGCAAATGGTAGGGCTGTGTTTCCACCCCTGGGGCAGTCGGTTCCAGGTGTACTGGACACTCCTCCAAGTGAAAGCACACCGTGGCCTGCACTCTGCCACCAAAGCGGTTGAGAAAAACGCATTAGCGATATCAATTGTGGCGCACCACGTGGCTGCCTTTGACTCCAGTTCATATTGAAGTTCTAGCATGTCTGGCACGGTAGCACTCAGTGGTGGTGTGACTTCATTCAGGCCACCATAGCCTACTGTCAGTCGGCCCTGTCCATGAAACTTTTGCACTGGCCATATGGGGCTGTTAAAGGGTGAGCGAGTCTTGCTGATCACTCCTTGGCTCTCCAGCTGACGAATCAGCTTATGGATGGGGATCAGGGAGTCTCTGTTGGTGCGATATTGCCACCGGTGCACTGTTGTGGTAGCGATCGGCACCTATTTTTCTCCAACCCTCAGCAACCCCAGAACAGAAGGGTCCTCTGAGGGAGCAGGCAAGGTGGACAGCTGTCCAGGGCAGCTACACCAAAAGCCCACTGGTACTCCTTTGGGTCCTTGAAATTCCCTCTCCTGAGGTAGTCTATGCCCAGGATGCACGGAGCCTCTGGGCCAGTCACAATGGGGTGCTTCTGCCACTCATCCCCAGTTAGGCTCACTTCGGCCTCCAGTACAGTCAGCTGTTGGGATCTCCCGGTTGCTCCGGAAATACAAATGGGTTCTGCCCCTATATGGCTTGATGGCATTAGGGTACACTGTGCCCACTAAAGCCTTATATTCCTGTGGGTCTGATGTGCCAGGCCATCTAATCCACACAGTCCACCTGCTAGTCCTGGTCATAGTACTTGTTACCTACCTCTTGTAAATATGAATCAGAAATCACTTCTGGAGGATCAGAGGTAAGATCAGCCCTTCTATTAGTTCTGGGGAACTGCCCACTGGAAAGTGGAGCGACGATTTTGCTGGAGGATCCCGAACCCCCTTTTATAATTGTTTTTCCTTGCAGCTCGCGTGTGCTTGTGCCTCTAGGGTCGAGGTAGGTTTTCCATCCCACCTCCTCATGTCCTCTCCATAGTCACGCAAGTGAAGCCACAGGGTGGCTCGCGGTGTGTATCCCCTGTATCGTCTCTTTTGAGCAGAACACTTACTCCTAATAGCTGAGATGCTGGGTCCATACAGGTGGAGGGTAGGACATAGCCTCTTTGAATTGCTGGACGGTTTCTCTACAGCAAAGATGCAGGCCCGTAGGGAGGGAGAGAGAGACTTTCTGTGTATTGCTGGAGTTGGCCAGCCAATTCATCCACCATTGGTCATCTCTCCATCCTTCCAGGCCATTACTGCTAATGAGTTGGCATAGGATGATGGTGCACTCCGTACAAAGTTCCGCCACATAGGTCATGTACAATTGACTTCACCTGGATTTTTGGAGGATTGCCCATTGTCCAAGTCACCATAAATCACCTTCAGCACAGCTAGCTGCCTCAGGTACTGCATACCTTGCTCCATGGTGGTCCACTTGCCTGGGTGACATAGAACGTCTTCCTTGAAGGGATACCTTTCCTTCACAGCCGACAGTGGCTGAGGACTCGTGCACCTTTTCCAATAGCTTTGTCAATGCCCCCTTCCCTAGAAAGGGATCACAGCTGCTTGGCTTCCCTACCTTCTAAGTCCAGGCTAATACTAGCACAAGACTGTACCCGAAATACAGTAACGGCTTTAGTACAGAGCTCAGATACCACATTAAGCTCAAGGTCGGTGTCCTAAAAACAAACCTCCCAGGCAAGACATTACTAATCATTGCAGAGGACAGCAACCTGCAGAAACCAACACCACTCTTTCACATGTACGGCAAAGACGAGAGCATGACGCAAATCAAATAAACTGAAATCGTAACCCACAACGGTTATTATCTCAAGCTCTTAGCTCCACGTTGGGCACCAAAAAGGACTGTCGTGGTTTAGCCCCAGCTGGCAACTGAACAGCACGCAGCCGCTCGCTCGCTCCCCCCCTGCTGTGGGACTGGGGAGAGAATTGGGAAGAAACTCAGGGGTTGAGATAAAAACACGTTAATAAGACCGAAAAAGACAAGGAAACAACAATGATAACAACAATAATAATACCGACAAAGCAATGTACAAGAACAAGTGATGCCCAATACAGCAGTTGCTCACCAGCCAGTGATCAATAGCTCGTCCCCAAGCAGTGACTCCCGTCCCCCCACTCCTCCCCCCCGCCCCGGCTAACTCCAGTTTAGGTACTGGCCATGACGTTATATGGTACGGAATACCTCTTTGGCCCGCCTGGGCCAGCTGTCCTGGCTGTGTCCCCTCCCAGTTTCCTGTACACTCGCAGCCTTCTTGCTAGCAGGCCAGCACGAGAAGCTGAGCTGTCCTTGACTACTTAGCAACAGCTCAAATCATCAGCACTTTATCAACTTTTTTCTCATCCCAAATCCAAAACATAGCCTCACGCTAGCTTCTGTGAAGAAAACCAACTCTGTCCTGGCTGAAACCAGGACACTGCCCCTCCCATTCTGCCTGCGGGCACTGGGGAAGTGCTTCTCCTCTCCCCAGAGAGGAGAAGCAAAAGAGCCTGGGGCGGTTGGTCTTGCTGCTGCAGGACAGCCCCAAGCTCCCCAGCTCCCTTTGCACAGCCTTGCCCTTGGCTTGGCCTCCTTGTCAGGGGCAGCGGGGGCAGGAGGTGTGTGTCCAATGGTCACAGTACCAGGCCTTGTGCTGATGTACCCTATCCTTGTGCCAAGCCCTGTTGATGTGCATCCTGCCCTGCCAGCATCAGCCCTCCACAGCTTCTGCAGAGTCTGCCTCTCTTGCTCCAGCCCTGAGGACCCCAGCTCCCGTTCTGGGTGGTGGTGTGCCGACCACAGCCCCTGGGCTGACCCCATAGGACACAAGCTTGCTCATTGTGGAGGCCGAGGGTGCCCTTGTGGTGGGACACTGTGAGGTTCACCAGTGAGTCATGAGCCCCAGGGCTCCTCCTTGTCCTGGGGTCGCCCTGGCCCAAGGCAGCAGCACGTCAGGAGCCCCGACGTTCCGGTATAGGGCCCAGGCACCCATGGGGCGCCCTGTCACCTGTGCCCATCCCTGCCTTCAACCGGTGGGGCTGGCGGGACACTTGTCAGTCCCACACCCCTGAGGCTGTGCCCTAGGAGCACCCCAGGGTCAGCCCTGCCTGGCGGAGTTCTACTGCTGGGCAGATTGAGCAGCAGGGTCCCTCGTGGGCTGCATGTTCCTAGGACTTGTCCGGCGCCACGTGGTGGAGCAGCATGAGAGGATCCAGTGCATCTGTGAGGGTGAGTGAGGGCAGTGGGGGCTGGCGAGGAGGAAAGAAGGACGCTGGCAATGAGCTCCTGTCCAGCCCAGGAGAGAGGGACTCTGTCCCCAGTACATCACTGGGGAGAGGCATGTATCACAGGACCCCTGTGGTGTTCCTGACCAGCAACCTCCAGCTGAGGCACCTGTCCCCCAGCTCCCTCCTGACCCGGCAAAGGGCTGGCTGCAATGCAGGGGAAGATGGACTCACTGCCAATACACGCATGTCAGCTCACCTTTGTTTCTTCATCCTCTCAGTCCCTCAAGGCTTGAGGGAAGACAGCAACCCGTTCATCTCTTCCTTGGCAACTCAAATGCTCCTGATCCTGAAAAAAGGAAGGCCAGCACCAAGCTTTAACCTGGGACAGCTGTGCTTCCGGCTCCGAAGGGCATGGAAGACGTGGCGCTCTGACCCCGAGGGATGGCACTCCTGGAGCAGAGTGAAATCAGCGGTCCTAACCCTGGGATGCTCTGCATCCTGGGGCATCCGAGGGTGCTGGTAAGCTCCTGGCATCCCCTCCTGCCCATGGAACAGCTCCACTCCTTGGGCACATCCCATCCCCTTTCATGCCATTGCGCTTTTCCCAAAGAAGGAGCCCTGCTTCTTCAGCAGGTGTAGGTATCGTCTCTTGGTGAAGACTAATGCCAAAGGAATCGGCATCATCCTGATAACAGTAGGACATCTGCTCTTTCCAGGGGCCTGTGCCAGTGCAGCAGCGTACCCACACACTTTGTCTTTGCTTCAAAGCACCACCTGCTCTGCTGGGCCACAAAACACAAGGAAGGGTGAAGCTGAAACCTTCCCTCCACTCTCCCACGCCACATCAAGGCAAGTTACTTGATCTGCCACACCCTGCCCGAGGGAGGACATGGCGCTGTCTCCCCTTGCCTGTGCTCCTGGGCTCAGACGCATCTCAGCTGAACCCTGGAGCTACAAAGCCACCCAGGCCCTCGGGCTGCAGCAGCAGCAGCAGCATCCCCTTCACCTCCTCAGCAGCAAGCTCTGCATTTTGCATGTGTCACTAGCGAGGGCACAGTGCAGGATGGCCGCTTTACAAGCGGAGTCTCCTGACCTTGTCTCCGCTCCAGAAGGTGCAACTTCTCCCACCTGTGGACGTGCATTTCTTATGGCAAGGCAGGTTGCAGGCTTGAGAAGGGAGCTGTTCTGGCAAGCCCTTCAAACCATGTTCAAATGCCAGTGTGTGGCCTTACTTGCTCCTGAAACAGCCTGAGACTGCCTGCATCGTCTGTTCCTCAGCCCTCCCTGTACCAGCAAAGGCATGAAGCACGTGCACAATTTCTGAACGACTTGTCAAGAAGTCACACTGAGAATCAATGGATTCTGCATGCTTTCTAAATCCACCTCCCCCATTTCAGGCTTCTCCTTCCTTCCACCATGACAGCTGACAGCCCCGACCCCCAAACGCAGATTTGAGCCCTGCCTAAAGGCAGCTGGGTTTGTTGGACCTTTTCCTAATTGGCCTGGGTGCCATCACCAAAAGTCCCTCTGTGGAACACATCAGGCTGTAGCTTGTTATTGTTGTTCAGCCCTCACCTTTGAACAGTTCCCAAAGAGAGACATCTCTGTAAAACTTTAAGGTGGCTTTGGATTTTCATTTCATCTGTTTCTACTCTTCTGTCTTGGTCTACACAAAGCCAACATCTGGTGTTCACGAGAGCAGAAACCTTCCCTTGAGCAGTTAATATAGTCTAATGCTAACTGGATTTGTAGCGCCACTGGGGGTATAGATTTGACCCCTATTTGTAAGGCTTTCCTGCTGTCTAACCGTAGCATTTTGTAATATATTCTATGCCCCCAGATGTATTTGCTTTCACCTTCTTCAGTGCTGTTTAGTCCAAACCACAGCAGGGAGACTCCTGCGCGTTTATGAAAGCTGGCTGGGCACTTGGCCTGAGGGTCACTGTTAGTTTCACCCTCGCCTTTCTGGCCATGGCTGATGATGACGATGAAATGTTCCTCTGGAGAGGGCTTTGATGGCGTGAGGGCCAGCAAACAACAGGCCGCACGTGCAAGTGCCTTTCCACCCTGCATTGCTCCCCCATAGTTCAGAAGTACCCTTTGGCAATGTGAAAGGCAAGATGCTAACTGCAATATGACTTGCTTAGAAGAATCAACACTACCTCGGACGACGAGCTTTTACCTCTGGGTCGATGTGACCTGAAGACCCAACCTAAGCCATCTCTTCCTGGCTGAGAACACCCCATACTGACAACAAAACACCAGAAGAGTCACCTTTCAAAAAAAACCAGGCGTATAACCATGACCAGATGAAGCAGAATGCACAATAAAGCCCCCCCACCACCGGCAGCGCACATTGGTTTAGAACAATGTAGATTAACACACCACTGACCTTACGTTCACACCACCTGCACGGGGCAAGCAGATACTGATTACACACGCAATAGTAAGTGATTAGCCCACTTCTTAACATGAGTAATTTGGTTGGTCTACACAACTGCATTGTGACATACGCTTTCCTCTGTATTGTGGCCCACACACATTAGGCTGGGGCAGCATTCTGTGCACAGCTCATATGAGATAATGAATTCCCTTGGTAATTCTGTGCCAAGAGTCCTTGCCTCTCTCCTCAGCCAGCAAAGAACTGACCTCTACAAAGATAACCCTGATAACACCAGGACAAGTGGCCAGTGTGGAAATGGCAGTGCTGACCCTTCTCCTGCTCCTCCTATGAGCTCTTCTCCAGCCACATAACGAGGCAAAACCAAGGATGATCAAATCAGAAGTGACCAGAATTTGACCCTAAAAATTTCAAAATGATACCAGGTGGCCCAGAGAGGTAGTAGACGCACCATCCCTAGAAACATTCAAGGTCAGGTCGGATGGGGCTCTGAGCAAGCTGATCTAGTTGAAGATGTCCCTGCTCATTGCGCGGGGCTGGACTAGATGACCTTTAGAAAGGTTCTTTCCAACTCAAAGAAGTCTGTTTGAAATACAGGTTGACATCCACTATCATGGATGATGAACGTCACCCGAAGCGCTTGTGCCTTCAGAAAGGATCTAAGGACAGTGTGAAGCCACCACCGTTAGCAGGTGTTCAAAACGAAAGCATCCAGAACACACAGACAACCATTCTTTTTCAGTGATGTTGCCAGTCACACACTACTCCACCCAGGACTTTATAAAACATCACTATACTACACTAAACTTAACGATAGCATCCTCTTTGCAGGTTTCATACTCAAAGGCAAAACAAAAAGCCAAGTACCCTGAGGGAAACACTTCTCTTTCTATGCGGTGGGTGTCTTTCCACGGCTCTCCTTCTCAAGGCAGGAGAAGTGACCACCAATTTGGAAGTGCACACAAACTCAGAAGTGCACTTGGTCCGTAAGTCCTTCCACACCCCAGAAGTGCCTGTCATCATCTGGCAGTCGTTCTCCGTGGACCGCAAGTCCTCCACACCTACCTAAAAGAGTCCAACCGCCACCAGAAATTAGTTGAACCGCATCAGAAGTTACACGGGCCAGTGCCGTAGGCCATATTAGAGTGAAAAGGATGGTTGCAAGCCAGAAAACGCACCACAAACCAAAAGCATAATAAATCCCGACCAGCAGACAAACCATACAAAAAGCAGAGGCTCCGATGCAAACACTGGAAAGGAAAATAAGCTAAAACAGGACTCTCTCCCCCTGCAAAAGACCACCCAGAACACAAGATAAAGCAACAATAACATAACCCCAGGAAGGCAGCACCAAAAAGCCCAGATGCTGCTCCCTAACAGTAACAGGCTTTAAAAGCCTATCCTACTCACACTCTGGCATCTTGTAGCCCTAGCACCCCATCACCCTAGCACACTGTGACTGCAGAAGCCCAGAGCCCCAGCACCCCATAACCTTAGAACCCAATAACACTAGCACAGAAGCTTAGACGACTATTCCAGCAGCCTTCTGCTAGCACTGCATAAACCTAGAATCCCGTAACGCTAGCATTGCATAACCCTAGACCATTGTAGCCCTCTGCTAGCAAAACATTGAACACAAACGCCCTGGACATCTCTGCCAGGGCCTTCAGGTGGCCCCAGATCTCAGAAATCACAACTCTGAAGTGGAACTGAGACGGAGCCACCAATACATCACCAGCATCCAACTTCACACCCTGAGAAAGTCCCGCGTTAAATGTGGAGAAAGATTGCCTCAGCCTTCCAGGGAGAAAGGTTGAGGCAATTGGAGACTTTGAACCAGCCAGCCATGGCCACAGGGAGTCAGCTCACCATTTCTATGTCACAAATGCCACCAGGCTGATGACGCCATCCTCCCTGTGAAACCTTCAGGGCAGCCATATGCAGTTTTGGCAGGGGGGAACGGGGGGGCCAGATACAGCCTCAGCTCTGTGGGGAGGTGCTTCCTGGGAGCAGACGCTGTCACGGGGCACTGGGAAATGCTTGCCACGCCTGGAGGCCTGGGAAACATCTTTGCATGGCTCCGTATCTTGCCAAAACCAGGGCTGGAGGAAGGCTGCTTTCGTGGCCTCCGAGAGAACGGGCTCACCTGGGCTGCTCTGCGGCCAGCGGGCACTTTGGCTGTCAGGTGGGTCTCAGCGCTACCCTGCAATCGGCTGTCACCTCCTTTGCAGGACACTCCACAGTGCATGGTACAACTCTGCTTGGTCACCCTGGGGACAAAAATCAAATGACAGTGATTGATTTGCTTTGCCCCCATTCCCGCAGTGCCGCGAATGAGAACTGCTACCCCCAAATCAGCTGTGTGGCACCACATATGGGCTGCAGATGTGGGTCATGACAGCCGTGGGGAGTGAGCAAGAGATCCTGCAGTGCGCCCAAGCCCTGCTAAGCAAGCAGAGCTGGAGACAAGAGGGGGAAGCTGTTTCTTCCTCTTTCTCTGCCTGTCCCTGTTTTTTTAAATTGCTCTCTGTCTGCCCTGTAGCGTCTATCTAGTTCTTCTTTCTCCATCTCTGTCTCCCTGTCCCTAGGTTTCAATTCCTCCCGCTCTGCCCTAAAGCCTGTCATTATTTTCATCTTTCTCTGTCCTGCTCCCTGTCTGTATTTCTAATTCCTGACTCTCCCAGAGCCCGCTGCTGGATTTTTCTTTCTCCACATCTCACTCCCGCTCTGTGTCCTCCTCTTTTTCTATTGCAATGTCCTGCTTCCTGGCCTTATCTTTTCTCTCTCACCTGCAGCCTGTCCCCTCTTTCCTAGCTGTTTCTTCTGCTCACTTGGCTGTGCCTTTTTCTCTCACCTCGTCCTCCCTGCACCACCGGGGCTAAGAGCCCAGGGCAGCCCTGGGGCGGCCACCATGTGGCCTGTGGGTTGCCAGGCCAGGCCAGGAAGATGGCGTCCCTGCAGGGTCAGATAGTAGGGAGGGCACGCCCCAAAGCATTCTAGGAGCTGTAGTCCTGAGGCATGGGGCTGCTAGGCAGCCATGTTTCTTCCCAGGGCATTCCAGGAGCTGTAGATGTGGGGCCAAGACTGCTCATGAGGCTAGCGAGGCCCTTGGGTGGGCACAGCAGCGTGTCCTGCCCGTTGGCCACCCCAGGGGTGACAGGAGGAGCTTGAAGCCACTTGTTTCCCTGGGAGTGACCCAAAAGCTGGTGAGGGGTAGGAAGTGCAGACAGATCCTGATTGCAGACCCGCTGCCCACCCCCCTCAACCGGGCACAAGGCACCAGGCACCCTGACTCCCAGAGACCCTGAGCAGCCTAAGCCCAGCTCAGCTCCTGCAGCTGGCCCAGCCGCAGCATGTCCCCTGAGGCCTGTCCCAGAGCCCCAGGCCACCCCACAACCTGTCCTGGCAGCATCGAGCTGGACCCCAAGCACACTCGATCCTGCCTTAACACAGGTGCCGCCAACGGCAGCACAGGGAAGGAGCAGTGTGTGCAGGAGCTCCTGCAGCAAAGAGGGGCTCCAGCTTGGGGCACGCTGCAGTAATCACAGTTGCTGCTTTTTGCCCACTCTCCCAGAAGCCGTGCTGAGGGCTCAGTTGTGCATTTCTCCCTTGGGGGTGTTGTTGGCTCAGGTTTGCTGTCTCTCGCCTTGCTTTCCTGGCAGCGTGGGTGAAAAGGGGCGGGCGGACACGTACTGGCTTTGGACAGGAGCTGCTGTGGCAGAAGCCAAAAGGACAAGAAAAAGTTAAAGCAGCTGGAGAAGGAAATGAAGGTGTTCCAGACAGCTGATGCCTCTAGCTGCGGTCAAGAGGCAGCTGGCCTCCTTGGGTGAGGAAGGGTCTGCTGAGTAGTCCTCAGCAGACCAGATCACCAATATGAACTGTGCGATCTGTATACATAACCACAAATAAAGTATGGCCATGCAGTGTGTGCGGCTGTGTATCAACCAGTCTTTTATGGTATGAAAGTGTATTAATTTTTTTTAAATCTATCATCTACCTAGCTGCCTACCTTCCTGCACTCGTTCACATTATGTACTGTAATGTAATGAGGTAGTGGAATTTTACTGGAGACTTTGGTATTGTTCATGCATAAGTAAAGCAACCTGTGGGACAGCAGCGCCCTGGAAAGAAGCACTTTGCTGCATGGAAGGGTATCCATGCTTCCATGAAGGATACCCTGGGACAACCAAACTAGCGCCAGCATCCTAGCACCTCTGACACGTCTTTGAAACTCTCCCACCATCATCTGGCATCAGAGATCAGTAACTCTGGCAAGGTTGGCTCCAGGGACATTTGGGTGACTAGGCAAACAGCAAGACCGCTGCAGAAATGTTGTTGCAATCGGTAGTGCGGGTGTTAGCGATTAATCAAGTCGTCTTGTACCTGGATGATTGAAGGGTGTAAGAACCCTGTATAAAGACACATCTGGGGTGCCCCAGTTTGTCTAGGACACCGCATGTGCATGGAAGAAGTATTTGCCCTTGTAATTCTATACTTTGCGTCCTAGTCTCTCGCCTTGGTCAGCAGGTTGGAAATTCTTCATGGCACTGGCCCAGGGAGATCTGTGGGCAGGGCAGGGTTTGCTGGGTGAGGTGCAGGCAGCACGGGAGAAGGCCGTACAGGGCATTGATCAAGCCGAGCACGCTGTGCAGCGCCAGCTTTGGGATCTTGGTCTGTGAGCCCCAGCCAGCGATGCCTGCTCACTGTCCAGGTGCAAGCTGAGATTTCCGCTCTCAGCCAGTCCCTGCCTGGCTTCTTGGGGCGACCATTGCTCATTCCCAGGATCAGATCCAGCACAGCAGCAGTGATGCTGGTGCTGGGGCAGTGATTAAGATGCCGGTACTGCGATGGTGATGGAGGCCTCTGGCCTCGCAGCATGCACGTTAATGAATGTGGTTTCTCTCATGGGCGCCTGCCACTCAGCGCTATACCCCGTGTACCCATGCTCTTGGTGGCAATCTCTAGCCCAGCTGAACCACACGTGTGGTGGGCAGGGGCTGCATTAATCCCCCCATCCCCCTCCCGCTGCTCAAATGACCGTACGTTGCAAACTGAACACCCAAGTCTTTTATTGAATTAGGCAATAGCAACAATGCTGGACCCGTGGCGTATTGGTAGCTATTCTCTTCGGCTATCTCCATGTCCATCTCCGTCTGCACAAAAAAAACCTTCAGCTGACCCAGTGATGGCATGGCATGGCCACCCGCTCTCACTCCACCTGGGCCGGGTTCGTCATGCTCCCCCACATGGTCTTGCTGCTTGGGTGTACACCTGCCCCAGGCTTAGTGATGGCTGTTGCCACCCAGAAGAAGGGTCTCTGCCCGTAAGAACTAATATGACCACTTACGAGCACAGGTCAGGTAAGAGTCGATTATAAATGGAGGCCTGCCGGGGGCCTATTGAGTTGGTCCTCTGCAGAGCAGCAGCCTGCCGTTGGGGACTCTCCCCTTGAGGCAGGACTCCTCAAGATTGAGAGCCCTCACCTTGTTAGGTGAGTAATTGCATATTTTGGGTCATCATGCTACAACTTAAGGATTCTTGTCAGTTGTGTAGTGGTAGTTCCTCAGTAGTGGTGTGGTTCAACCAGTAGCGGTTATAACAGAGACTAGAGCAATGCTGCAGGGGTAGCCCCGATGGTAAAGGTAAAGGAACTACGGGTGCCATCCAGGGGGCAGAAACAGCTACAAGGACTGAGCGCCTTATACACTTGCTTCCATGCTCAACGTTCATGGACGCCAGCATGGCAAAAGCGCATCTCACGTCAAGCCTCCTGTACTCCTGTTTGGGCTGGTTTCAGAGGTGACCCGTGAGAAAGGCCTGTCCCTAGCTGCTAGTCAGGAATACTGCTGGAACTGCCAGGTGTTTTCAGATTCTTCTCCACCCTCATTCCTAACACCAGAAAAGAAAAGGTAGAAGAGAAATTTTAAAAATATTTTCTTGCCTCTAAACTTAGTCTTTGAGCACTCTCATAACTCTCGGTGAACAAAAACTATTTACCTAACGCTCACCTGCAGAGATTTATCATGCAAAGAAGAGACTCGTACTTGATTGTTCTCCACAAAGTCTAACCACATGTTAGATAACTTTCACTGGTGAAAGCACTGCTGAATGAGCAAGCCAGTATCCGCATTCTCAAGGGGAGCCAGTACGAAATAAAAATACATCTTCCTCAGGAGCTTAATACATGATGGGAAAGAAATCCTGCCACTCTCTCATCTACGCAGCACGCTGCACTGTCCCTTCAGTTCTATATTGTCTCGCAAGCACTATGCAGAGGGTTCTTCTCTTAGCAGTCAGACGTCGCCTTTACTGTGGGTTTTTTAATGGTATCAGCAGACTGTAAGGTGGGTGAAAAGAGGCTCCAATCTAAACATGGAGCTGTTTCATGCAAGGAAATACACAGAAAAACAGGTAGCAAGAGCGCCAGTATGAGCGGGAGCCTGGCACACAGCTGGGTAGGCAGCCTAGCACAGCCCACATCTCTCATGAGCGCTGCATGCACCTTCCTTTTCCAAAGAAAACATTGCTGTGTTCGTTAGTGTTGGTTCTGCGCTAATGTGGCCCAAGAGCGAATTGTGCAGCTTTTGAGGTCTTTTATGGCTTATCCAATGTATAAGTCTTTAACGGGAGGTCGTTCTGTTCTGCTCATTGGACTGTTTTCCTGCGGAAGCTGTTAACCTGTTGCAAGATTGAACTGGTTGGGTTTTTGTCACTCCCCGTCTGGCAGGGCAGTGTTTAATATCCCTCCTCCTCAGATGCTGAATCTCACGTTTTGCATAGAACAGGTATTAAAGGTCAGGCCTTACGTAATCACAGGGATTGGATTCATGCAGGCAACTTAGCACCCGCTTGTAACGGAGGAAAGACAGAAGCGGTAGTCAAGACCTTTAATGTCCTAATACGCTCGGAGGAACTGGTTCTTAAGGCCGCTTTTTAAAGGATGTTGTGCTCCACACACGGCTCTACGACGCTATTACAAGGGAGGCGTGCGAGCGGAGCAGATGTAGTTGTGGCCAAAACGGCAGATGGCGCTATCGCAGAGGGCACGCCAAACAGCCCAGCAGGGGGCCCAAAGCTTCGCTATAGGAGACCAATCAGGGTCTGGTTCAGCATGTGCTCTTCCTTTATTGCTGCCTCCCTAGCCCCGCGACTAAGATAACTTAGTTGAAGAAGACAATGCTGTGTCACTTCACGTTTGCCTTTATGTTAGTGACGGAAGGAAAAAACCAAATTCCCTCCAGCATGTGATTTTAAAAGAAAGCTTGAATTTCACATTAGAGTTGCTCAACACGTGCTACACAGTAAATGTTGCATGCTTCGTTTGAAAGAAGGCTGGTTTATGGCTAGCTAGTTATTACCTGCTAGTTATTACCTGCGCATGTGAAAATGTTACCTCTTCATCAAAGGATGCACAGTAACTTACATTTCTGACAGCTTAAGTCCCTCTTCGATAATTTACCTGTTTTGAGAGATTAAGCGGTGCTTTGGACTCGTGCTACAGTGCGTCTTGCAGCATCACCACAAGCTGGCTAAATTAGCACCTTTTTGCTCAGAGAGCTGAGCTGACACGCGACTATCTGGATTTCTATTTCATCAGCACATTTATGCAAGAGTCAAGAGGCAGCCATTTAACTCACACCAGAGAAACTAGGACATTCCGAAATGTGAGAGCAACGTAAAGATTAAAAGCAAGGCAGATGGGGAGTTGGGACTTTGTCTTTTTGTGCTGCAAGTCTATGGTTGACAAGCAATTTCTGACGGTCCTCACACTGCTTTGCAATCCACCGAGAGCCGCAGTACTACCACACCTCACGTTTCGTTTACGACCTGTCAAAGTCACCTGCACAACCGGCACAGCGCGCAGGTACAGCTTTCACTGAAAATACCATGCCAGGATCTCAGCTTTCCTAGACTCCACAAACACCGCCCCAGCTGACGTTCTGACTGGCCACTAGCACTTAGCCTGCAAATTCATCCCTGCTGAAAAACGGAGAAAATCCCTCAAGGGAGCTAACAGAGAAGATGCAAGGAAGAAAAGGCGTTGGGGGCTCCCACCTGTACGAGGCAGACCGAAAGATGTGGGAATAGAACTCCTGGACGCTTTGGCGTAAAAAACGTAGTCGCCGGCTCTGCTTTTTACTGCTTCTCAGGCCACTTTTTCAGGGACGAGGTAGAGGAAACGAAGGGTCACAGTGTTAACGGTGCTCTCAAGCAGTGCGCAAGCAAAGCCTACAGACACTAAAGCCTCACAGTACTGGCTTGCTCTCTGTGGTTAAACAAGCTGGATGCTCTCGCGGATGCAGCGACGGCGCGATGAAGGCTGAAGAGGTAGATGGGTGCGACGCTTAGGTCGTAAGAGGAAGCGCAGAGAAGCCAGGTGGTGGAGAGCTGCTGACAACTCTCCAAGGGACCGATTGCAGCAACCGAAAGCTTTCACTCCCGGCAACTTGGGTGTGAGAGCTGCTTCTAAGAGACTCAGTTTTGCTCTTGGGTCGTAGCAAGGCTGAGGGCTAGAGGCAGAGCAAGAGCAGAGCTTCGCTACTGAAGCCGCCTGTTAAAGGGGTAACAGGCAAAGCTTAGCGCACGAAAGCTGGCATCATTGCTGGCACGTACTGTGTGAGACGTTCGGCGGTGCTGCTGCGTTGCCGAGCCCGGCTGTTAAGAGAGGTCTAGGTGGCAGCACGAAGCAAATGAGTTGCTGAAGGCTCAGAAAGGGCTGCGGAGGGAGAGCTAGAAACGGCAACTACTTTCATTCCTGGACAATTCTCCGTGACAGCATTTGCTTCGAAGCTTTTTCTCTTCTCGACCCAGTGCGTGTTTGGAGCGCGGCAGCAGCTGTTGTGGTGGAGGACGCATGTAGGCTCAGCTTGACGATGCTCTCCAGAAGGGCTGCAAAGACAGACAAATGAGCGTGACAAAATCATGCGAAATGCAGAGTGCCAATACGGATGGGGCTGCCAGGCAATGATTAGAGCAACAGAAGGCTTTCATCGGTAGCACTTTCTGTGAGGTGTTCCCTGTTGGTGGTACTGTGTTTAATGAGCCGGCTGTCAAAAAGCTGACGGCTACACCGCAGGCAAGAGACAGCACAAGACCAGGCTTGCTGCGGCTGGCAGAGGACTGCGGAGAGAATGACAGAGCCAGCAACGGCTTTCATCCCTGAGCGCTTCTGAGTGACGAACGGCTCTTGGAAGTTTCGGTCTTGCCCACCTGCCCCCGTGTGTCCTGCGTGTGCTATCTGAGGAACCAGGAGAAGCGCAGAGCCGCATTGTTACTGCAACAGTGCAAGAGCTACCTAGGGAATACGAGGGCCAGCATTCACTCTTGCCCATTTCGGCGTCAGAGCCCTGTCTTGTAGGTTTTTTTCTCTGTTCCACCGAGTCCCTGTTTCGAGTAAGAAACAGTTACAGAAGAGCGGAGGGGCAGTGTTGGTGTGTCTGTAGAGGGGCCGCCAAGAAAAACTGCGAGACCTAGGCAGCGTTCACGGCTGGCTTGTCCAGAGTGGAAGCCATAGCTGGCAGCTTTGGATTTGATGGTTTCTCAGGCACGGTTGAGGATTACCGTGGTAGGAGACGTGTAGAGTGCCGGTAACTGTGGCTCTCTTAAGGACCGGCCAAGGCAGTGTGGGCGCCAGCGAGAGATTTTAGTCCGTGCTTCTACGGTGTGGATGACACTGCTGTAGGTTTCTCCTTTTGAAGCGGGACTGTGGCTGGGCTGCGAGTAGCATGGAAGGGCCAGTGCGCAGTGTTGGTTGGCGGTGTCATCGGGCTGCCGAGGCACAACCACGTTTTCATTCCTTGCCTCTTCCAAGGGCAGACTGCAAGTAAAGGGCAGTGTGAGAGTTTTGCTGGTTGCTCGTTTGAGAGTGAGGGCTAGCACAACACTAATCTCTTTTGGTTCAGAAAGGTCTGCGGAGGGACCAATAGCGCCTGTAACTGCTTTAATTCGTGATCACTTCGGTGTGAGAGGCTTTCTTTGGGAAGATTTTTGCACTTAGGAGGGAGACCAAGGTGGCCAAGCCGGAGCTGCACACCTGCGGTGCTGCGGCTAGGAAAGGGCTACCGAGGGACTAGTGGAGCCAGCATCTACTTTCGCTCCTGGACAGTTCTGTGTGAGAGGATGCGTTTGGAAGCTTTTTCTCTTCTCCACCCAGTGCGTGTTTGGAGTGCGGCAGTAGCTGTTGTGGTGGAGGAAGCCTTTAAGCTCAGCTCGACGATGCTCTCCAGAAGGGCTGCAAAGAAAGACAAATGAGCGTGACAAAATCATGCGAAATGCAGAATGCCAATACTGATGGGGCTGCCAGGCAATGATTAGAGCAACAGAAGGCTTTCATGGGTAGCACTTTCTGTGAAGTATTCCCTGTTGGGAAGCCGCGAGAGCTTTTGTTCATTGCTTCTAAGGTGTAGAGTTCCTTGGTGCCCGTTTGAAGTATTTGAAAGCAGAGCTGAGGAGTGGCAGAGAAAGGGCAGTGTGCGGTGGTGTTGGTCTTATGATGTTGTGCAGAAGCAGAATCTCCTTCCCAATTTATCATGTAAGGGGCAGCTGCGGGCATTGGTGGCTGCCCAGGAGAAATGCAGTTTTGCGGATGTTCAGGGAACGTCGACCCTCAGCATTGCTGTGGCGCATAAGCAGTGGCCACAGTGGAAAAAATGAGATCCAGTCCTGCTTCCTTTCATTCCTCACACCTTCACTGTGAGAATTCTATGCGGTTCTTCTGCGATTCGGAGCAGGGCTCTTTACGTACGAGAGTGATCTATAGTAGATCACTCTAATCATGCACTAGTTAGGGAGGAAAATAGCTTCCAAACAAATACTCTCAGAACTGTCCAGGAATGAAAATAGTTGCTGGCTCCACTAGTCCCTCCGCAGCCCTTTCCTAGCCGCAGCACCACAGTTGTGCAGGTCTTGCTTTGCCACCTAGGCCTCACTCCTACCAGCTGTGCAGCTCAACCCAGTGTCACCGCTGTAACCTGTCATACACAAGGTGCCAGGAATGTACGCTTTCTTTGGCTCGAATGTTTCCCTGGCAGTCACTTAATATCCGCGCCAACAATGAAGCTTTGCTTTTACTCTCACACTCAGCACACACTCTTGCTAGAGCCCAGTGCAAACTTGAACTTTCTATCGAGGGCTGACACACAGCAGCTGTCAGCACTGAAAATTGCCGTTGGTCCACAGAATCCTTAGCGGGACACAGCTCCCGCTAAGCAGTGGGGCTTTGGTCTTGAGCTGCTACCGAGCACTCGCGTTCGCAAAGAGCCCTGCTCCGAAACGGAGAAGAAGCACGCATAATTCTCACAGTGACGGTGTTAGGAAGCAAGAGAAAAAGGCGTGCTTCTCACTTTTTCTTGGCCACTACTTAAGGGCCAGAGCATTACTGGGGACCGAAGTTGCCTGAAGGTCCACAAATTGCTCTTCTGCTGGGCAGCCACTAACGCCCGCATCTGCCCGTTACATACTGCATTTGGAAGAAGAGAAGACTCTGCCTCTATACAAGCGCGTACTGCCCCGTCGCTGCAAGGCGAGATAGAGCTCCGGTTAGGCACTGGGAGTCTGGTTTTAAGCTGCTACCGAGCACACTGGGTTGAGCTGCACAGCTGGTAGGAGTGAGGCCTAGGTGGCAAAGCAAGACCTGCACAACTGTGGTGCTGCGGCTAGGAAAGGGCTGCGGAGGGACTAGTGGAGCCAGCAACTATTTTCATTCCTGGACAGTTCTGAGAGTATTTGTTTGGAAGCTATTTTCCTCCCTAACTAGTGCATGATTAGAGTGATCTACTATAGATCACTCTCGTACGTAAAGAGCCCTGCTCCGAATCGCAGAAGAACCGCATAGAATTCTCACAGTGAAGGTGTGAGGAATGAAAGGAAGCAGGACTGGATCTCATTTTTTCCACTGTGGCCACTGCTTATGCGCCACAGCAATGCTGAGGGTCGACGTTCCCTGAACATCCGCAAAACTGCATTTCTCCTGGGCAGCCACCAATGCCCGCAGCTGCCCCTTACATGATAAATTGGGAAGGAGATTCTGCTTCTGCACAACATCATAAGACCAACACCACCGCACACTGCCCTTTCTCTGCCACTCCTCAGCTCTGCTTTCAAATACTTCAAACGGGCACCAAGGAACTCTACACCTTAGAAGCAATGAACAAAAGCTCTCGCGGCTTCCCAACAGGGAATACTTCACAGAAAGTGCTACCCATGAAAGCCTTCTGTTGCTCTAATCATTGCCTGGCAGCCCCATCAGTATTGGCATTCTGCATTTCGCATGATTTTGTCACGCTCATTTGTCTTTCTTTGCAGCCCTTCTGGAGAGCATCGTCGAGCTGAGCTTAAAGGCTTCCTCCACCACAACAGCTACTGCCGCACTCCAAACACGCACTGGGTGGAGAAGAGAAAAAGCTTCCAAACGCATCCTCTCACACAGAACTGTCCAGGAGCGAAAGTAGATGCTGGCTCCACTAGTCCCTCGGTAGCCCTTTCCTAGCCGCAGCACCGCAGGTGTGCAGCTCCGGCTTGGCCACCTTGGTCTCCCTCCTAAGTGCAAAAATCTTCCCAAAGAAAGCCTCTCACACCGAAGTGATCACGAATTAAAGCAGTTACAGGCGCTATTGGTCCCTCCGCAGACCTTTCTGAACCAAAAGAGATTAGTGTTGTGCTAGCCCTCACTCTCAAACGAGCAACCAGCAAAACTCTCACACTGCCCTTTACTTGCAGTCTGCCCTTGGAAGAGGCAAGGAATGAAAACGTGGTTGTGCCTCGGCAGCCCGATGACACCGCCAACCAACACTGCGCACTGGCCCTTCCATGCTACTCGCAGCCCAGCCACAGTCCCGCTTCAAAAGGAGAAACCTACAGCAGTGTCATCCACACCGTAGAAGCACGGACTAAAATCTCTCGCTGGCGCCCACACTGCCTTGGCCGGTCCTTAAGAGAGCCACAGTTACCGGCACTCTACACGTCTCCTACCACGGTAATCCTCAACCGTGCCTGAGAAACCATCAAATCCAAAGCTGCCAGCTATGGCTTCCACTCTGGACAAGCCAGCCGTGAACGCTGCCTAGGTCTCGCAGTTTTTCTTGGCGGCCCCTCTACAGACACACCAACACTGCCCCTCCGCTCTTCTGTAACTGTTTCTTACTCGAAACAGGGACTCGGTGGAACAGAGAAAAAAACCTACAAGACAGGGCTCTGACGCCGAAATGGGCAAGAGTGAATGCTGGCCCTCGTATTCCCTAGGTAGCTCTTGCACTGTTGCAGTAACAATGCGGCTCTGCGCTTCTCCTGGTTCCTCAGATAGCACACGCAGGACACACGGGGGCAGGTGGGCAAGACCGAAACTTCCAAGAGCCGTTCGTCACTCAGAAGCGCTCAGGGATGAAAGCCGTTGCTGGCTCTGTCATTCTCTCCGCAGTCCTCTGCCAGCCGCAGCAAGCCTGGTCTTGTGCTGTCTCTTGCCTGCGGTGTAGCCGTCAGCTTTTTGACAGCCGGCTCATTAAACACAGTACCACCAACAGGGAACACCTCACAGAAAGTGCTACCGATGAAAGCCTTCTGTTGCTCTAATCATTGCCTGGCAGCCCCATCCGTATTGGCACTCTGCATTTCGCATGATTTTGTCACGCTCATTTGTCTGTCTTTGCAGCCCTTCTGGAGAGCATCGTCAAGCTGAGCCTACATGCGTCCTCCACCACAACAGCTGCTGCCGCGCTCCAAACACGCACTGGGTCGAGAAGAGAAAAAGCTTCGAAGCAAATGCTGTCACGGAGAATTGTCCAGGAATGAAAGTAGTTGCCGTTTCTAGCTCTCCCTCCGCAGCCCTTTCTGAGCCTTCAGCAACTCATTTGCTTCGTGCTGCCACCTAGACCTCGCTTAACAGCCGGGCTCGGCAACGCAGCAGCACCGCCGAACGTCTCACACAGTACGTGCCAGCAATGATGCCAGCTTTCGTGCGCTAAGCTTTGCCTGTTACCCCTTTAACAGGCGGCTTCAGTAGCGAAGCTCTGCTCTTGCTCTGCCTCTAGCCCTCAGCCTTGCTACGACCCAAGAGCAAAACTGAGTCTCTTAGAAGCAGCTCTCACACCCAAGTTGCCGGGAGTGAAAGCTTTCGGTTGCTGCAATCGGTCCCTTGGAGAGTCGTCAGCAGCTCTCCACCACCTGGCTTCTCTGCGCTTCCTCTTACGACCTAAGCGTCGCACCCATCTACCTCTTCAGCCTTCATCGCGCCGTCGCTGCATCCGCGAGAGCATCCAGCTTGTTTAACCACAGAGAGCAAGCCAGTACTGTGAGGCTTTAGTGTCTGTAGGCTTTGCTTGCGCACTGCTTGAGAGCACCGTTAACACTGTGACCCTTCGTTTCCTCTACCTCGTCCCTGAAAAAGTGGCCTGAGAAGCAGTAAAAAGCAGAGCCGGCGACTACGTTTTTTACGCCAAAGCGTCCAGGAGTTCTATTCCCACATCTTTCGGTCTGCCTCGTACAGGTGGGAGCCCCCAACGCCTTTTCTTCCTTGCATCTTCTCTGTTAGCTCCCTTGAGGGATTTTCTCCGTTTTTCAGCAGGGATGAATTTGCAGGCTAAGTGCTAGTGGCCAGTCAGAACGTCAGCTGGGGCGGTGTTTGTGGAGTCTAGGAAAGCTGAGATCCTGGCATGGTATTTTCAGTGAAAGCTGTACCTGCGCGCTGTGCCGGTTGTGCAGGTGACTTTGACAGGTCGTAAACGAAACGTGAGGTGTGGTAGTACTGCGGCTCTCGGTGGATTGCAAAGCAGTGTGAGGACCGTCAGAAATTGCTTGTCAACCATAGACTTGCAGCACAAAAAGACAAAGTCCCAACTCCCCATCTGCCTTGCTTTTAATCTTTACGTTGCTCTCACATTTCGGAATGTCCTAGTTTCTCTGGTGTGAGTTAAATGGCTGCCTCTTGACTCTTGCATAAATGTGCTGATGAAATAGAAATCCAGATAGTCGCGTGTCAGCTCAGCTCTCTGAGCAAAAAGGTGCTAATTTAGCCAGCTTGTGGTGATGCTGCAAGACGCACTGTAGCACGAGTCCAAAGCACCGCTTAATCTCTCAAAACAGGTAAATTATCGAAGAGGGACTTAAGCTGTCAGAAATGTAAGTTACTGTGCATCCTTTGATGAAGAGGTAACATTTTCACATGCGCAGGTAATAACTAGCAGGTAATAACTAGCTAGCCATAAACCAGCCTTCTTTCAAACGAAGCATGCAACATTTACTGTGTAGCACGTGTTGAGCAACTCTAATGTGAAATTCAAGCTTTCTTTTAAAATCACATGCTGGAGGGAATTTGGTTTTTTCCTTCCGTCACTAACATAAAGGCAAACGTGAAGTGACACAGCATTGTCTTCTTCAACTAAGTTATCTTAGTCGCGGGGCTAGGGAGGCAGCAATAAAGGAAGAGCACATGCTGAACCAGACCCTGATTGGTCTCCTATAGCGAAGCTTTGGGCCCCCTGCTGGGCTGTTTGGCGTGCCCTCTGCGATAGCGCCATCTGCCGTTTTGGCCACAACTACATCTGCTCCGCTCGCACGCCTCCCTTGTAATAGCGTCGTAGAGCCGTGTGTGGAGCACAACATCCTTTAAAAAGCGGCCTTAAGAACCAGTTCCTCCGAGCGTATTAGGACATTAAAGGTCTTGACTACCGCTTCTGTCTTTCCTCCGTTACAAGCGGGTGCTAAGTTGCCTACATGAATCCAATCCCTGTGATTACGTAAGGCCTGACCTTTAATACCTGTTCTATGCAAAACGTGAGATTCAGCATCTGAGGAGGGAGGGATATTAAACACTGCCCTGCCATACGGGGAGCGACAAAAACCCAACCAGTTCAATCTTGCAACAGGTTAACAGCTTCCGCAGGAAAACAGTCCAATGAGCAGAACAGAACGACCTCCCGTTAAAGACTTATACATTGGATAAGCCATAAAAGACCTCAAAAGCTGCACAATTCGCTCTTGGGCCACATTAGCGCAGAACCAACACTAACGAACACAGCAATGTTTTCTTTGGAAAAGGAAGGTGCATGCAGCGCTCATGAGAGATGTGGGCTGTGCTAGGCTGCCTACCCAGCTGTGTGCCAGGCTCCCGCTCATACTGGCGCTCTTGCTACCTGTTTTTCTGTGTATTTCCTTGCATGAAACAGCTCCATGTTTAGATTGGAGCCTCTTTTCACCCACCTTACAGTCTGCTGATACCATTAAAAAACCCACAGTAAAGGCGACGTCTGACTGCTAAGAGAAGAACCCTCTGCATAGTGCTTGCGAGACAATATAGAACTGAAGGGACAGTGCAGCGTGCTGCGTAGATGAGAGAGTGGCAGGATTTCTTTCCCATCATGTATTAAGCTCCTGAGGAAGATGTATTTTTATTTCGTACTGGCTCCCCTTGAGAATGCGGATACTGGCTTGCTCATTCAGCAGTGCTTTCACCAGTGAAAGTTATCTAACATGTGGTTAGATTTTGTGGAGAACAATCAAGTACGAGTCTCTTCTTTGCATGATAAATCTCTGCAGGTGAGCGTTAGGTAAATAGTTTTTGTTCACCGAGAGTTATGAGAGTGCTCAAAGACTAAGTTTAGAGGCAAGAAAATATTTTTAAAATTTCTCTTCTACCTTTTCTTTTCTGGTGTTAGGAATGAGGGTGGAGAAGAATCTGAAAACACCTGGCAGTTCCAGCAGTATTCCTGACTAGCAGCTAGGGACAGGCCTTTCTCACGGGTCACCTCTGAAACCAGCCCAAACAGGAGTACAGGAGGCTTGACGTGAGATGCGCTTTTGCCATGCTGGCGTCCATGAACGTTGAGCATGGAAGCAAGTGTATAAGGCGCTCAGTCCTTGTAGCTGCTTCTGCCCCCTGGATGGCACCCGTAGTTCCTTTACCTTTACCATCGGGGCTACCCCTGCAGCATTGCTCTAGTCTCTGTTATAACCGCTACTGGTTGAACCACACCACTACTGAGGAACTACCACTACACAACTGACAAGAATCCTTAAGTTGTAGCATGATGACCCAAAATATGCAATTACTCACCTAACAAGGTGAGGGCTCTCAATCTTGAGGAGTCCTGCCTCAAGGGGAGAGTCCCCAACGGCAGGCTGCTGCTCTGCAGAGGACCAACTCAATAGGCCCCCGGCAGGCCTCCATTTATAATCGACTCTTACCTGACCTGTGCTCGTAAGTGGTCATATTAGTTCTTACGGGCAGAGACCCTTCTTCTGGGTGGCAACAGCCATCACTAAGCCTGGGGCAGGTGTACACCCAAGCAGCAAGACCATGTGGGGGAGCATGACGAACCCGGCCCAGGTGGAGTGAGAGCGGGTGGCCATGCCATGCCATCACTGGGTCAGCTGAAGGTTTTTTTTGTGCAGACGGAGATGGACATGGAGATAGCCGAAGAGAATAGCTACCAATACGCCACGGGTCCAGCATTGTTGCTATTGCCTAATTCAATAAAAGACTTGGGTGTTCAGTTTGCAACGTACGGTCATTTGAGCAGCAGGAGGGGGATGGGGGGATTAATGCAGCCCCTGCCCACCACACGTGTGGTTTAGCTGGGCTAGAGATTGCCACCAAGAGCATGGGTACACGGGGTATAGCGCTGAGTGGCAGGCGCCCATGAGAGAAACCACATTCATTAACGTGCATGCTGCGAGGCCAGAGGCCTCCATCACCATCGCAGTACCGGCATCTTAATCACTGCCCCAGCACCAGCATCACTGCTGCTGTGCTGGATCTGATCCTGGGAATGAGCAATGGTCGCCCCAAGAAGCCAGGCAGGGACTGGCTGAGAGCGGAAATCTCAGCTTGCACCTGGACAGTGAGCAGGCATCGCTGGCTGGGGCTCACAGACCAAGATCCCAAAGCTGGCGCTGCACAGCGTGCTCGGCTTGATCAATGCCCTGTACGGCCTTCTCCCGTGCTGCCTGCACCTCACCCAGCAAACCCTGCCCTGCCCACAGATCTCCCTGGGCCAGTGCCATGAAGAATTTCCAACCTGCTGACCAAGGCGAGAGACTAGGACGCAAAGTATAGAATTACAAGGGCAAATACTTCTTCCATGCACATGCGGTGTCCTAGACAAACTGGGGCACCCCAGATGTGTCTTTATACAGGGTTCTTACACCCTTCAATCATCCAGGTACAAGACGACTTGATTAATCGCTAACACCCGCACTACCGATTGCAACAACATTTCTGCAGCGGTCTTGCTGTTTGCCTAGTCACCCAAATGTCCCTGGAGCCAACCTTGCCAGAGTTACTGATCTCTGATGCCAGATGATGGTGGGAGAGTTTCAAAGACGTGTCAGAGGTGCTAGGATGCTGGCGCTAGTTTGGTTGTCCCAGGGTATCCTTCATGGAAGCATGGATACCCTTCCATGCAGCAAAGTGCTTCTTTCCAGGGCGCTGCTGTCCCACAGGTTGCTTTACTTATGCATGAACAATACCAAAGTCTCCAGTAAAATTCCACTACCTCATTACATTACAGTACATAATGTGAACGAGTGCAGGAAGGTAGGCAGCTAGGTAGATGATAGATTTAAAAAAAATTAATACACTTTCATACCATAAAAGACTGGTTGATACACAGCCGCACACACTGCATGGCCATACTTTATTTGTGGTTATGTATACAGATCGCACAGTTCATATTGGTGATCTGGTCTGCTGAGGACTACTCAGCAGACCCTTCCTCACCCAAGGAGGCCAGCTGCCTCTTGACCGCAGCTAGAGGCATCAGCTGTCTGGAACACCTTCATTTCCTTCTCCAGCTACTTTAACTTTTTCTTGTCCTTTTGGCTTCTGCCACAGCAGCTCCTGTCCAAAGCCAGTACGTGTCCGCCCGCCCCTTTTCACCCACGCTGCCAGGAAAGCAAGGCGAGAGACAGCAAACCTGAGCCAACAACACCCCCAGGGGAGAAATGGACAACCGAGCCCTCAGCACGGCCTCTGGGAGAGTGGGCAAAAAGCAGCAACTGTGATTACTGCAGCGTGCCCCAAGCTGGAGCCCCTCTTTGCTGCAGGAGCTCCTGCACACACTGCTCCTTCCCTGTGCTGCCGTTGGCGGCACCTGTGTTAAGGCAGGATCGAGTGTGCTTGGGGTCCAGCTCGATGCTGCCAGGACAGGTTGTGGGGTGGCCTGGGGCTCTGGGACAGGCCTCAGGGGACATGCTGCGGCTGGGCCAGCTGCAGGAGCTGAGCTGGGCTTAGGCTGCTCAGGGTGTCTGGGAGTCAGGGTGCCTTGTGCCTTGTGCCCAGTGGGGGGGTTGGCAGCGGGTCTACAATCAGGATCTGTCTGCACGTCCTACCCCTCCCCAGCTTTTGGGTCACTCCCAGGGAAACAAGTGGTTTCAAGCTCCTCCTGTCACCCCTGGGGTGGCCGACGGGCAGGAGATGCTGCTGTGCCCACCCAAGCGCATCGCTTGCCTCACGGGCAGTCTTGGCCCCACATCTACAGCTCCTGGAATGCCCTGGGAAGAAACATGGCTGCCTAGCAGCCCCATGCCTCAGGACTACAGCTCCTAGCATGCTTTGGGGCGTGCCCTCCCTACTGTCTGACCCTGCAGGGACGCCGTCTTCCTGGCCTGGCCTGGTAACCCCACAGGCGCCATGGTGGCCGCCCCAGGGCTGCCCTGGGCTCTTAGCCCCGGTGGTGCAGGGAGGATGAGGTGAGAGAAAAAGGCACAGCCAAGTGAGCAGAAGAAACAGCTAGGAAAGAGGGGACAGGCTGCAGGTACGAGAGAAAAGATAAGGCCAGGAAGCAGGACATTGCAATAGAAAAAGAGGAGGACACAGAGCAGGAGTGAGATGTGGAGAAAGAAAAATCCAGCAGCGGGCTCTGGGAGAGTCAGGAATTAGAAATACAGACAGGGAGCGGGACAGAGAAAGATGAAAATAATGACAGGCTTCAGGGCAGAGCGGGAGGAATTGAAACCTAGGGACAGGGAGACAGAGATGGAGAAAGAAGAACTAGATAGACGCTACAGGGCAGACAGAGAGCAATTTAAAAAAACAGGGACAGGCAGAGAAAGAGGAAGAAACAGCTTCCCCCTCTTGTCTCCAGCTCTGCTTGCTTAGCAGGGCTTGGGCGCACTGCAGGATCTCTTGCTCACTCCCCACGGCTGTCATGACCCACATCTGCAGCCCATATGTGGTGCCACACAGCTGATTTGGGGGTGGCAGTTCTCATTCGCGGCACTGCGGGAATGGGGGCAAAGCAAATCAATCACTGTCATTTGATTTTTGTCCCCAGGGTGACCAAGCAGAGTTGTACCATGCACTGTGGAGTGTCCTGCAAAGGAGGTGACAGCCGATTGCAGGGTAGCGCTGAGACCCACCTGACAGCCAAAGTGCCCGCTGGCCGCAGAGCAGCCCAGGTGAGCCCGTTCTCTCGGAGGCCACGAAAGCAGCCTTCCTCCAGCCCTGGTTTTGGCAAGATACGGAGCCATGCAAAGATGTTTCCCAGGCCTCCAGGCGTGGCAAGCATTTCCCAGTGCCCCGTGACAGCGTCTGCTCCCAGGAAGCACCTCCCCACAGAGCTGAGGCTGTATCTGGCCCCCCCGTTCCCCCCTGCCAAAACTGCATATGGCTGCCCTGAAGGTTTCACAGGGAGGATGGCGTCATCAGCCTGGTGGCATTTGTGACATAGAAATGGTGAGCTGACTCCCTGTGGCCATGGCTGGCTGGTTCAAAGTCTCCAATTGCCTCAACCTTTCTCCCTGGAAAGGCTGAGGCAATCTTTCTCCCCATTTAACGCGGGACTTTCTCAGGGTGTGAAGTTGGATGCTGGTGATGTATTGGTGGCTCCGTCTCAGTTCCACTTCAGAGTTGTGATTTCTGAGATCTGGGGCCACCTGAAGGCCCTGGCAGAGATGTCCAAGGCGTTTGTGTTCAATGTTTTGCTAGCAGAGGGCTACAATGGTCTAGGGTTATGCAATGCTAGCGTTACGGGATTCTAGGTTTATGCAGTGCTAGCAGAAGGCTGCTGGAATAGTCGTCTAAGCTTCTGTGCTAGTGTTATTGGGTTCTAAGGTTATGGGGTGCTGGGGCTCTGGGCTTCTGCAGTCACAGTGTGCTAGGGTGATGGGGTGCTAGGGCTACAAGATGCCAGAGTGTGAGTAGGATAGGCTTTTAAAGCCTGTTACTGTTAGGGAGCAGCATCTGGGCTTTTTGGTGCTGCCTTCCTGGGGTTATGTTATTGTTGCTTTATCTTGTGTTCTGGGTGGTCTTTTGCAGGGGGAGAGAGTCCTGTTTTAGCTTATTTTCCTTTCCAGTGTTTGCATCGGAGCCTCTGCTTTTTGTATGGTTTGTCTGCTGGTCGGGATTTATTATGCTTTTGGTCTGTGGTGCGTTTTCTGGCTTGCAACCATCCTTTTCACTCTAATATGGCCTACGGCACTGGCCCGTGTAACTTCTGATGCGGTTCAACTAATTTCTGGTGGCGGTTGGACTCTTTTAGGTAGATGTGGAGGACTTGCGGTCCACGGAGAACGACTGCCAGATGATGACAGGCACTTCTGGGGTGTGGAAGGACTTACGGACCAAGTGCACTTCTGAGTTTGTGTGCACTTCCAAATTGGTGGTCACTTCTCCTGCCTTGAGAAGGAGAGCCGTGGAAAGACACCCACCGCATAGAAAGAGAAGTGTTTCCCTCAGGGTACTTGGCTTTTTGTTTTGCCTTTGAGTATGAAACCTGCAAAGAGGATGCTATCGTTAAGTTTAGTGTAGTATAGTGATGTTTTATAAAGTCCTGGGTGGAGTAGTGTGTGACTGGCAACATCACTGAAAAAGAATGGTTGTCTGTGTGTTCTGGATGCTTTCGTTTTGAACACCTGCTAACGGTGGTGGCTTCACACTGTCCTTAGATCCTTTCTGAAGGCACAAGCGCTTCGGGTGACGTTCATCATCCATGATAGTGGATGTCAACCTGTATTTCAAACAGACTTCTTTGAGTTGGAAAGAACCTTTCTAAAGGTCATCTAGTCCAGCCCCGCGCAATGAGCAGGGACATCTTCAACTAGATCAGCTTGCTCAGAGCCCCATCCGACCTGACCTTGAATGTTTCTAGGGATGGTGCGTCTACTACCTCTCTGGGCCACCTGGTATCATTTTGAAATTTTTAGGGTCAAATTCTGGTCACTTCTGATTTGATCATCCTTGGTTTTGCCTCGTTATGTGGCTGGAGAAGAGCTCATAGGAGGAGCAGGAGAAGGGTCAGCACTGCCATTTCCACACTGGCCACTTGTCCTGGTGTTATCAGGGTTATCTTTGTAGAGGTCAGTTCTTTGCTGGCCGAGGAGAGAGGCAAGGACTCTTGGCACAGAATTACCAAGGGAATTCATTATCTCATATGAGCTGTGCACAGAATGCTGCCCCAGCCTAATGTGTGTGGGCCCCAATACAGAGGAAAGCGTATGTCACAATGCAGTTGTGTAGACCAACCAAATTACTCATGTTAAGAAGTGGGCTAATCACTTACTATTGCGTGTGTAATCAGTATCTGCTTGCCCCGTGCAGGTGGTGTGAACGTAAGGTCAGTGGTGTGTTAATCTACATTGTTCTAAACCAATGTGCGCTGCCGGTGGTGGGGGGGGCTTTATTGTGCATTCTGCTTCATCTGGTCATGGTTATACGCCTGGTTTTTTTTGAAAGGTGACTCTTCTGGTGTTTTGTTGTCAGTATGGGGTGTTCTCAGCCAGGAAGAGATGGCTTAGGTTGGGTCTTCAGGTCACATCGACCCAGAGGTAAAAGCTCGTCGTCCGAGGTAGTGTTGATTCTTCTAAGCAAGTCATATTGCAGTTAGCATCTTGCCTTTCACATTGCCAAAGGGTACTTCTGAACTATGGGGGAGCAATGCAGGGTGGAAAGGCACTTGCACGTGCGGCCTGTTGTTTGCTGGCCCTCACGCCATCAAAGCCCTCTCCAGAGGAACATTTCATCGTCATCATCAGCCATGGCCAGAAAGGCGAGGGTGAAACTAACAGTGACCCTCAGGCCAAGTGCCCAGCCAGCTTTCATAAACGCGCAGGAGTCTCCCTGCTGTGGTTTGGACTAAACAGCACTGAAGAAGGTGAAAGCAAATACATCTGGGGGCATAGAATGTATTACAAAATGCTACGGTTAGACAGCAGGAAAGCCTTACAAATAGGGGTCAAATCTATACCCCCAGTGGCGCTACAAATCCAGTTAGCATTAGACTATATTAACTGCTCAAGGGAAGGTTTCTGCTCTCGTGAACACCAGATGTTGGCTTTGTGTAGACCAAGACAGAAGAGTAGAAACAGATGAAATGAAAATCCAAAGCCACCTTAAAGTTTTACAGAGATGTCTCCCTTTGGGAACTGTTCAAAGGTGAGGGCTGAACAACAATAACAAGCTACAGCCTGATGTGTTCCACAGAGGGACTTTTGGTGATGGCACCCAGGCCAATTAGGAAAAGGTCCAACAAACCCAGCTGCCTTAGGCAGGGCTCAAATCTGCGTTTGGGGGTCGGGGCTGTCAGCTGTCATGGTGGAAGGAAGGAGAAGCCTGAAATGGGGGAGGTGGATTTAGAAAGCATGCAGAATCCATTGATTCTCAGTGTGACTTCTTGACAAGTCGTTCAGAAATTGTGCACGTGCTTCATGCCTTTGCTGGTACAGGGAGGGCTGAGGAACAGACGATGCAGGCAGTCTCAGGCTGTTTCAGGAGCAAGTAAGGCCACACACTGGCATTTGAACATGGTTTGAAGGGCTTGCCAGAACAGCTCCCTTCTCAAGCCTGCAACCTGCCTTGCCATAAGAAATGCACGTCCACAGGTGGGAGAAGTTGCACCTTCTGGAGCGGAGACAAGGTCAGGAGACTCCGCTTGTAAAGCGGCCATCCTGCACTGTGCCCTCGCTAGTGACACATGCAAAATGCAGAGCTTGCTGCTGAGGAGGTGAAGGGGATGCTGCTGCTGCTGCTGCAGCCCGAGGGCCTGGGTGGCTTTGTAGCTCCAGGGTTCAGCTGAGATGCGTCTGAGCCCAGGAGCACAGGCAAGGGGAGACAGCGCCATGTCCTCCCTCGGGCAGGGTGTGGCAGATCAAGTAACTTGCCTTGATGTGGCGTGGGAGAGTGGAGGGAAGGTTTCAGCTTCACCCTTCTTGTGTTTTGTGGCCCAGCAGAGCAGGTGGTGCTTTGAAGCAAAGACAAAGTGTGTGGGTACGCTGCTGCACTGGCACAGGCCCCTGGAAAGAGCAGATGTCCTACTGTTATCAGGATGATGCCGATTCCTTTGGCATTAGTCTTCACCAAGAGACGATACCTACACCTGCTGAAGAAGCAGGGCTCCTTCTTTGGGAAAAGCGCAATGGCATGAAAGGGGATGGGATGTGCCCAAGGAGTGGAGCTGTTCCATGGGCAGGAGGGGATGCCAGGAGCTTACCAGCACCCTCGGATGCCCCAGGATGCAGAGCATCCCAGGGTTAGGACCGCTGATTTCACTCTGCTCCAGGAGTGCCATCCCTCGGGGTCAGAGCGCCACGTCTTCCATGCCCTTCGGAGCCGGAAGCACAGCTGTCCCAGGTTAAAGCTTGGTGCTGGCCTTCCTTTTTTCAGGATCAGGAGCATTTGAGTTGCCAAGGAAGAGATGAAGGGGTTGCTGTCTTCCCTCAAGCCTTGAGGGACTGAGAGGATGAAGAAACAAAGGTGAGCTGACATGCGTGTATTGGCAGTGAGTCCGTCTTCCCCTGCATTGCAGCCAGCCCTTTGCCGGGTCAGGAGGGAGCTGGGGGACAGGTGCCTCAGCTGGAGGCTGCTGGTCAGGAACACCACAGGGGTCCTGTGATACATGCCTCTCCCCAGTGATGTACTGGGGACAGAGTCCCTCTGTCCTGGGCTGGACAGGAGCTCATTGCCAGCGTCCTTCTTTCCTCCTCGCCAGCCCCCACTGCCCTCACTCACCCTCACAGATGCACTGGATCCTCTCATGCTGCTCCACCACGTGGCGCCGGACAAGTCCTAGGAACATGCAGCCCACGAGGGACCCTGCTGCTCAATCTGCCCAGCAGTAGAACTCCGCCAGGCAGGGCTGACCCTGGGGTGCTCCTAGGGCACAGCCTCAGGGGTGTGGGACTGACAAGTGTCCCGCCAGCCCCACCGGTTGAAGGCAGGGATGGGCACAGGTGACAGGGCGCCCCATGGGTGCCTGGGCCCTATACCGGAACGTCGGGGCTCCTGACGTGCTGCTGCCTTGGGCCAGGGCGACCCCAGGACAAGGAGGAGCCCTGGGGCTCATGACTCACTGGTGAACCTCACAGTGTCCCACCACAAGGGCACCCTCGGCCTCCACAATGAGCAAGCTTGTGTCCTATGGGGTCAGCCCAGGGGCTGTGGTCGGCACACCACCACCCAGAACGGGAGCTGGGGTCCCAGGGCTGGAGCAAGAGAGGCAGACTCTGCAGAAGCTGTGGAGGGCTGATGCTGGCAGGGCAGGATGCACATCAACAGGGCTTGGCACAAGGATAGGGTACATCAGCACAAGGCCTGGTACTGTGACCATTGGACACACACCTCCTGCCCCCGCCGCCCCTGACAAGGAGGCCAAGCCAAGGGCAAGGCTGTGCAAAGGGAGCTGGGGAGCTTGGGGCTGTCCTGCAGCAGCAAGACCAACCGCCCCAGGCTCTTTTGCTTCTCCTCTCTGGGGAGAGGAGAAGCACTTCCCCAGTGCCCGCAGGCAGAATGGGAGGGGCAGTGTCCTGGTTTCAGCCAGGACAGAGTTGGTTTTCTTCACAGAAGCTAGCGTGAGGCTATGTTTTGGAGTTGGGATGAGAAAAATGTTGATAAAGTGCTGATGATTTGAGCTGTTGCTAAGTAGTCAAGGACAGCTCAGCTTCTCGTGCTGGCCTGCTAGCAAGAAGGCTGCGAGTGTACAGGAAACTGGGAGGGGACACAGCCAGGACAGCTGGCCCAGGCGGGCCAAAGAGGTATTCCGTACCATATAACGTCATGGCCAGTACCTAAACTGGAGTTAACCGGGGCGGGGGGGAGGAGTGGGGGGACGGGAGTCGCTGCTTGGGGACGAGCTATTGATCACTGGCTGGTGAGCAACTGCTGTATTGGGCATCACTTGTTCTTGTACATTGCTTTGTCGGTATTATTATTGTTGTTATCATTGTTGTTTCCTTGTCTTTTTCGGTCTTATTAACGTGTTTTTATCTCAACCCCTGAGTTTCTTCCCAATTCTCTCCCCAGTCCCACAGCAGGGGGGGAGCGAGCGAGCGGCTGCGTGGTGTTCAGTTGCCAGCTGGGGCTAAACCACGACAGTCCTTTTTGGTGCCCAACGTGGAGCTAAGGGCTTGAGATAATAACCGTTGTGGGTTACGATTTCAGTTTATTTGATTTGCGTCATGCTCTCGTCTTTGCCGCACATGTGAAAGAGTGGTGTTGGTTTCTGCAGGTTGCTGTCCTCTGCAATGATTAGTAATGTCTTGCCTGGGAGGTTTGTTTTTAGGACACCGACCTTGAGCTTAATGTGGTATCTGAGCTCTGTACTAAAGCCGTTACTGTATTTCGGGTACTGTCTTGTGCTAGTATTAGCCTGGACTTAGAAGGTAGGGAAGCCAAGCAGCTGTGATCCCTTTCTAGGGAAGGGGGCATTGACAAAGCTATTGGAAAAGGTGCACGAGTCCTCAGCCACTGTCGGCTGTGAAGGAAAGGTATCCCTTCAAGGAAGACGTTCTATGTCACCCAGGCAAGTGGACCACCATGGAGCAAGGTATGCAGTACCTGAGGCAGCTAGCTGTGCTGAAGGTGATTTATGGTGACTTGGACAATGGGCAATCCTCCAAAGATCCAGGTGAAGTCAATTGTACATGACCTATGTGGCGGAACTTTGTACGGAGTGCACCATCATCCTATGCCAACTCATTAGCAGTAATGGCCTGGAAGGATGGAGAGATGACCAACGGTGGATGAATTGGCTGGCCAACTCCAGCAATACACAGAAAGTCTCTCTCTCCCTCCCTACGGGCCTGCATCTCTGCTGTAGAGAAACCGTCCAGCAATTCAAAGAGGCTATGTCCTACCCTCCACCTGTATGGACCCAGCATCTCAGCTATTAGGAGTAAGTGTTCTGCTCAAAAGAGACGATACAGGGGATATACACCGCGAGCCACCCTGTGGCTTCACTTGCGTGACTATGGAGAGGACATGAGGAGGTGGGATGGAAAACCTACCTCGACCCTAGAGGCACAAGCACACGCGAGCTGCAAGGAAAAACAATTATAAAAGGGGGTTCGGGATCCTCCAGCAAAATCGTCGCTCCACTTTCCAGTGGGCAGTTCCCCAGAACTAATAGAAGGGCTGATCTTACCTCTGATCCTCCAGAAGTGATTTCTGATTCATATTTACAAGAGGTAGGTAACAAGTACTATGACCAGGACTAGCAGGTGGACTGTGTGGATTAGATGGCCTGGCACATCAGACCCACAGGAATATAAGGCTTTAGTGGGCACAGTGTACCCTAATGCCATCAAGCCATATAGGGGCAGAACCCATTTGTATTTCCGGAGCAACCGGGAGATCCCAACAGCTGACTGTACTGGAGGCCGAAGTGAGCCTAACTGGGGATGAGTGGCAGAAGCACCCCATTGTGACTGGCCCAGAGGCTCCGTGCATCCTGGGCATAGACTACCTCAGGAGAGGGAATTTCAAGGACCCAAAGGAGTACCAGTGGGCTTTTGGTGTAGCTGCCCTGGACAGCTGTCCACCTTGCCTGCTCCCTCAGAGGACCCTTCTGTTCTGGGGTTGCTGAGGGTTGGAGAAAAACAGGTGCCGATCGCTACCACAACAGTGCACCGGCGGCAATATCGCACCAACAGAGACTCCCTGATCCCCATCCATAAGCTGATTCGTCAGCTGGAGAGCCAAGGAGTGATCAGCAAGACTCGCTCACCCTTTAACAGCCCCATATGGCCAGTGCAAAAGTTTCATGGAGAGGGCCGACTGACAGTAGGCTATGGTGGCCTGAATGAAGTCACACCACCACTGAGTGCTACTGTGCCAGACATGCTAGAACTTCAATATGAACTGGAGTCAAAGGCAGCCACGTGGTGCGCCACAATTGATATCGCTAATGCGTTTTTCTCAACCGCTTTGGTGGCAGAGTGCAGGCCACAGTGTGCTTTCGCTTGGAGGAGTGTCCAGTACACCTGGAATCGACTGCCCCAGGGGTGGAAACACAGCCCTACCATTTGCCATGGTCTGATACAGACTGCATTGGAACAGGGTGAAGCTCCAGAGCACCTGCAGTATGTTGATGACATCATTGTATGGGGCGACACATCGGAAGAGGTTTTCAAGAAAGGGAAGAAAATAAGTCAAATCCTTCTGAAAGCCCGTTTTGCAAATGGGAGATCCAATTTTTAGGAATAAAATGGC
The DNA here is from genome assembly GCF_964289735.1 of Phaethon aethereus. NCBI lineage: Eukaryota > Metazoa > Chordata > Aves > Phaethontiformes > Phaethontidae > Phaethon > Phaethon aethereus. The sequence goes on along the minus strand of NC_138577.1, from coordinate 60,373,745 downwards.
AAGATGGATGTCATCAGATCCCAATAGATGTGATCAACAAAATAACAGCTATGTCTCCACCACCTAGCAAAAAAGAAACAGAAGCTTTTTTGGGTGTTGTGGGCTTCTGGAGGATGCATATTCCAAATTACAGTCTGATTGTAAGCCCTCTTTATCAATAAGAAGAATGATTTTAAACAGGGCCCTGAGCAACGACGAGCCCTCGAACAAATTAAGCAGGAGATAGTTCATGCCGTAGCCCTCGGGCCAGTCCGGGCAGGACAAGATGTTAAAAATGTGCTCTACATGGCAGCCGGGGAGAATGGCCTTACCTGGAGTCTCTGGCAGAAGGCACCAGGAGAGACCCGAGGTTGACCTCTAGAGTTTTGGAGTCCAGGATCTAGGGGATCTGAGTCCCGCCATACTCCAAGTGGAAAGGAGATATTGGCAGCGTATGAAAGCATTCGAGCTGCCTCAGAAGTGATTGGTACTGAAACACAGCTCCTCCTGGCACTCCAACTGCTGGTGCTCGGATGGATGTTCAAAGGGAGGGTCCCGTCTACATATCATGCGACTGATGCTATGTGCAGGAAGTGGGTCGCGCTTATCACACAGCGAGCTCAAATAGGAAACCCCAGTCGCCCAGGAATCTTGGACGTGATAATGGAGTGGCCAGAAGGCAAAGGTTTTGGAATATTGCCAGAAGAGGAGGTGGTGCGTGCTGAAGAGGCTCTGCCATATAATAAACTGGCAAAGAAGAAAAGGCAATATGCCCTGTTTACTGATGGGTCCTGTCGTACTGTAGGCAAACATCGAAGGTGGAAAGCTGCTGTATGGAGCCCTATACGACGAGTCACAGAAGCTGCTGAAGGACAAGGTGAGTCAAGTCAGTTTGCAGAGGTGAAAGCCACCCAGCTGGCTTTAGCTACTGCTGAATGAGAAAAATGGCCAGTACTCTATGTCCTTACTGATTCATGAATGGTGGCAAATGCTCTATGGGTGTGGCTATAGCAATGGAAGCAGAGCAACTAGCAGCACAGAGGCAAGCCCACCTGGGCTGCTGAATTATGGCAAGATGTTGCTGCCTGCTTAGAGAATCTGGTCATAAAAGTATGTCATGTCATGTAGGTGCTCACGTACCCAAGAGTTGGGCCACTGAAGAACATCAAAACAACCATCAGGTGGATCAGGCTGCTAAGGTTGAAGGGGCGCAGGTGGATCTGGACTGGCAACATAAGGGTGAATTGTTTATAGCTCGGTGGGCCCATGACACCTCGAGGCCATCAGGGAAGAGATGCAACATAGAGATGGGCTCGGGATCGAGGGGTGGACTTGACCATGGACGCTATTGCCCAGGTTATCCATGAACGTGAAACGTGCGCTGCAATCAAACAAGCCAAGCGGTTAAAGCCCCTGTGGTATGAAGGGTGATGGTGGGATGCTTCTCATGACTGGAGTGCTGCAATGGATGGCTATAAGCTCTTCCGAAGGGATAGGCAGGGAAGGAGAGGCGGTGGGGTGGCTCTGTATGTTAGGGAGTGTTTTGATTGCATAGAAATCGAAGATTGTGAAGACCAAGTAGAGTGCTTGTGGGTAAGGATGAGGGGGAAGGCCAATGAGGCAGATATCCTGCTGGGAGTCTGTTACAGGCCACCCAACCAGGATGAAGAGATGGATGAGACATTCTATAAGCGACTGGCGGAGGTCTCGCATTCGCTGGCCCTTGTTCTTGTGGGGGACTTCAACCTACCGGACATCTGCTGGAAGTATAACACGGCAGAGAGGAAACAGTCTAGGAGGTTCCTGGAGTGTGTGGAGGATAACTTCCTGATGCAGCTGGTGAGTGAGCCCACCAGGGGAGATGCCTTACTGGACCTGCTGTTTACAAACAGAGAAGGACTGGTGAGAGATGTGGTGGTCGGAGGCCGTCTTGGGCTTAGCGACCACGACATGACAGAATTCTCGGTTGTGAGGGAAGTAAGGAGAGGGGTCAGCAAAACTGCTATCATGGACTTCCGGAGGGCAGACTTTGGCCTGTTCAGGTCACTGGTTGAGAGAGTCCCTTGGGAGACAGTCCTGAAGGACAAAGGGGTCCAGGAAGGCTGGACAGTCTTCAAGAAGGAAATCTTAAAGGCGCAGGAGCAGGCGGTCCCCATGTGCCGTAAGAAGAGCTGGCAGGGAAGGCGACCGGCCTGGCTGAACAGGGAGATTTTGCTGGGACTCAGGGAAAAGAGGAGAGTTTATCACCTCTGGAAGAAGGGCCAGGCAACTCACGAAGAGTACAAGGATCTCGTTAGGTCAAGCAGGGAAAAAATTAGAAAGGCAAAAGCCCAGCTAGAGCTCAGTCTGGCCACAGTCGTAAAGGATAATAAAAAATGTTTTTACAAATATATTAACAACAAAAAGAGAGGCAAGGAGAATCTCCATCCCCTACTGGATATGGCAGGGAACATTGTCTCCAAGGACGAGGACAAGGCTGAGGTACTTAATGCCTTCTTCGCCTCAGTCTTTAATAGCCAGTCCAGGTATCCACAGGGTATTCAGCCCCCTGAGCTGGAAGACGGGGATGGAGAGCACAATGTACTCCTCATAATCCAGGAGGAAGCAGTCAAGGACATGCTAAGCCACCTGGACACCCGCAAGTCTATGGGGTCTGAAGAGATCCACCCGAGAGTACTGAGAGAGCTGGCGGAGGAGCTTGCAAGCCACTCTCCATCATTTATCAGCAGTCCTGGTTAACAGGAGAGGTCCCAGAAGACTGGAGGCTTGCCAATGTGACGCCCGTCTACAAGAAAGGCCGGAAGGAGGATCCGGGGAACTACAGGCCTGTCAGCCTGACCTCTGTACCAGGGAAGATTATGGAGCAGTTGGTCTTGAGAGTGCTCACAGGGCATCTGCAGGACAACCAAAGGATCAGGCCCAGCCAGCATGGGTTCATGAAAGGCAGGTCCTGCTTGACCAACCTGATCTCCTTCTATGACCAGGTGACCCGCCTAGTGGATGAGGGAAAGGCTGTGGACGTTGTCTACCTGGACTTTAGTAAAGCCTTTGACAGCGTCTCCCACAGCATTCTCCTGGAGAGACTGGCGGCTCGTGGCTTAGACGGGTTTACTCTTTGCTGGGTGAGGAACTGGCTGGATGGCCGAGCCCAGAGAGTTGTGGTGAACGGCGTTAAATCCGGCTGGCGGCCGGTCACAAGTGGTGTTCCCCAGGGCTCGGTTCTGGGGCCGGTCTTATTCAATATCTTTATTGATGATCTGGATGAGGGAATTGAGTGCTCCCTCAGTAAGTTTGCAGATGACACCAAGTTGAGTGGGAGTGTTGATCTGCTGGAGGGTAGGAGGGCTCTGCAGAGGGATCTGGACAGGCTGGATCGATGGGCAGAGGCCAGCTGTATGAGGTTTAATAAGGCCAAGTGCAGGGTCCTGCACTTTGGCCACAACAACCCCATGCAACGCTACAGGCTTGGGGAGGAGTTGCTGGAGAGCAGCCCGGCGGAAAGGGACCTGGGGGTGCTGGTTGACAGCCGGCTGAATATGAGCCGGCAGTGTGCCCAGGTGGCCAAGAAGCGTCCTGGCCTGTATCAGGAATAGTGTGGCCAGCAGGAGTAGGGAAGTGATTGTGCCCCTGTACTCGGCACTGGTGAGGCCGCACCTTGAATACTGTGTTCAGTTTTGGGCCCCTCACTACAAGAAGGATGTTGAGGTGCTGGAGCGTGTCCAGAGAAGGGCAACGAAGCTGGTGAGGGGTCTGGAGCACAAGTCTTATGAGGAGCGGCTGAGGGAACTGGGGTTGTTTAGTATGGAGAAGAGGAGGCTGAGAGGAGACCTTATCGCTCTCTACAACTACCTGAAAGGGGGTTGTGGCGACGAGGGTGTTGGTCTCTTCTCCCAAGTAACTAGTGATAGGACAAGAGGAAATGGCCTCAAGTTGCGCCAGGGGAGGTTTAGATTGGATATTAGGAAAAATTTCTTCACTGAGAGGGTGGTCAGGCATTGGAACAGGCTGCCCAGGGAGGTGGTGGAGTCGCCATCTCTGGAAGTGTTCAAAAAACGTGTGGATGTGGCGCTTCAGGACATGGTTTAGGGGATATGGTGGTGCTGGATTAATGGTTGGACTTGATGATCTTAAAGGTCCTTTCCAACCTAGTGATTCTGTGATTCTGTGATTCTGTGAAATATAAACACGGGGAGGGCTGGCAGATTGAGTACATGACACTTCCACAGACTCGCAAAGGCAAACGCTATGTGCTTACCATGGTGGAAGCAACCACCGGATGGCTGGAACCATAGCCAGTGCTCCATGCCACTGCCTGGAATACTATCCTGGGCCTTGAAAAGCAAGTCTTGTGGCGACATGGCACCCCCAAAAGAACTGAGTCGGACAATGGGACTCATTGCCAAAACAACCTTATAGACACCTGGGCCAAAGAGCATGGCATTGAGGGGGTGTATCACATCCCCTGCCATGCACCAGCTTCTGGAAATATTGAATGATACAACAGGCTGTTAAAGACTACACTGAGAGCAATGGGTGATGGGACATTCAAACATCTGGATAAACATTTAGCAAAAGCCACCTGGTTAGTCAACGCTAGGGCATCTACTAATAGAGCCGGCCCTGCTCAGTCAAAACTTTTACGTACTGTAGAAGGGGATAAAGTCCTTGTGCTGCACGCCGAAAATATGCTGGGGAAGACAGTCTGGGTTACTCTTGCCTCTGGCAAATGCAAACCTGTTTGTGGGATTGCCTTTGGCCAGGGACCTGGGTGCACTTGATGGGTAATGTGGAAGGATGGGGAAGTCCGATGTGTACCTGGAGGAGATTTGATTTTGGGTGAAAATAGTCAATGATTTGAATTGTATTATGTTAATTGCTACACAATAGGGTATGACATTACTACTATGGTTGCTGTCTACCATATCAATGGTATTACAGTAAGAATCACCCAGACTGATGAGGAATGCGCTTTAGTGAAACCAAGCAACATGCAGCTGTGATGGAACCAGAACTGGCTTCAGCAGCTTACGCCCAACAACTTCCTCGCGATCGACATCTTCGACCTGCAGAGCATGGGTATGGACCGTGCCAGATAACAAGCCAACACCACACACCATCTCCCCTGCCTTGAGAGACTGCTACGATGGATGAAGCCCAGCGTCATGGAGCCACTGGACTCCACAGACATTTTAAAGCGATAGCCCATGGACTAAGAGAATGGTACCTGCGTGTATATATTGAAAGACAGGAAAAGTAATAATCGGTAATTGCAATGTATTGAAAAGTGTAGGACCCAGGCATGATGTAAATGGTATGGAATAAGGGGTGGATACTGTACTGGTTTCAGCCAGGACAGAGTTGGTTTTCTTCACAGAAGCTAGTGTGAGTCTGTGTTTTGGATTTGGGATGAGAAAATGTTGGTAACGTGCTGATGTTCTGAGTTCTTTTTAAGTAGTCAGGGACAGTCCAGCTTCTCATGCTGGCCTCCTAGCAAGAAGGCTGCGGGTGCACAGGAAGCTGGGAGGGGACACAGCCAGGAGAGCTGGCCCAGGCTGGCCAAAGAGCTATTCTGTACCATATAACGTCATGGCCAGTACATAAACTGGAGGTAGCTGGGCGGGGGCGGAGTCGCTGCTCGGGGACGGATGGTGAGCGATTGCTGTATTGGGCATGACTTCTTGTACATTCCTTTGTCAGTATTATCATTGTTATCGTTGTTGTTTCCTTCTCTCTTGCTGTCTTATTAATGTGTTTTTATCTCAACCCATGAGTTTCTTCCCAATTTTCTCCCCATCCAACTGGGGGAGGGATAGTGAGCGAGCGGCTGCGTGGTGCTCAGTTGCCAGCTGGGGCTAAGCCATGACAGGCAGAAAGGGGCATCCATGGGGCACAGCCTCTCCCAGGGGCCGCTCATGACTCTGCTGTTCTCAGATGTGGCCAGCTAGCACGGCGATACTGAGGGCAGCAATGGGCTGCTTTGGCACAGGGCTGTGGTCCGGGGACTGCAAGGAACAATGTCCCCCGCAGAGCATGGTGACTGGGCTGGGAGGCATCGGTTGGGCACAGGCAGGGACCTGGGCCACAGGCACACCCTGCAGCCCTACTGAACGGGCCACAAGACTCACTTGCCAGCCTTATGCTGTCAAAGAGTGGCTGGAGCTTCTTAGCCAGCACCGGAGCAATGAGACTTGAGTGTCAACCCCAACGGGAGCCAGAGCATATTGCTGAGCACAGGCAGCACTGCCACACTGGTGTCACTGTAGGCAACCCTCCAGCTGCTCCGTGGTCTACAGCAGAACAAGAGTTTTCCTTGCGTGTGTGAAGCACACCCCATATAGTAATGTGGAGACCAATTACGTTGGTGAAAACGCTGCCACTAAACACAAGCCACCACTATGGCAAGGAGAAAGGAAGCATGGGAGGTAAAAGAGCAGGGCCCTGGCATGGAGAGCTCAGCAGTAAAGCCACAAGGATATGGGAGAGCAGGGCACAGCGAGAGGAGAGACAGGACTCATTCCTGCATGTTCTGCCTGAGATCCCTAGATGCTAGATGCTCTTGTCTCTTAACCCCCATGAGAGGGGCACGGTGGTAGAGAAAGAGGACACCGCCAGTGTCGGTTGGGGTTGGGAAAGGGCTGCCAAGGGCATGTGAGGCTGGCTTTCATTTTGGCCATTTCTGCGTGAGGGCCTTTGCTAGGCCATCTTATTCTTTTCGACCTAGCCTGTGTTTAGAGTGAGACAGCAGTTGAGGCAAGTGATGAGGCACAGACTGGCAGTATAGGCAGGGCTGTAGAGGGCAGCCAAGCGAAACTGAGTCCATAAGCACCATTCCTGGCTGGCCTGTACCGAGTGGAAGCCATAGCTGGCGGGTTTGGATTTGATGCTTTCTCAGGCGAGGTTGAGGGTTTTGTTGTAGGAGAAATGCAGAGTGCCGGTACTTGTAGGGCTCTTAGAGGGCTGCCAAGGCAGTGTGAGTGCCAGCAAGAGATTTGAGTCCTTGCTTCTATGGCGTGGAAGTCACTGCTGCAGGTTTTTCCTTTTGAATCAGGGCTGTGTCTGGGCTGCAGAGTGGCACAGAGGGGGCAGGGCACAGTGTTGGTGGGGCTGTGAGGAGCTTGCCAATTTATTCCTGATTTCGGTGACAGTTTTGGTGACCCAGATGGGACACTGCTTTTGAATCTCGATGGTTCTGTGGGATCACGGGACCTCCAGTCGGCACCGAGGGATTCTCGGGGAGAACCTCTGATCCCCGGACCGAAGAATTCTGAGGAAGTCCCCTGGAAAGGTATTAAGGCGTTTTTTAAGGGATTGAAGGAATGTGGGTTCGAGTCCCACTAGCCTGCTCGTAAGGTATGGTGAAAGCTATGCCGAGTAGGGCTGAAAGGGACCTCTGGAAAGGGTGAGGGTATGAGACCCTCACGAGTAACGCCTGCTTATAAGTCATGGTGAAAGCCTCGCAAGATTGGGCTAGGGGCCCAGGAAGGGAGGTTGGGATTTCTGGCAGGGGGCCGGAATCCAACAGGGGTTGGGGTCCCTCTGGCTAGTGCCTGGGTTAGTGCACAGTCACAACCACTAGTCTTGGGAAGATGGGTATACTTCGGAGTAAGAAACCCATCCCACAGAAAACACCTTTGGGATGTATTTTAGGACATTGGAAAGATCTGGGAGGTGATCCTCTGACTCGGAAGCAATTAATTGAATATTGCAATCATTGGTGGCCAATGTATAAGTTGGACAGTGGGGAGAAATGGCCAGAAGATGGGACATTTCAATATAACACCATCTTGCAATTAATGTTGTTTTGTAAGAAGGAAGGTAAATGGGAAGAAATGGCATATGTTGATCTGGGTTTTTTTTTACGCTATGCAATCATCCAGAATGGCAGAGACAGTGCGGAATATACCCACATGATTCTATGATAATGATTGTGAAAAAGGGAAAATGCGATGAGAACTTGAAAGGGGGTTGTTCTACTTGTAATACTAAAGAGAATTGCTGGAAAAGTGGAGCCAAGGAGGAAGATATTGAATTAATGGTTGTTCCTCACCGAAGGTGGGAAAGGGGAAGAGCGGTTCAAAATTTGGAGGATGATAATCCTCCTGTTTCTCCCAAGGAAGGGACAGTAGGGGGATTTAGCCCCATTTCAGGAAGAACACGCAGAAGGAGGGGGCAAGTAAGACCAACTTCCCTCCAAGCCCCTCTCCGAGAGGAATGATGGTCGAGTAGTGGTGAAAGTTCCTTTCTCAGTTACTGATTTAAGATCATGGAAAGACAACTGGTAGAAAATACACAAATTTGGATCCAGAAAACCCAGAAGCAGTGCTACAATTGGCCGCTATATTTATGGGACAATCGGTCCCAGACATTAGAAAGAAACTTCAGAAATTGGAAGGGCCTGAGATTTGGGAAAAATGCTTGAAATTACCTGTGCTGTATATAATAATAATAGAGAAAAAGAGGTGAGGCAAGCCCGAAGGGATGGAAAATTATTAGCGATTTTAACAGAAAATAATAGAAGAGGTAGAGGAAGAGTACGGGGAATAAACATTGGAGAAAGGAGGAAAGTAAAGCCCCGATTAGCGGAAGACCAATGTGCTGTTTGCAAGGAGCGTGGGCACTGGAAAAGAGAATGTCCTAAGGCAGGAGAACTAGATCCGGCTCTCCGGGCAATTGAATTAATGACTCTGGATGAAGAACTATGAAGGGGACCGGGGGAATCAACCCTAGCTGAACCTCTGGTTACATTGAAGCTAGGGAATGAAGAAATAGAATTTCTGGTAGATACAGGAGCTACTTACTCAGGATTGAATACATGTAAAGGGAAATTTAGTCACAAATCAGTAGATGTTGTTGGTGCGACAGGGCAAAAGAAAATTGGCCATTTTTAGAACCATTGAAGTTTAACTTGGGAAAACCATGGGTAACTCACCTGTTTTTGTATATGTCTGACGGTCCACTGCCTTTGTTGGGAGGAGGTTTACTGAGTAAATTGGACGCACAAATAACTTTTCAAGATGGAGAGATGAAATTATTAATACCACAATCAAAAGCCATAGAGGCAAGAGTGTGTATGTTACAGGATTCCTACGAGAAAGAACAAATACCAGAAGAAGTGGAAAATGCAGTTATTCCTTTGGTCTGGGCGAGTGGAATTCCGGGACAATCTAAATTGGCAGAGCCGGTAACAGTGATTCTAAAACCTGGAGCCAAGCCGGTAAGACAAAAATAATATCCTAGTAAGTGGGAAGCTCAAAAAGGATTAGAGGGGTTGATGACAAACTTTTTAGAATATGGACTATTGGTAGAATGTGAATCAGAATATAATACTCCCATATTACCAGTAAGGAAATCCGGAGGCCAGGAATATCGATTAGTTCAGGATTTAAGGGCTATAAATCAGATAGTCCAAGATATACACCCAGTAGTGGCTAATCTATACACTCTACTGACTTCCTTAAAAGAAGAGTGTAAGTGGTTTACTGTACTAGATTTGAAGGATGCCTTCTTTTGAATACCAAGCCAAAGCATACTTGCTTTTGAATGGGAGAGTCCCGCCACAGGACGAAAGACACAATTAACATGGACTGTACTTCCACAAGGATTCAAAAATAGCCCTACGATATTTGGGAACCAATTGGCAAAGGAATTAGAGATATGGAAGAAACAGAACCAAGGGGGAGGCACATTGTTGCAGTATGTGGATGATATTCTGGTAGCGGCAGAAAGTAAAGAAGAATGTTTTGAAATTACTATCAGTCTACTAAGTTTTTAGGCCAAGGAGGATATAGAGCCTCCAGAGACCAAGCTCAGATAGGAGAAGAAGCAGTGATTTATTTGGGATTTGAAATATCTCAAGGACAAAGACGATTAGGAAATGAAAGGAAGGAAGCTATTTGTCGAATTCCTGAACCTAGTAGCCCGAAGGAGCTGAGAGCTTTTCTGGGAATGATTGGGTGGTGCTGACCTTGGATTTTGAACTATGGACTGTATGTAAAACCACTATATGAGGCTTTAAAGGAATCTAAGGATCGGTATCTGCCTTGGACACCTGAATGTCAGAAATCATTCAAAGAACGGAAAAGGGCATTAATGATGGCTCCTGCTCTGGGATTACCTGATGTGACCAAAGCTTTTGAGTTGTTTGCACATGAAAGGCAACATCTGGCTCTTGGAGTGTTGACACAACGGCTAGGATCCCGGAAGCGACCAGTGGGGTGCTTCTCTAACCAACTTGACAACGTGAGTAAAGGATGGCCAGGATGTTTATGTGCTGTAGCAGCAACGGTATCGCTGAACCAAGAAGCTCGAAAATTGACTATGGGTCAAAAGACAGTGGCGTATGCACCACATATGGTAGTAACTGTTCTAGAGAAAAAGGGGGGTCATTGGCTATCCCCCAGCAGAATGCTGAAATATCAGGTTGTCCTATTGTAACAAGGTGATGTGGAATTGAAAACCCCATTGATTGTTAATCCAGCAATATTCTTATCAACAGAGAATCCAACAGGATATTTAGAACATGATTGCCTGTTAACTATTGAGCAAGTCTTTTCCAGTAGACTGGACTTGAAAGATGAACCTCTGGAAAACCCTGATCTGGAGTTATTTACAGATGGAAGCATTTTTTTGCAAGAAGGAAAACGAAAGGCCGGATATGCTGTCGTCACCACCTCCAAGGTAACGGAGTCAGGGACACTACCTATAAATACCTCAGCCCAGAAAGCAGAATTGGTGGCATTAAGGCGGGCTCTGCAAATAGCAGAAGGAAAAGGGGTAAATATTTGGACTGATTCTAAATATGCATTTGGTGTGATCCATGCTCATGGAGCCATCTGGAAAGGAAGAGGACTACTGTCAGCCCAAGGAACATCAATAAAGTATAAAGAAGAAATTCTCCAACTCCTGGAAGATGCGCAGAAACCAGAGGAAGTGGCGGTAATGCATTGTAAAGCTCATCAATTTGGTCAGACGACTGTAAATATAGGTAATGGACTGGCAGACAAAGCTGCAAAAGAGGCAGCAGAACAGGGTATCCTTGCACTGGTACCAGTAGAACAAACAAAATTTCAACATTTAAAACCAAAATACAATAAATTGGATGAGCAGTTAGCAGAACAATTAAAAGCATCACAAAGTGTAGAAGGATGGTGGGTAACGCCAGAGAAACAGGTGATACTAACCCCTCAAGTTATGCTACAACTTGCAAAGGAGAAACGTGAGCAAACACACTGGGGAGTAGATGCTATGGTTTCGAGTTTAAAAACATCTGTAGTATGTGTAGGAATGACAGGAATAGTCAAATCAATAATAGCTAAGTGTCCAATCTGCCTTAAAAATAATCCCGTGAGCCAAAGGAGACCACCTTTAGGAGTAACAAAACAAGGAAATTCTCCCGGAGATTATTGGCAAATTGATTTTTCTGAGTTACCCAGACAAAATGGATATAGGTACCTGTTAGCGTTAATTGATACATTTTCTGGATGGCTAGAGGCTTTCCCTTGCCGCACCAACAAAGCTAGGGAAGCAGTTAAGATATTATTGAAGGAAATAATACCACGATTTGGACTGCCAATGGGAATGTCCTCTGATAGATGACCACATTTTGTGGCAGAAGTAGTTCCACAAATCAGTAAAATTTTGGGCATAAAACAGGACCTACATACCCCCTGGAGACCACAATCGAGTGGAAAAATTGAGAGAATGAATCAAACATTAAAAAGACAAATAAGTAAGATTTGCCAGGAAACATCTTTAAAATGGCCACAGGCTTTACCATTAGCTCTCTTGAGAATCAGGATCCAACCAAGATCAAGAGACGGTATAAGTCCATATGGAGTCCTGTATGGTAAACCGTACCAGACTCCTTTAGTCCCCGGGGATATGAAGGTAGCTGGGGAAAATTATTTGGAAGTGTATCTAATTTCTTTAGGAAAAGTCCTTGGAGCACTTTGGAGATATATTGTGCTGACTAGGTCACTTGCCTTGGGTACGCCTGTACATCAGTATCAGCCAGGTGATCTTGCATATATAAGAACTTGGAACTCTGAACCACTGCAGGAAAAGTGGAAGGGACCATTCCAGGTACTGTTAACAACTTATACTGCAATCAAGGTGGGAGGAGTGGAACCATGGATACACTACCCCTGAGTGAAGCAAGCCCCGTCATGGAAGGTCATTAGTAGGGATTCAGAGACTGCAAAGTTGACTTTAAAACGTGTTTAAGAAACTATCATTGGAAGATATGGAAAAGTGGGTTTTGATTTGGAAACTGATGATGTTGGGAGCATTGTTTGGGGTAACAATAGACCAATTGGATGGGAAAGTTGAAGGTGAAGTAGGACAACTAATACACATCCCAAAAAGAACGCCAGAGGAGAACTTAATGATAGGATTGATAAAAGAATTTGCAAATTTACAAAATGTAACCCAAATAATCGCATGTCTTCCAATTCCAAGAGCAGTAGGTGAATCAGTTCCATGGGGAGTACTGACAACAGGTTTAAGCAACAAGGGATTTAATAATGAGAACATGAGTTGTGAACAAGTTCCAAAACAGGTATGGTGGGAACAATTAAAACTCCAACAAAAGCGAAAATATACTCTGAGCAAAGAGGACTGCGATAGGTTGGGAACAAAGGAGTCCAATAAATACACACCGGTGGCTACATTACAAAATCCAGCACCGGGAGGAACATGTGACTGTAAAGAATTAACTAAAAAGAATGTTAGTCAAGTGATCATGGAATGAAAATGTGGAAAAACCAATCAGACTAACCAAGGATCAGAGGTTATATGGGATTCAGTGTGGTCTATGACCATTTTCTCTCAGTTTCAAAATATGGCCAATGCTTCACGGTGTTTTACCTGGGACGGAACAGTCTTTACAGTTTTCCATCGGTCAATGAGAAGAGAAGCACATCCAGGGAAAAGAAAGACCTAGTACCCTGGTGGAATTGTAAAAAGCTATATAATTGCAGTACAATTGATAGAGCAGTTCCAGAAGTCCCTCCCTTAGCAGCTGCACTGAAATATGGGTGTTGGTGTAGAGGACTTAAGAATGATTTAAATTTGACTGATGTATACAAAATTAGAAGGGGATCAGTATTTAGTTGTAGGAAATCTACAGTTCAGAGCCCAGGACAACTGCCAGTTTGGGCAATGAGCGATGGAACGTGGACCACCCATTTATCAATGGATGGGAAAGTAAAACAAATTACTTTGGTATGCCAACATTATGTCCAACCTGGAAGAAAGCTCCTTTTAAAGGAGATTCTGAAAATTTAAAGTTAATACGGACAAAAAGATCACAAATTGATGATGATGATTGGAATGAGCCTTCGACAGGAGTAAAACTTGGATGGGCCTTAGAATCCTTTTTGAGTCCCTTGTCAACTTGCAGGAATAGGGCTTGGTTGTGTAAGTTGACAGGTCAAGTGGAAAGATTAGCCAGTATAACAAGGAAAGGATTTAAAGAGCTAAATTTACAGTTACAAGCCACTTTGAAGATGACCCTACAAAACAGGATGGCTCTAGATATGCTCTTACTAAAAGAACATTGCGTTTGTGGATACCTGAGGGATAGGATAGACCATTGTTGCATACATATCCGGAATGTTACCCAGGATGTTGAACATATTTTAGATCTATTAGAAAAAATAGAAAAAGATACTCAAGGAATACAGTCAGATATGCAAGAAAATTGGTTGGATAAAATTTCTAGTGGATTAGGATGGAATTTGAGTTCTTGGGTGAAGTCTCTAATTGGTACTGTGTTATTATTATTAATAATATCTTTGGGAATATTATGCATTTATTGTTTGAAAAGGGAATTTACAAAAAGAGCTGCCATTGATCGCAGAATTACACTTGCAATGGCTGCAAAACCACATCAAAACCTAAATGGTTTAACTGATGGTGCTCCCGCCATCATACAGTGATTTAATATTAATGAGAAATTTGATTTGTGATGGAAGTATGGAAAGGGAAATTATTTCAGAACTTCCAAAAGGGGGAAATGTAACCAAGGTGATGGGGGAATCAAACAGTAACTAGAAAATAGGTTAGTAATAAGTTGTAAAGATGTAACTATAGGCACAGGTTATGCACCAGCAATGCTGCTCAAGAGCCCATTTAACCCTTTCCATCCTGATTTAATTATCAAGGAATTAAGGTGTAACATTGTGATCATAGTACTATGTTTTGTTTTAATAATGAGTAGCTAGGAAGAAGGAACAACTTGGTCAGTTCTACCTAGACAATGGTTCAATGAAATGTAATTTTGTTGTCTTGAAACAAAAGACTGTAGAATGAATAATTACTTATTGGACCGAGAGCTCGTGAAGGTCTATTTAGTGTTGCCAAGTTTAAATGAACTTGGAGGGAAAGGAAATTCTGGCAGGGGGAGATCGCGACCACCGACTCCGAGACCACCCACTCAAGAAACCCTCCGACCCAAAAGATCAAGGAAGTAAATTCTTAGAAACTTATAGTGAGCATGCGTAGTCATTTACATGTTAGGCGAAGAATTTTTAACCAATCACTGTATAGGGATAATGAATATGTATTTGTGTATCTATAAAAGAATGTTTCTTACACAGATTGAACGAACACAATTTGGGAAAGCTATTGCCCGTGTCCCCGGTGCCGTGAATAAAGAATGCCTGCCTTTTAACACTACATTGGTGTTACGAGGTTTATTCCCGATTTCGGTGACATTATTATTGTTGTTAACACTGTTGTTTCCTTCTCTCTTTCCGTCTTATTAAAGTCTTTTTATCTCAACCCATGAGTTTCTTCCCAATTTTCTCCCCCATCCCGCTGGGGGAGGGACAGTGAGCGAGCGGCTCCGTGGTGCTCAGTTGCCAGCTGGGGCTAAGCCATGACAGGCAGAAAGGGGCATCCATGGGGCACAGCCTCTCCCAGGGGCCGCTCATGACTCTGCTGTTCTCAGATGTGGCCAGCTAGCACGGCGATACTGAGGGCAGCAATGGGCTGCTTTGGCACAGGGCTGTGGTCTGGGGCCTGCAAGGAACAATGTCCCCCGCAGAGCATGGTGACTGGGCTGGGAGGCATCGGTTGGGCACAGGCAGGGACCTGGGCCACAGGCACACCCTGCAGCCCTACTGAACAGGCCACAAGACTCGCTTGCCAGCCTTATGCTGTCAAAGAGTGGCTGGAGCTTCTTAGCCAGCACCGGAGCAATGAGACTTGAGTGTCAACCCCAACGGGAGCCAGAGCATATTGCTGAGCACAGGCAGCACTGCCACACTGGTGTCACTGTAGGCAACCCTCCAGCTGCTCTGTGGTCTACAGCAGAACAAGAGTTTTCCTTGCGTGTGTGAAGCACACCCCATATAGTAATGTAGTGACCAACTACATTGGTGAAAACACTGCCACTAAACACAAGCCACCACTATGGCAAGGAGAAAGGAAGCATGGGAGGTAAAAGAGCAGGGCTCTGGCATGGAGAGCTCAGCAGTAAAGCCACAAGGATATGGGAGAGCAGGGCACAGCGAGAGGAGAGACAGGACTCATTCCTGCATGTTCTGCCTGAGATCCCTAGATACTAGATGCTCTTGTCTCTTAACCCCCATGAGAGGGGCACGGTGGTAGAGAAAGAGGACACCGCCAGTGTCGGTTGGGGTTGGGAAAGGGCTGCCAAGGACATGTGAGGCTGGCTTTCATTTTGGCCATTTCTGCGTGAGGGACTTTGCTAGGCCATTTTATTCTTTTCACCTAGCCTGTGTTTAGAGTGAGACAGCAGTTGAGGCAAGTGATGAGGCACAGACCGGCAGTATAGGCGGGGCTGTAGAGGGCAGCCAAGCGAAACTGAGTCCATAAGCACCATTCCTGGCTGGCCTGTACCGAGTGGAAGCCATAGCTGGCGGGTTTGGATTTGATGCTTTCTCAGGCGAGGTTGAGGGTTTTGTTGTAGAAGAAATGCAGAGTGCCGGTACTTGTAGGGCTCTTAGAGGGCTGCCAAGGCAGTGTGAGTGCCAGCAAGAGATTTGAGTCCTTGCTTCTATGGCGTGGAAGTCATTGCTGCAGGTTTTTCCTTTTGAATCAGGGCTGTGTCTGGGCTGCAGAGTGGCACAGAAGGGGCAGGGGCACAGTGTTGGTGGGGCTGTGAGAAGCTTGCCAAGAAAATGGAGAGTCCCAGACAGCGTTGAGGCCTGTCTTGTCCTGCGTGGAAGCCATAGCTGGTGGCTGTGGGTTTGTTTGTCACTCAGGTGAGGTAGAAGGGGGGGTGGTGTAGAGGAAGCACAGAGCCATGCTCTTGGTGGGGCTCTTCAGGGATCGTGAAGGGAAGTTTACGAGTACAAAGAGGTTTTGTTCCTGGCTTGCTGAGTGCTTAGAGAAGCAGCTGTTTGCTGTCTGCTGTGAAGCTTCCCTGTGGGGCAGGGTAGGCAGGTAGGTGAGTGTAGCAGTGAGGTCGTAGAGGAAGCGCAGAGCCCTGGTGTTGGTCGGCCTCTTCAGGGACTGCCATGGAACGCTTCCAGGCAGCCAGCGCTTTCCTTCCTGGCACTCCCATTGTGTGAGATACCAAGGTGGTACTTCTGCATATTGGAGCACGGCTCGTAGGAATGTGAGGTGCGTGGTGGTAGAGCAAGAGCAGACCCCTAGTGTTGGTGGGGCAGTGAAAGGGCTGCCAAGGGGAATAGGAGGGCTGTCTTTCAGTTTGAGCATTTCTGCTTGAGAGCCTTGTCTTGGTCCATATTTTGGGTTGAGACGACAGTTGAGGCAGCAGAAGTAAAATAGCTCTATTGGTGTGTCTGTAGAGGGGCAGCCGTGTGTTCCATTAAGAGGCAGAGCAATTTTTCAGAAAGTTAACCCCCTTGTGTTCCAGTCAATCCCCAGATATCAGAGGGACTGGGGGCAGCTGAGCTTAGGTTCTGAGTGATGCCCAAAGTCAGTGTTAGTTGTTCGGTCGCGCCCATCACCTCCGTTGGACTATCATGGGCCCGGATGCTCTACTAACATCACCGTACCTGCTCAATCAGACACCTCCTGAATTAACACGGCCACACTCAAAATGTATGGTCACATTCAGGGACAACCTGCTCGGCTGAGTCAATCAATGGTGCGATTTATTGAAGCAACAGATGCACAAATTCTCTTAGATTGCCAGTGATAAATTCACTGTCTGCAAAGCTTGCGCAATAAATTGAATACGGCCAGGTTACACATGCGTGGAGTAATACAGCAACTCTATAGAGATTCCTAAAGTTCCCGGGGATTCAGTAGGGATAGCCGAGTGTTTGAATCTTACCCAAAGGCATCGCAATGAGGGGGGCAAGAGAGGATCAGCCCATCGGCAGATCCTAAAGGTCAGGATTGATGGTATCTTGGCTGACATCCAGCTCTTTTCAAACCGTTTTACGGTGTTTTACTTTGCAGGTGGAGCTTGAGTGACTCTAGTCATATATACCTTTATCATGATTGCGCCAAAATGGTCTTGCTTTGTGTTTAAAGGCACAGACTGGGAAAAATTCAGTGCGCGAGCTTGTTGAGGGGTGGTTGCACTTTGGGAGGTCGGTAACTTTTGAGATGGGTGTGCGTTTTGGTATGATAATGATATTATAATAAGCAAACATAACTCCGAGTACAGCATTTCATCAAAAGTTGACAGACTGTTGACCCAAGGCGTCGAATGTGCAGCTTATTCATGTACGGTGTGTACCTTTAGATTCCTTTGTTCACAGAGCGTGGCCACGATGTCTCCACTCCGTGCCACTCTCCACGCGATTTGTCACAGAGTCAGCACACCAAGTTTCCCTGAAGTTGCCAACATCTGGGGTTGCCTAGGGAATTGCCATGGTACAGACTCATTGCACATTGGCTTCGTTCAACCCTGTTTCAATGCTGTTCTTAGAGCGTGACTATAAGTTTAATTTCTAAGTTGCCCCCAACAATTATTCCACAGGGGATGCCAAGGAACGTTTCCAGGCAGCCAGAGCTTTCCTTCCTGGCACCCCCATTGTATGAGATGCCTGGGTGGTACTTCTGCATTTTGGAGCACGGCTCGTCGGAATGTGAGGGACATGGTGGTAGAGCAAGAGCAGTCCGCCGGTGGTGGTGGGGCTGTGAATGGGCTGCGAAGGTGGTCTGAGGGGTGGCTTTAATTTTGGGCATTTCTGTGTGAGAGTCCTCCGTTTTCCGTTTTTCTCTTTTTGAGAGAGCCTGTGTTTAGTGTGAGCTAGGAGAAAAAGTGCGGAGTAGTAGTATTGGTGGGTCTGCAGAGGGGCAGCCAAGGAAAACTGAGAGCCGTAAACAGCATTCCTGGCTGGCTTGTGCAGAGTGGAAGCCATAGCTGGCAGCTTTGGATGTGATGGTTTCTCAGGCGAGGCGGAGGGTTTTGTTGTAGAAGAAATGCAAAGTGCCGGTACCTGTAGGGCTCTTAGGGGGCTGCCAAGGCAGTGTGAGTGCCAGCAAGAGATTTGAGTCCTTGCTTCTATGGCGTGGAAGTCAGTGCTGCAGGTTTTTCCTTTTGAATCAGGGCTGTGGCTGGGCTGCGGAGTGGCACAGAAGGGGCAGGGGCACAGTGTTGGTGGGGCTGTGAGAAGCTTGCCCAGGAAAATGGAGAGCCGCATACAGCGTTGAGTCCTGTCTTGCTTTGTGTGGAAGCCATAGCTGGTGGCTGTGGGTTTGTTTGTTGCTCAGTTGAGGTGGAAGGATAGTGTGTAGAGGAAGCGCAGAGCCGTGCCCTTGGTGGGGCTCTTCAGGAACCGCGAAGGGAAGTTTATGACTACAGAGAGGTTTTATTTCTGGTCTGCTGTCTGTGGGAGAATGAAGTGGCCGCTGTCTCCACTGAAGCTACAGCATGGGGCAGGGTGAGCAGTGTAGCAGTGATGTCGCAGAGGAAGCACAGAGCCCTGGTGTTGGTAGGCTTCTTCAGGGGCTGCCAAGGAACGCTTTCAGGCAACCAGAGCTTTCCTTCCTGGCACCCCCATCGTGTGAGATGCCTGGGTGGTAATTCTGTGTTTTGGAACAGGGCTCGTAGGAATGTGAGGGGCATGGTGGCACAACAAGAGCAGTCCCCCCGTGTTGGCGGGGCTGTGAAGGGGCTGCGAAGGTGGTCTGAGTGGCGGCTTTCATTTTGGGCATTTCTGCATCAGAGTCTTCTGTTTTCCGTTTTCCTCTTTTTGAGAGAGTCTGCGCGTAGCGTGAGCTAGGAGAAGAAGTGCGGAGTAGCAGTGTTGGTGGGTCTGCAGAGGGGCAGCCAAGGTAAACTGAGAGCCCTCTGCAGCATACTTGCCTGGCTTGTCCACAGTGGAAGCCACAGATGGCAGCTTTGGATTTGATTGTGTCGTGGTTTAGCCCCAGCCAGCAACTAAGCCCCACACAGCCGCTCACTCACTCCCCCACAGTGGCATGGGGGAGAGAATCGGAAGAGTAAAAGTGAGGAAACTCATGGTTTGAGATAAAGACAGTTTAATAAGTAAAGCAAAAGCCGCGCATGCAAACAAAGCAAGACAAAGAATTCATTCACTACTCCCCATGGGCAGGCAGGTGTTGAGCCCTCTCAAGGGAAGCAGGGCTCCGTCACACGTAATGGTTTCTTGGGAAGACAGATGCTATAACTCCGAACGTCCCTCCACCTCTTCCTTCTTCTTCGTCCCAGCTTTATATACTGAGCGTGACGTTGTATGGTATGGAATATGTCCTTGGCCAACCTGGGTCAGCTGTCCCAGCTGTGTCCCCTCCCAACTTCCTGTGCATCCCCAGCCTGCTCGCTGGCAGGCTAGCACGAGCAGCTGGACTGTCCTTGACTACTTAGCAACAACTCAAAACATCAGCACCTTATCAACTTTTTCTCATCCCAAACCCAAAACATAGCCTCACGCTAGCTTCTGTGAAGCAAATTAACTCTACCCTGGCTGAAACCAGGACATTATCCACCCCTTATTCCATAGCATTTATGTTATGCTCAGGTACCACACTATCCAATACGATCTCATTAACCACCACCCCCCTTCCCATCCTTTAATATAATACACAGATTATCATCCCCTTAGTCCATAGGCCTCCCTCAAAAAATATCTGTGAAATGTCCACTGAGTTCATGTAGTCCATGACTTTGGGCTCCATCCCTTATGGTGGTCACTCAGGACAGGCAAGGTGGAGTGCTGCATGGAATTACTGGGCACCAAAGCCAGCTCAGGTCAGGTCACTGCTGCAGTTGCACTGCTTCATGTAAGGCTTGTCCTCCATTCGTTCAGCTAGTTCCTGCTATAGTTGTTCCTGTAACAGCCAACTCAAATCACGGGTTTCAACAGTTTAAAGGTCTTTCCATTACAATCTCCACCCCTGGGTCCTTTGTACTGGACCATAGGGTTTAACATTGCAATGAACTCCTCCCCTTGCCCCTGCTCCAGCTTGTACTTATCCCAGACTGCAGTCCCTTCCATGAGCCACAGTCTCTCCAGGGGTTTATCTGCTGTGGCATACACTCATCCACAGTTGCAGTCACTTCAAGGTGCACCTGCTTCAAAACGGCCACCTCCATGGGCCAGTCCCTCCAGGAATACACCGGCACTGTTGAGGGCTTCTCCATGGCCACACACTTTGAGGTGCTCCAAGCATGACCTCATGCACAACCAATAATGCTTCAAGGTGCACCTGCTGCAACATACTTATCCACAGCCACAGACGCTTCGAGATGTACCTTCTTCAGCGTGGACTTACCCGTGTGCCACAATCCCATCAGAGTTATACCTGCTGCGGCACAGACACAACCATGGCCACAGATGCTTCGAGATATACCTGTTCTGGCATGGGCTTACGCACGGCCACAGATGCTTCGGCGTGTCCTGCTCCCACATGAACTCATCCACAGGTCAAAGTCCCTCAGACTCGAGTCCACACTGGACTTCCAGCCTGTCCAGTACAGCAGCACAGAAACAGCAACGATGCAGCGGCTATCTGCTAGCCCAGGCCCAAGGTCATTGCTGTTATCAAAATATTCCCAGGCACAGCAGGGTCAGACGATCAGCAGTACAGCAGCATGGCGGCAGCAGCGAAAGCAAAAAGCAGCCATTAACGAGCACTGGACCCTAATATATGCAAGGAAGGCAAACCCATGGCAAGCACAGGGGCCTGGCAATTAATGGCTAAACAGCAATAACAGCCATAAATTCTATCTTAATACATTCCAATCAAACCTGTCATTATCTCAAAACCTTCCTGCCCCACGTTGGGCGCCAAAAAGGACTGTCGTGTTTTAGCCCCAGCCAGCAACTAAGCCCCACACAGCCGCTCACTCACTCCCCCACAGTGGCACGGGGGAGAGAACTGGAAGAGTAAAAGTGAGGAAACTCATGGTTTGAGATAAAGACAGTTTAATAAGTAAAGCAAAAGCCACGCATACAAGCAAAGCAAGACAAAGAATTCATTCACTACTCCCCATGGGCAGGCAGGTGTTCAGCCCTCTCCAGGGAAGCAGGGCTCCGTCACGCGTAATGGTTTCTTGGGAAGACAGATGCTATAACTCCGAACGTCCCTCCACCCCTTCCTTCTTCTTCATCCCAGCTTTATATACTGAGCGTGACGTTGTATGGTATGGAATATGTCCTTGGCCAACCTGGGTCAGCTGTCCCAGCTGTGTCCCCTCCCAACTTCCTGTGCATCCCCAGCCTGCTCGCTGGCAGGCTAGCACGAGCAGCTGGACTGTCCTTGACTACTTAGCAACAACTCAAAACATCAGCACCTTATCAACATTTTCTCATCCCAAACCCAAAACATAGCCTCACGCTAGCTTCTATGAAGAAAATTAACTCTACCCTGGCTGAAACCAGGACAGATGGTGTCTCAGGTGAGGTTGAAGGTTTTGCGGCAGAAGAAATGCAGAGCGCCGGTACTTGTAGGGCTCTTAGGGGGCTGCCAAGGCAGTGTGAGTGCCAGCAAGTGATTTGAGTCCTTGCTTCTATGGCGTGGAAGACATTGCTGCAGGTTTTTGCATTTGAATCAGGGCTGTGGCTGGGCTGTGGAGCGGCACAGAAGGGGCAGGGGCACAGTGTTGGTGGGGCTGAGCAGCTTACCCAGGAAAATGGAGAGCCTCAAACAGCATGGAGGCTTGTCTTATTTTGCATGTAAGCCATAGCTGGTGGCTGTGGGTTTGTTTCTTGCTCAGTTGAGGTGGAAGGGTAGCAGGTAGAGGAAGCGCAGAGCCATGCTCCTTTGTTGGGGCTCTTCAGGGACTGCAAAGGGAAGATTTCGACCCGAGCGAGGTTTCATTCCTGGCTTTGATGAGTGTGGGAGGAGCAGCTGTCTGCTGTCTGCTGTGAAGCTAGCCTGTGTGGCAGGGTGGGCAGGTAGGTGAGTGTAGCAGTGAGGTCGTAGAGGAAGCGCAGAGCCCTGTTGTCGGTCGGTCTCTTCAGGGGCTGCCAAGGAACACTTCCAGGCAGCCAGCGCTTTCCTTCCTGGCACCGCCATTGTGTGAGATGCCTATGTGGTACTTCTGCATTTTGGAGCAGGGCTCGTCGGAATGTGAGGGGCATGGTTGTAGAGCAAGAGCAGACCCTCGGTTGGTGGGGCTGTGAAAGGGCTGCCAAGGGGAATAGGAGGGCTGTCTTTCAGTTAGGGCATTTCTGCGTGAGAGCCTTGTCTTGTCGGTTTTTCTCTTTTTGACGGAGTGCGTGTTTAGAGTGAGACGGCAGTTGAGGCAGCATCAGAAGTAGAGCGGAGTAGTCCTGTTGGTGGGTCTGTGAGAGGGGCAGCCAAGGAAAACTGAGAGCTCTCTGCAGCATTCCTGCCTGGCTTGTCCGGAGTGGAAGCAATAGCTGGCAGCTTTGGATTTGATGGTGTCTCAGGCGAGGCTGAGGGTTTTGTGGTAGAAGAAATGCACAGTGCTGGTACCTGTAGGGCTTTTAGGGGGCTTCCAAGGCCGTGTGAGTGCCAGCAAGCGATTTCAGTCCTTGCTTCTATGGCGGGGACGTAATTTCTGTGGGTTTTTCCTTTTGAATCAGGGCTGTGGCTGGGCTGCGGAGTGGCACAGAACGGGCAGGGGCACAGTGTTGGTTGGGCTGTGAGAAGCTTGCCCAGGAAAATGGAGAGCCCCAAACTGCAGGAGAAGGATGGACCTCACGACTCTATGAGATGCCTTTTATTGTCTTGTCTGACTCCAATAGATATCATAATTTTTGCTTAGGCACTGCGCACACACTCATGATTGGTTACAGCTTGTTACACACATTATTGCAATTGGCTATATACAAAGTATCACGCGCTGTCCATGCGCCTCTCACACAGTCAGGTTTCGCTGCTTGCAGGTGTTCCTGCACTCCTTTGCTGCTTCTTAGTTGTTTACCACAGCTCCTTCTCCTCAAGGCTGAGCCGTGCAGATAATCCATCTGTTTACCAGCTTCTCAATGCCACAGCTTGTTCTCCATAGGGTCGAGCCGTGCAGATTAACGCCACAGCTCCTTCTCCTTAAGGTCGAGCCATGCAGAGTGATCCCAACATCTCCCCCTTTTTTTGTTTATCTATAAACAAACCTGATGGATCGTTCGCAACCCGAGGACTGTGAGGGAGACGGACCATCTGTACATTCTTGTATCGTCCTGTGCCGCGAACTCAGCCCAGCAGTCGGTAGGTGCCAGCTTTACGTGGGTGTCCCCACGGAGGCAACGGTGGCCTTGCCGTATACCGGCCCACTGCCCTTTGGGAAATCCTGGTATTTATCCATTTCCCGAGGAACGAGTTTCGACACACGTGGCCAGCGAGTGTCGGAACACGCCTCGGTTGTCACCTTTTAACACGGGGAGCCTATAGCGTATGCGCCCGCTGGCCAGATGTGCTGCACGCGCCACAGCCATCACTGCTGCACGCGCCACAGCCATCCCGTCTATTGGTTCGTAGGCTTTGTTCACACGGCATATTACCATAATCCAGCAGTCACATATCAACTATGCTTAAGTCAATAGCAGAATGTTACAAGGCAAACAATTCTAGCTGTACTACTCCTAGCAATAGAAACTACTCCT
The DNA here is from genome assembly GCF_964289735.1 of Phaethon aethereus. Lineage (NCBI taxonomy): Eukaryota > Metazoa > Chordata > Aves > Phaethontiformes > Phaethontidae > Phaethon > Phaethon aethereus. The sequence goes on along the minus strand of NC_138577.1, from coordinate 60,349,785 downwards.
AGTGATGGAAAAAGTGTTTGTATAAAGTTATGAAAACCAGTATTATATCTTACCAAAGGATTTGTAGTTATAGAGCACTTTGCCTTAAAAGCTTTCCATGTTCGTCTAATGATACTGCTAATTTCAGTGTGATTAATTATTTGCAAATTAGGAACTAGGACGCCCATGGTACAGTCCCCTGACCAGTTCCCGGGCAGCTGTTTCCCAGCCAACTGATCTCCACGCAGCCACCATAACCCTTCTGGTAGACTGAAAAAGGATTGCCTGGGGAGGAAAGAGACAGACAGAAGGTGTCTTGTCCTGTTTGATTTGCTAATGTTACCCATACATTTTCTTTTGGCTGAGGTGGCATCCAGATTGCGATGACACCTGATAGTGTCAAGATGTGTCCGACGACGACGATGGTGACTCTTTCGCCTATGGTTTTACCCATGTTGCGGGTACGCACGAGTTCCAGAATCTGTAATGACACAAGCATAACCTCGTCCTCAGGTTAGCAGTTGAAAAGGTCCTTCCCACATATTCTTTTGCAAATTTTTAACTTTTACTTGCACATTTTGTGTTAACTCAAACAGACTTCCTGTCATTCCTTTTCCATGTTTTATTATGGGAGGTACTGTTTCTCCTTCTGCTAGACGCAAATAATTTAACACATATAAGGCTTTATTCAAACGTTCTTGGGGTGGTGTGGTAGCCTCTCCCCCTTTTTGTTTTTGCAATAAGCACTTCAGGGAATGATTCATGTGTTCAACAATAGCTTGTCCAGTTGGGGAATGCAATATTCCAGTAACATGCGTCACTCCCCCTTGAGCAAAAAATCGTTGGGTTGACTGGGCTACATAACAAGGACCATTATCGGTTTTAATTTGTAGGGGTATACCATGGGCTGCGAATGCAGCTCGCAAATGCTTTTGTACATGCTGCCTACTAGTTTCTCCTGTCTGTGCAGTGGCCCAAACTACTGCAGAATAGCAATCAATTGAGACATGAACATATTTAGATCTTCCAAAGTCAGTGACATGTGTCACATCCATCTGCCACAGTTGTAGTGAATGCAGTCCTTGGGGATTCACTGTAACCATGATTCCTGGGCCTATTTGTTGACAATCAGCACAAGTCTGTATAATAGCTCTAGCGTCACCTGCACTTAGATTAAATTGTCTCGCTAAAACTTTGGCAGATTGATGGAAAAAGGCATGAGAGGCTTGTGCTTGACCTCAACGGTCCGGGGCAGGTCCAGCCCATACTGCGGCAGTCAGCCGATCAGCTCTTGCATTTCCTTCCACCAGTTCCCCTGGAAGGTTGGTATGGCTGCGTATATGCATAACGTAATAAGGCTGTTGTCTTTTCTGCCATAAAAACCAAAGCGTTCTAAATTGTTGATATAGCTGTTCCTGCTGTACTTGTCCGAGGATTGAACCGTCCAATCTTTGGAGCACTCCAGCTACATAGAAAGAATCAGTAATTATATTCACAGGTTCTTCAGACCATAATTTAAAGGCTTCAATTACTGCCTGTAGTTCTATCTTTTGAACTGATCCTGGCACAACAAGTACCCGTTCTTTCCATTCTCCGTGCTCTCGCCATACTATTGCTGCCTTGCCTGTTTTCCCACCACCATCCTGTAGCACCTTGAACTGGGTATTGACTACACTTTGGTTTTTCTTCTGCTTCATGGTTTTTAAAAAAGGTAAACATTTTGTGTGATGGATAATTAATCTGAATGTCACCTTCAAATCCTGCTAATGCAGTTTGCAAGAGAACAGAGTGCTGCAAAGCCCAAGTCAAATATTCTTGTTGTAATGGTATTAAAATTTTGTGTCCTTTGCAGATATATCAATAATTCTGTTGCGCCCTTTCATAATCAAATTTGCAAAACACTCTACTTTTGTGGTGATGTTTCTTCTCTGCTGCCGAGGCAAAAAGACCCACTCTAAAATTCTCAGTGGGTCCACTTTTGATTCTAGCTTTGTTATCCACTGTATTATAACTGCATAGGGATGTCACTCGTGATTGATTACTGCCAAAGTGATCCCTGTCGAGGGATCTACCCTAGAACTAAATTCTTGAGTCCACAACATTACTTTGATGGTTCCCGTATAATCAGCGCCAATGACTCCAGGGAGAACAAAAAGTCCCTGCTTTGTTGCTGAAGATCGTCCTAATAACAAAGCACTCAACCCATATCCTAATGGTCCATTCGCATTAGTTGGGACATCATAAACCGATGTGTCCCGTAAGGTAACTTCTACTGTTGTTTCCATGTCCACTCCTCTGGTTCGGGGGCTAAGGCTTGCCAAGCAGCCTGGTGGTGCTTCCCCATTTGTGTCATCGCGCGGGGTGCCTTCGCGCTCGGTCGCCCGTTTCCCCAATTTCACACCATCCCAATGATACTTTGAACAACATTCTGAGGCTTGATGACCAAATTTTTGACATCGACTACATGGTGCTCCTGCTGGGCCTATTCCTTGCTGAAAAGGTCCTTGTTGGAAGGATTTATGACCTGTCTCAATCTGCCTAGGTCCTTTCCTTGTGGCCTTGCACTGAGCTCTAAAATGGCCTGTTCTTCCACAACTAAAACATTTTTTCTCCCCTTTTCATTTATAAATGGCTTAATTGCTGCTGCAAAGGCGCTTGCGAGTGTCTCTGCCTGATGTGTGGCAGAGCCTACTCTGTTGCAGGCTTCTACCATTTGTACTAACATTGCTTCTTTTGGCAAAGCTAACAAAATTCTTTTACAGTCTACATTGGCGTTTTCTACCGCTAAATTCAACAACACTGCTAGTTTTGCATCTTCATTGGTATACACTTTATTCAAAGCGTCTCTCAGACGATCAACAAAAAACATATATGGTTCATCTCTCCCTTGTCTAATTTGAGTATAAGATGGTTGCCTCTTTCCCTCCTCAGGGACTGTTTGCAACACATTCAACGCTAGTCGCTCAGCTAATTGCAAGGCTTCTAAAGGCAGCCGAGCTTGCAATCGAACATCCACAAACGGTCCCTGGCCTGTCATTTGTTCAATAGTAATGTTCTGAAGCGGATTGCCGTCTTGACGCTCCAGGTTTCTCAGAGCTTCTTGCATACAGAGTTTATACCATCTGTCTGCCCACAATAACCTTTGGGTTGGTGTCAGCAACATATCTATCATCTGCCGACAATCCCATGGTGTAAGAACCGTGGATTCTTCTATGTAAGAACATATTCCCGTGAATATGTTATCTAATAGAGCTTGCGTGAAAGGTGATTGCAAGCCATAATTTTGTACTGCCTTCCGCACTTCCTTAATCAAGTCCCAATGAAATGGGTCCCAGCGATCGGGCCCGTGAGGCTGTACACTAATGGGAAATGCCATCAGTAACTCCGTTTCCTCCTCTTTCATTGCTCCTAAAAAAATGTCTTTCCACCGCTCTCTAGGGTCGCCTTTCATTCTAGGTTCTTGCCTCCCTATAGTCTCTACAACAGGCTCTTCTTCTTCATCGCTGCTATCAGGCAACGGGGGCCATAAAGGTGGCAGGGACTCAGCTGAGGACTTCAAAACTACGGCTTTCGATCGGTTAAGTCTGGGTGGTTTTGGGGGTGGTAAAGACCGCCCATCAATCTTTCACACAGGCACATAGGGGAACATTGAGTACATTGTTCTGGGCAACTTTGTCCTGTCTTGCCCTCACATATATCATTGTAGACCTGTTTCTCTGACTTACCTAATGCAGCCAGTTCACCAGGTGCATCTGGCACCTCACGAGGTGCAGTCGGAGCCGCTGAAGGTCTGGACCCTCTGACTCGGTTAAGAAGGGATTGGTTGAAGGCGGTTTAACAGCCTCCTCCATACCAGCTGCAGCTTTTCTCTCTGCCTTCAAGGCTTTTAATGTGGTTAATATCAACTTCCACGACGTCACTAACTCTGCAGCGGTTTTATCTCTGTTCCCAATATGTTCCCATAACATTTTTGCTATCTCCTCCCATGTCTCTGCCTTAAAAGTCACAGATGGATCGGAGGGGTACCCTTTCTTTCGGCACCAAATTAAGAGCCTTCTAAGTGTATATTCATCATATTTCAGTCCTCTCTTAGAGAGCATATGCAGCAGGAGTCTGACTATCGCCCCTTCTTCATGTGATGTGTTCTGCCCCATGCCGTCCTGGTTGCTCACCTCACCTCATTGGGTGCTTCTCCGTTGCAACGTATTCCTTTTTCTTTTTCATTGCGTCCGTGCCGCTGACTGCAATTCTTCCAACTGGGCTAGTACCGCGGAGTCCTCTGCACTCGAACGCAGGAAGGAAAGCTCTGGCTGCCTGGAAGCGTTCCTTGGCGGCCCCTGAAGAGGCCTACCAACACCAAGGCTATGTCCTTCCTCTACGACCTCACTGCTACACTGCTCAACCTGCCCTATGCTGTAGCTTCAGTGCAGGCAGCAGCCACTTCCTTTTCTCACAGACAGCAGACCAGGAATGAAACCTCTCTGTGGGCGTAAACTTCCCTTCGCGGTTCCTGAAGAGCCCCACCAAGGGCACGGCTCTGCAATTCCTCAGCCCCCCACCTTCAACCTCACCTCATCAAGAAACAATCCCACAGCCACCAGCTATGGCTTCCACACAAAACAAGACAGGCTTCCATGCTCTTTGGGGCTCTCCATTTTCCTGGGCAAGCTTCTCACAGCCCCACCGACACTGTGCCACTGCCCCTTCTGTGCCACTCCGCAGCCCAGCCACAGCCCTGATTCAAAAGGAAAAACCTGCAGCAATGACTTCCACGCCATAGAAGCAAGGACTCAAATCTCTTGCTGGCACTCACACTGCCTTGGCAGCCCCCTATGAGCCCTACAGGTACGGGCGCTCTGCATTTCTCCTACCGCAAAACCTTCAACCTCGCCTGAGACACCATCAAATCCAAAGCTGCCAGCTGTGGCTTCCACTGTGGACAGGCAGGTATGCTGCAGAGGGCTCTCAGTTTTCCTTGCCTGCCCCTCTGCAGACCCACCAGTTCTGCTACTCCATGCTTTTTCTGCTGGCTCACGCTGAACACAAACTGTCTCAAAAAGAGAAAAACGGAAAACAGAAGACACTCACGCAGAAATGCCCAAAATGAAAGCAAATCCTAAAGGTGGTGTTTGGGCCACCATCCCAATCTCTCTTAATTCCTTTAATCTTTTTCCAATGGTAATTATATATTTTTGGATACTATGATCCTCAATTACATTGTTCCCCAGAGGCATTCCTTGAAAATAAGGCATGCCATATAACATTTCATATGGCAATAATCCAGTCTCACTGTGTGGTTTAGTTCTTATGTTTAGAAGTGCCAACGGTAAGCATTTCGTTCAGGGCATTTGTGTCTCAATCATCAATTTAGCTAATTGTTGTTTTATTGTTTGATTCATTCTTTCTACCTTCCCCGAGCTTTGTGGGTGCCATGGAGTGTGATATTCCCAGTGAATACCTAATGATTGACATAATAGTAAAATGTGTGCCCTGGTCTGAATCAATGTACTGGATTATCCCATATCTAGGTATCAAATGTTCTAGTAAAATTTTTACCACCATCTGTGCCGTAGCTCGTGCTACGGGGTAAGCTTCTACCCACTGTGTTAAATGATCTACTATTACCAATAAATATTTTATCCTCCCTACCTTAGGCAATTCAGTCCCGCTTCTTTCTTTTAATAATTCCAGGGCCCTACATAGGGCATACAGCTCACAAGCCTGAGCTGACCATGATGGACTCAGAGGTCCTGATTCCACAAGTTCTAAGTCCTTATTAATTATTGCATATCCCGCTTTTCTCTTCCCTTCTACCACTCGGGAGGAGCCATCTATAAACCGCTTCTCCATTTTCCAACTCAGTATCTCTTAAATCTGGTCTCACCTTAGTCTGGGTCTCAATTACCTCTAAACAGTTATGTTGTAATTCCTCTGATGGTTCTCCAAACAAAAATTGTGCTGGACTCTGAGCAGAAGTCACCCTCGGTTCTAAGTCAGGGCAGTCTGTTAGTATTGCTTCATACTTTAGGATCTGGCTGTCCGTTAACCATTTTTCCGCTTTTTGTTGTAAAACATTTCTGACATTGTGTGGGGTATACACCTTTAAAGGAGCACTAAAGGTAATCTTCCTAACTTCCTCTATTAATAATGCTGTAGCAACCAAAGCTTGGAGACAAGCAGGCCATCCTCTGCTTACTGGGTCAAGTAACTTAGAACAATACCCCACGGGTTTTTTGATTCCTGCCCAGTCTTGAGTAAGAACTCCATATGCTGTCTGGCTTGATGTATTCACAAAGAGATAAAAAGGTTTTTCTAGATCTGGGAGGCTCAGTACTGGTGCTTGTATTAATGTCTTTTTTATTTCCTCGAATCTCTGATCATCTTCAGTAAACCACTTGAATTGGTTAATTTTTCATATAGGAATTTTACCTTTTCACTATAATTTTCAAGCCATGGTCTACAATATCCTAATAATCCTAATATTTGCCTAATTTCCTTTTTAGTTTGTGGGGGTCTTAAGGATAGAATCCCAGATACCCTATCAGGCTCTAACTTCGTCCTTCCTTTACTCAGCCAATGTCCTAAGTATTTTACTTCCTGTTCTACAAACTGTAGCTTTGATCGGGACACCTTTAATCCCTTCTCCCCTAGAAAATTTAACAATTTCATGGTGGCTTTTTTCTTCAGTTTCTCCTGCTACTAATAAATCGTCCACATATTGTAATAATTTTACCTCCTTGATTATTGTGAAATCTTGTAAGATTTTCTCCAAGGTTTGTCCAAATAGATTTGGTGACTCCGTACACCCTTGTGGTAACACAGTCCATCTTAACTGTTGTTTTCGTCCTGTTTCAGGGTCCTCCCACTCAAAGGCAAAATAATCTTTGGATCCTTCATCCAGAGGACAGGCCCAAAAAGCATCCTGCAAATCTATTACACTATACCAAGTATGTTTGGGAGATAATATGACTCAATAAAGTAAAAGGATTTGCCACCACAGGGAATTTAGTGATTGTCTGCTGATTTACAGCTCTTAAGTCCTGCACCATCCTGTATGACCCGTCCGTTTTTTTTACGGGAAGAACGGGCGTGTTATGAGGTGACATACATGGTTCTAGGGTTCCTTTTTCCAAAAGTCTGTCAACTACAGGTTTTAATCCTTTTCGACCCTCCATAGGTATAGGGTATTGCTTGATTCTAATTGGGTGGTGCGGATCTATTATTTGAACGCTTATGGGGTCCATTTTTATCTTTCCAGTTTCCCCTTCTTTATACCACACTGAGGGGTTAATAGCTTCTTTATCCTCTTGTGTTAAAGTGTATAATTTAATCTGCAGTTTGTCCCCTTGACTCTGAATGCTCAAGTTTAACTTCAAAATCAAATCCCTTCCTAATAAATTGTATTCCGCTTCAGGGAGCAAAAGGAAATCATTAAGACAAATTTTCTTTTCTGTTTCTACTTCTACATTTTTCAAGATACTTACTTTAAAAGGCTCTCCTTTTGCCCCTGCTACTGACAAATAGCTCTTCCCTTTTTCTATTCCTTTTGGAAATTTTTGAATGGTTGATTTTTCGGCCCCTGTATCCACTAAAAACAAAACTTCCTCTTTATGGGGACCAATTAATAATTTTATCAAGGGCTCTGTTGATGTTGAAGTCCCCAGAAGATAGAGCCCCTGATACCCCTAATATTCTTTGAACATTTTCTCATCTTGTTCCCGCTTACGGCAGTTCTTCTGAACATGTCCCCTCTTGTTACAGTAGTAACAGACGGGAATTGTAAATCTTTCTCGATGAGTCCCCGGGGTGTCTGCTCTATTCTTTTTTCCTTTTTCTCTCCAGACAGAGTCTTATTTTTCTGACTTTCTCTTACTGCTGCTACAAAAATTTTTGCTTTTGCTTTTTGTTTTTCTTCGTCCCTCCTAACATAGACTTTCTGGGCTTCTCTAAGTAACTCCTCTAATCCTCTTTCTTGCCAATCTTCCAATTTTTCTAATTTCCTTCTAATATCCCCCCAGGATTTAGCTACAAATTGTGTTCTAAGGAGTGCGGTCCCTGCCACTGTATTCGGATCAATTCCAGAATACGTTTGTAGGTTTTTTCTCAACCTCTCCAACCTCTGTTGGAGATTCGTCTTTCCCGTGTTGTTCATTAAACGCTTTATTAATGTTTTGCCCTCGGGGAACCGCTTCCCTTATTCCCTGTATGAATAACGTTCTCAAATCCCTCATATTCTGTCTTCCTTGGGATTGTTGATGATCCCAGTGGGGATCCACATTTGGCCATTTCTGATCTCCCGGGGGTCCTGCCTGGTTCTGTCTTCCCCAAATTCTCATTCCAGCTTGTCTAATCATTCCCCTTTCCTCAGCAGTGAATAAGATCCCTAAAATGGACTGTATTTCTTCCCAGGTATAAGTATTGGGGCCTAGGAATTGGTCCAGTTTTTCAGCTACTCTGAGGGGATCATCTAACAGGGTCCCCATTTCTTTCTTGAACTTTCCTACGTCTGTGGTATTTAATGGGACTGCCACAAACCCAATGCCTCCCTGATTGCCTCGGAGGGGTACTTCTCATAAGGGATATAGAGAAGCTCCCTCAGATACAGCAGTCCTACTTCTTGTACATGCAGCCGGAGGTGGATCTAATTCCGGTGCTGTTGGTGGTGGAGGTAGGGGCAACGGTGGTACTGATAGAGGTACTACGGCCACCGGAGGGGGAGCCGCCGCCGGAGATGGATTGTTAGGATATGGAGGCGCTAGGTTATCCAGTGGCTCTCATTTATCATCTTTTTCATTTCCCTTTTCATTTTTATCTCCTTCTTCTTCCTCAAACTTTTCATCTGTTTTTAATGTAAGTATTGAGGCTGGAAAAGGACGTAAAGTTCTGTTCCATAATCCTGCATAATCACTTTCCTCCTGGCTAAAAGGTTCCTTTGAATTAACATATATTTAAGGTCTGGCAAATCCAGTCTTCAAAAGATCCAAAAACAGGCTAAAAGACATGTGGTCTCAAAGGCTTCTTCGGCCATTCAACCATGCAATATTGAACCAATTTTAATTTACTTTTTCCTTTTCTGGGGCCCGTATAATTCCAATTTTTAATCATTTTTCCTAATGGACTCTCCGGAGATATGTCTGGTAATTTCCTCCCTTTCTTCTGGTCCTGGGTCTTTGATTTCGTGTGACCCATCTAGGAATTTTAATGTGGCAATACTTACAGCCCTTGGTTACCTTAGTAAGAGTGTTTGTAGGAGGCTTTCACTCACCCACGAATCCTATAGGAACCGCTTCGGTCCTTCACCGGCCAAGTCCCTCGCGGGAGATTGGAACCACGGTTAGAAGACCTCCACACTCGCTTCGGAACTATATTCCGTCTCAGTCACACTCTTAGACACACACAGGCAACCGAATCCCACCCAACCGAACGGTATATGCCTTAAATACTTACGACTCCGTTGTCTTCGTTCGGATCTTCATGCGCAGAATTACAGGCAAAATAATCTACTGCAGCCGGCAAGGGAGCTCATAAAAATCAAATTCTTTGCTTGCCCCTATTCAGGTTCAGGATGGTGTTAGTCCTGACCCGACCCGATCAGGAGCCACCAAATGGTGGGGCGCACCTCCTAGATCAAGTCAGAATTCAGGAACTAAGACCATCCTGGACAAGCCCCCAATTGAGATAAATGATTGAGTCCCAGACAGGATTCCAATTTAACTTTATAATTTATTAAACGAACAGAGGCAAGCAAACAGCGCTGGGTGTGTCGGGAGTGTCTGCTCTACCAAGATGCACACCGTACAGTTCCGGTTTTCGGTTTATATCCGTTATACTAATCCATATTCATGAATAGGTGTGTCTTCTTCGGCGCATTCCCTCTTCTCCTTCTAGGGTCTTCTCGAATCTTCCTCATACTCACCCCAGGATGACCCCAAACTTTATGCATGCACTTTACAAGTTTCTCTTTACACAATACTATGCGGTCAGTGGTCAAACTGCTTTGAGCTGATATACCAGAACGTTCCCTAGGTGGCTTTCCCAAGAGGCAGGAACTATATACATTAACCACTCTGCTAGATATAGGCTTGTGGTCATACAAGGGTATGTAGGACAGAAGGTTACACTTCATCACATGAACCAGATGAACATATTTCACAGGGATCTCTCACAGAACATGCAGGAATGAGTCCTGTCTCTCCTCTCGCTGTGCCCTGCTCTCCTGTATCCTTGTGGCTTTACTGCTGAGCTCTCCATGCCAGGGCCCTGCTCTTTTACCTCCCATGCTTCCTTTCTCCTAGCCATAGTGGTGGCTTGTGTTTAGTGGCAGCGTTTTCACCAATGTAGTTGGTCACTACATTACTATATGGGGTGTGCTTCACACACGCAAGGAAAACTCTTGTTCTGCTGTAGACCACGGAGCAGCTGGAGGGTTGCCTACAGTGACACCAGTGTGGCAGTGCTGCCTGTGCTCAGCAATATGCTCTGGCTCCCATTGGGGTTGACATTCATGTCTCATCGCTGCAGTGCTGACTAAGAAGCTCCAGCCACTCTTTGACAGCATAAGGCTGGCAAGTGAGTCTTGTGGCCCGTTCAGTAGGGCTGCAGGGTGTGCCTGTGGCCCAGGTCCCTGCCTGTGCCCAAGCGATGCCTCCCAGCCCAGTCACCATGCTCTGCGGGGGACATTGTTCCTTGCAGTCCCTGGACCACAGCCCTGTGCCAAAGCAGCCCATTGCTGCCCTCAGTATCGCCGTGCTAGCTGGCCACATCTGAGAACAGCAGAGTCATGAGCGGCCCCTGGGAGAGGCTGTGCCCCATGGATGCCCCTTTCTGCCTGTCATGGTTTAGCCCCAGCTGGCAATTGAGCACCACACAGACAGCCGCTCGCTCACTGTCCCTCCCCCAGTGGGACGGGGGACAATATTGGGAAGAAACTCATGGGTTAAGATAAAAACACATTAATAAGACAGCAAGAGAGAAGGAAGCAACAATGGCAACAACAATAATAATACCGACAAAGGGATGTACAAGAAGTCATGCCCAATACAGCAATCGCTGACCACCCGTCCCCGAGCAGTGACTCCGCCCCCCGCCCAGCTGACTCCAGTTTATGTACCGGCCATGAAGTTATATGGTACGGAATAGCTCTTTTGCCCAGCCTGGGCCAGCTCTCCTGGCTGTGTCCCCTCCCAGCTTCCTGTGCACCCACAGCCTTCTTGCTAGGAGGCCAGCACGAGAAGCTGGGCTGTCCCTGACTACTTAAAAAGAACTCAGAACATCAGCACGTTACCAATGAAATGAGTCTCATTGCCCGACCCAGTTCTTTTGGGGGTGCCATGTCGCCACAAGACTTGCTTTTCAAGGCCCAGGATAGTGTTCCGGGTAGTGGCATGGAGCACTGGCTATGGTTCCAGCCATCCGGTGGTTGCTTCCACCACGGTAAGCACATAGCGCTTGCCTTTGCGAGTCTGTGGAAGTGTCAGGTACTCAATCTGCCAGGCCTCCCCGTATTTATATTTCAGCCATCACCCTTCATACCACAGGGGCTTTAACCGCTTGGTTAAAGTGGCTTGTTTGATTGCAGCGCACATTTCACATTCATGGATAACCTGGGCAATAGCGCCCATGGTCAAGTCCACCGCTCGATCCCAAGCCCATCTGTATGTTGCATCTCTTCCCTCATGGCCTTGAGGTGTCATGGGCCCACCGAGCTATAAAGAATTCACCCTTATGTTGCCAGTCCAGATCCAGCCTTCAACCTTGGCAGCCTGATCCACCTGATGGTTGTTTTGATGTTCTTCAGTGGCCCAACTCTTGGGTAACTGAGCATCTACATGACATACTTTTATGACCAGATTCTCTAAGCAGGCAGCAATATCTTGCCATAATTCAGCAGCCCAGGTGGGCTTGCCTCTGTGCTGCCAGTTGCTCTGCTTCCATTGCTATAGCCACCCCCATAGAGCATTTGCACCATTCATGAATCAGTAAGGACATAGAGTACTGGCCATTTTTCTCAGTCAGCAGTAGCTAAAGCCAGCTGGGTGGCTTTCACCTCTGCAAACTGACTTGACTCACCTTGTCCTTCAGCAGCTTCTGTGACTCGTTGTATAGGGCTCCATACAGCAGCTTTCCACCTTCGATGTTTGCCTATAATACGACAGGACCCATCAGTAAACAGGGCACATTGCCTTTCGTTCTCTGGCAGTTTATTATATGGCAGAGCCTCTTCAGCACGCACCACCTCCTCTTCTGGCAATATTCCAAAACCTTTGCCTTCTGGCCACTCCATTATCACTTCCAAGATTCCTGGGCGACGGGGGTTTCCTATTTGAGCTCGCTGTGTGATAAGCGCGACCCACTTCCTGCACACAGCATCAGTCGCATGATATGTAGATGGGACCCTCCTTTTGAACATCCATCCGAGCACCAGCAGTTGGGAGTGCCAGGAGGAGCTGTGTTTCAGTACCAATCACTTCCGAGGCAGCTCGAATGCTTTCATACGCTGCCAATATCTCCTTTCCACTTGGAGTATGGCGGGACTCAGATCCCCTAGATCCTGGACTCCAAAACTCTAGAGGTCAACCTCGGGTCTCTCCTGGTGCCTTCTGCCAGAGACTCCAGGTAAGGCCATTCTCCCCGGCTGCCATGTAGAGCACATTTTTAACATCTTGTCCTGCCCGGACTGGCCCGAGGGCTACGGCATGAACTATCTCCTGCTTAATTTGTTGGAGGGCTTGTCGTTGATCAGGGCCCTGTTCAAACTCATTCTTCTTCCAGGTCACTTGATAAAGAGGGCTTACAATCAGACTGTAATTTGGAATATGCATCCTCCAGAAGCCCACAACACCCAAAAAAGCTTGTGTTTCTTTTTTGCTAGCTGGTGGAGACATAGCTGTTATTTTTTTGATCACATCCATTGGGATCTGATGACATCCATCTTGCCATTTTATTCCTAGAACTTAGATCTCCCATTTGCAAAACGGGCTTTCAGAAGGGTTTGACTTATCTTCTTCCCTTTCTTGAAAACCTCTTCCGACGTGTCGCCCCATACGATGATGTCATCAACGTACTGCAGGTGCTCTGGAGCTTCAGCCTCTTCCAGTGCAGTCTGTATCAGACCATGGCAAATGGTAGGGCTGTGTTTCCACCCCGGGGCAGTCGATTCCAGGTGTACTGGACACCCCTCCAAATGAAAGCAAACTGTGTCCTGCACTCTGCCACCAAAGGGGTTGAGAAAAACGCATTAGCGATATCAATTGTGGCACACCACGTGGCTGCATTTGACTCCAGTTCATATTGAAGTTCTAGCATGTCTGGTACAGCAGCACTCAGTGGTGGTGTGACTTCATTCAGGCCGCCATAGTCTACTGTCAATCTGCCCTCTCCATTAGACTTTTGCACTGGCCATATGGGGCTGTTAAAGGGTGAGCGAGTCTTGCTGATCACTCCTTGGCTCTCCAGCTGACAAATCAGCTTATGGATGGGGATCAGGGAGTCTCTGTTGGTGTGATATTGCCGCCGGTGCAGTGTTGTGGTAGCGATCAGCACCTGTTGTTCTTCAACCCTCAGCAACCCCACAATAGTAGGGTCCTCTGAGAGAGCAGGTAAGGTGGGCAGCTGTTTAATTTCTTCCGTCTCCAGGGCAGCTATACCAAAAGCCCACTGGTACCCCTTTGGGTCCATGAAATACCCTCTCCTGAGGTAGTCTACGTCCAGGATGCACGGAGCCTCTGGGCCAGTCACAATGGGGTGCTTCTGCCACTCATCCCCAGTTAGGCTCACTTCGGCCTCCAGTATAGTTAGCTGTTGGGATCTCCCTGTTCCTCTGGAAATACAAATGGGTTCTGCCCCTATATGGCTTGATGGCATTAGGGTACACTGTGCCCACTAAAGCCTTATATTCCTGTGGGTCTGATGTGCCAGGCCATCTAATCCACACAGTCCACCTGCTAGTCCTGGTCATAGTACTCGTTACCCACTTCCTGTAAATATGAATCAGATGTCCCTTCTGGAGGATCAGAAGTAAGATCAGCCCTTCTATTCGTTCTGGGGAACTGCCCACTGGAAAGTGGAGTGACGATTTTGCTGGAGGATCCCGAACCTCCTTTTATAATTTTTTTTCCTTGCAGCTCGCGTGTGATTGTGCCTCTAGGGTCGAGGTAGGTTTTCCATCCCACCTCCTCATGCCCTCTCCATAGTCACGCAAGTGAAACCACAGGGTGGCTCGCAGTGTGTATCCTCTGTCTAGTCTCTTTTGAGCAGAACGTTTACTCCTAATAACCTTCCCTTGAGCAGTTAATACAGTCTAATGCTAACTGGATTTGTAGCGCCACTGGGGTATAGATTTGACCCCTATGTGTAAGGCTTTCCTGCTATCTAACCGTAGCATTTTGTAATACATTCTATGCCCCCAGATGTATTTGCTTTCACCTTTTTCAATGCTGTTTAGTCCAAACCACAGCAGGGAGACTCCGGCGCGTTTATGAAAGCTGGCTGGGCAGTTGGCCTGAGGGTCACTCTTAGTTTCACCCTCGCCTTTCTGGCCATGGCTGATGATGAAAGGTTCCTCTGGAGAGGGCTTTGATGGCGTGAGGGCCAGCAAACAGCAGGCCGCATGTGCAAGTGCCTTTCCACCCTGCATTGCTCCCCCATAGTTCAGAAGTACCCTTTGGCAATGTGAAAGGCAAGATGCTAACTGCAATATGACTTGCTTAGAAGAATCAACACTACCTCAGACGACGAGTTTTTACCTCTGGGTTGATGTGACCTGAAGACCCAACCTAAGCCAGCTCTTCCTGGCGGAGAACACCCCATACTGACAACAAAACACTAGAAGATAGACCTTTCAAAAAAAAAAGGCGTATAACCATGACCAGATGAAGCAGAATGCACAATAACGCCCCCCCACCACCCGCAGCGCACATTATTTTAGAACAATGTAGATTAACACACCACTGACCCTACGTTCACACCACCTGCACGGGGCAAGCAGATACTGATTACACACGCAATAGTAAGTGATTAGCCCACTTAACATGAGCAAATTGGTTGGTCTACTCAACTGCATTGTGACCTATGCTTTCCTCTGTATTGGGGCCCCCACGCATTAGGCTGGGGCAGCACTCTGTGCACAGCTCATATGAGAGAATGAATTTCCTTGTTAACTCTGTGCCAAGAGTCCTTGCCTCCCTCCTCGGCAAAGAACTGACCTCTACAAAGATAACCCTGATAACACCAGCACAAGTGGCCAATGTGGAAATGGCAGTGCTGACCCCTATCCTGCTCATCCTATGAGCTCTTCTCCAGCCACATAACGACGCAAAACCAAGGATGATCAAATCAGAAGTGACCAGAATTTGCCCCTAAAAATTTCAAAATGATACCAGGTGGTGGCCCAGAGAGGTAGTAGACGCACCATCCCTAGAAACATTCAAGGTCAGGTCAGATGGGGCTCTGAGCAAGCTGATCTAGTTGAAGATGTCCGTGCTCATTGCGCGGGGCTGGACTAGATGACCTTTAGAAAGGTCCTTTCCAACCCAAAGAAGTCTCTTTGAAATACAGGTTGACATCCACTATCATGGATGATGAACGTCACCCAAAGCACTTGTGCCTTCAGAAAGGATCTAAGGACAGTGTGAAGCCACCATCATTAGCAGGTGTTCAAAACAAAAGCATCCAGAACACGCAGAAAAACTACCATTCTTTTTCAGTGATGTTGCCAGTCACAAACTACTCCACTCAGGACTTTATAAAACATCACTACACTACACTAAACTTAACGATAGCATCCTCTTTGCAGGTTTCATACTCAAAGGCAAAACAAAAAGCCAAGTACCCTGAGGGAAACACTTCTCTTCCTATGCGGTGGGTGTCTTCCCATGGCTCTCGGTATTATTATTGTGGTTATCGTTGTTGTTTCCTTCTCTCTAGCTGTCTTATTAACGTGTTTTTATCTCAACCCATGAGTTTCTTCCCAATGTTCTCCCCCGTCCCACTGGGGGAGGGACAGTAAGCGAGCGGCTGTCTGTGTGGTGCTCAGTTGCCAGCTGGGGCTAAACCATGACAGGCAGAAAGGGGCATCCATGGGGCACAGCCTCTCCCAGGGGCTGCTCATGACTCTGCTGTTCTCAGATGTGGCCAGCTAGCACGGCGATACTGAGGGCAGTAATGGGCTGCTTTGGCACAGGGCTGTGGTCTGGGGCCTGCAAGGAACAATGTCCCCCGCAGAGCATGGTGACTGGGCTGGGAGGCATCGGTTGGGCACAGGCAGGGACCTGGGCCACAGGCACACCCTGCAGCCCTGCTGAACGGGCCACAAGACTTGCTTGCCAGCCTTATGCTGTCAAAGAGTGGCTGGAGCTTCTTAGTCAGCACTGCAGCGATGAGATTTGAGTGTCAACCCCAACGGGAGCCAGAGCATATTGCTGAGCAGAGGCAGCACTGCCACACTGGTGTCACTGTAGGCAACCCTCCAGCTGCTCCGTGGTCTACAGCAGAACAAGAGTTTTCCTTGCGTGTGTGAAACACACCCCATACAGTAATGTAGTGACCAATTACGTTGGTGAAAACGCTGCCACTAAACACAAGCCACCACTATGGCAAGGAGAAAGGAAGCATAGGAGGTAAAAGAGCAGGGCCCTGGCATGGAGAGCTCAGCAGTAAAGCCACAAGGATATGGGAGAGCAGGGCACAGCGAGAGGAGAGACAGGACTCATTCCTGCATGTTCTGCCTGAGATCCCTAGATGCTTCTCTCTCTTGGATCAGGGCTCTTAACCCCCATGAGAGGGGCATGGTGGTAGAGAAAGAGCACAATGCCAGTGTCGGTGGCGCTGTGAAAGGGCTGCCAAGGGCATATGAGGCTGGCTTTCAGTTTGGCCATTTCTGCGTGAGGGACTTTGCTAGGCCATTTTATTCTTTTCGACCTAGCCTGTGTTTAGAGTGAGACAGCAGTTGAGGCAAGTGACGAAGCGCAGACTGGCAGTATAGGTGGGGCTGTTAAGGGTAGCCAAGTGAAACTGAGACTCATAAACACCATGCCTGGCTGGCCTGTACTGAGTGGAAGCCATAGCTGGCAGGTTTGGATTTGATGCTTTCTCAGGCAAGGTCGAGGGTTTTGTTGTAGAAGAAATGCAGAGTGCCATTAATGGTGGGTCTCTTAGGGACTGCAAAGGCAGTGTGAGTGCCAGCAAAAGATTTGAGTCTTTGCTTCTATGGCGTGGAAGTCATTGCTGCAGGTTTTTCCTTTTGAATCAGGGCTGTGGCTGGGCTGCAGGGTGGCACAGAAGGGGCAGGGGCACAGTGTTGGTGGCGTTGTGAGAAGCTTGCCAAGGAAAATGGAGAGCCCCAAACAGCATTGAGGCCTGTCTTGTTCTGCGTGGAAGCCATAGCTGGTGGCTGTGGGTTTGTTTGTCACTCAGGTGAGGTGGAAGGGGGGTGGTGTAGAGGAAGCGCAGAGCCATGCTCTTGGTGGGGCTCTTCAGGGACCATGAAGGGAAGTTTACGAGCAAAAAGAGGTTTCGTTCCTGGCTTGCTGAGTGCGTAGAGAAGCAGCTGTTTGCTGTCTGCTGTGAAGCGTCCCTGTGGGGCAGGGTGGGCAGGTAGGTGAGTGTAGCAGTGAGATCGTAGAGGAAGCACAGAGCCCTGGTGTTGGTCGGCCTCTTCAGGGACTGCCAAGGAATGCTTCCAGGCAGCCAGCGCTTTCCTTCCTGGCACTCCCATTGTGTGAGATACCAAGGTGGTACTTCTGCATATTGGAGCACGGCTCGTAGGAATGTGAGGTACGTGGTGGTAGAGCAAGAGCAGATCCCCGGTGTTGGTGGGGCAGTGAAAGGGCTGCCAAGGGGAATACGAGGGCTGTCTTTCAGTTTGAGCATTTCTGCTTGAGAGCCTTGTCTTGTCCATATTTTGGGTTGAGACGACAGTTGAGGCAGCAGAAGTGAAATAGCTCTATTGGTGTGTCTGTAGAGGGGCAGCCGTGTGTTCCATTAAGAGGCAGAGCAATTTTTCAGACAGTTAACCCCCTTGTGTTCCAGTCAATCCTCAGATATCAGAGGGACTGGGGGCAGCTGAGCTTAGGTTCTGAGTGATGCCAAAGTCAGCGTTAGTTGTCCGGTCGCGCCCATCACCTCCGTTGGACTATCATGGGCCCGGATGCACTACTAACATCACACTGCCTGCTCAGTCAGACACCTCCTGAATTAAGATGGCCACACTCCAATGTACGGTCACATTCAGGGACAACCTGCTCGGCTGAGTCAATCAATGGTGTGATTTATTGAAGCAACAGATGCACAAATTCTCTTAGATTGCCAGTGATAAATTCACTGTCTGCAAAGCTTGCGCAATAAATTGAATACGGCCAGGTTACACATGCGTGGAGTAATAAAGCAACTCCATAGAGATTCCTAAAGTTCCCGGGGATTCAGTAGGGATAGCGGAGTGTTTGAATCTTACCCAAAGGCATCGCAATGGGGGGGGCAAGAGAGGATCAGCCCATCGGCAGATCCTAAAGGTCAGGATTGATGGTATCTTGGCTGACATCCAGCTCTTTTCAAACCGTTTTATGGTGTTTTACTTTGCAGGTGGAGCTTGAGTGACTCTTTATCATGATTGCGCCAAAATGCTCTTGCTTTGTGTTTAAAGGCACAGACTTGGAAAAATTCAGTGCGCAAGCTCATTGAGGGGTGGTTGCACTTTGGGAGGTCGGTAACTTTTGAGATGGGTGTGCGTTTTGGTATTATACTGATATTATAATAAGCGAACTAAACTCCGAGTACAGCATTTCATCAAAAGTCGACAGACTGTTGACCCAAGGCGTCGAATGTGCAGCTTATTCATGTACGGTGTGTACCTTTAGATTCCTTTGTTCACAGAGCGTGGCCACAATGTCTCCACTCCACGCCACTCTCCACGCGATTTCTCACAGAGTCAGCACACCAAGTTTCCCTGATGTTGCCAACATCTGGGGTTGCCTAGGGAATTGCCATGGTACAGACTTATTGCACATTGGCTTCATTCAACCCTGTTTCAATGCTGTTCTTAGAGCGTGACTATAAGTTTAATTTCTAAGTTGCCCCCCAACAATTATTTCACAGGGGATGCCAAGGAACATTTCCAGGCAGCCAGAGCTTTCCTTCCTGGCACCCCCATTGTGTGAGATGCCTAGGTGGTACTTCTGCATTTTGGAGCAGGGCTCGTCGGAATGTGAGGGGCATGGTGGTGGAGCAAGAGCAGACCCCCCGTGTTGATGGGGCTGTGAAAGGGCTGCGAAACTGGTCTGAGGGGCGGCTTTCATTTTGGGCACTTCTGCTTGACAGTCTTCTGTTTTCCGTTTTTCTCTTTTTGAGAGAGTCTGTGTTCAGCGTGAGCTAGCAGTAAAAGCACGGGGTAGCAGTATTGGTGGGTTTACAGAGGGGCAGCCAAGGAAAAGCGAGAGACCTCTGCAGCATCCCTGCCTGGCTTGCCCAGAGTAGAAAGCCATAGCTGGCAGCTTCGGATTTGATGGTGTCTCAGGCGAGGTTGAAGGTTTTGTGGTAGAAGAAATGCAGAGCGTCAGTACCTATAGGGCTCTTAGGGGACTGCCAAGGCAGTGTGAGTGCCAGCAAGAGATTTGAGTCCTTGCTTCTATGGCGTGGAAGTCATTGCTGCAAGTTTTTCCTTTTCAATCAGGGCTGAGGCTGGGCTGCAGAGTGCACAGAACAGGCGGGGGCACAGTGTTGGTTGGGATGTGACAAGCTTGTCAATTTATTCCTGATTTCGGTGACAGTTTTGGTGACCCAGATATGGACACCACTTGTGAATCTCAATGGATCTGTGGGATCACGGGACCTCCAGCTGGCACCGAGGGATTCTCGGGGAGAACCTCCGATCCCCGGACCGAAGAATTCTGAGCAAGTCCCCTGGAAAGGTATTAATGCTTTTTTTAAGGGATTGAAGGAATGTGGGTTTGAGTCCCACTAATCTGCTCGTAAGGTGTGGTGAAAGCAATGCAGAGTAGGGCTGAAAGGGACCTCTGGAAAGGGTGAGGGTATGAGACGCTCACAAGTAACGCCTGCTTATAAGTCATGGTGAAAGCCTCGCAAGATTGGGCTAGGGGCCCAGGAAAGGAGGTTGGGATTTCTGGCAGGGGGCCGGAATCCTAGAGGGAGCTTCAACAGGGGTTTGGGTCCCTCTGGCTAGTGCCTGGGTTAGTGCACAGTCACAACCACTAGTCTTGGGAAGATGGGTATACTTCGGAGTAAGAAACCCATCCCACAGAAAACACCTTTGGGATGTATTTTAGGACATTGGAAAGATCTGGGAGGTGATCCTCTGACTCGGAAGCAATTAATTGAATATTGCAATCATTGGTGGCCAATGTATAAGTTGGACAGTGGGGAGAAATGGCCAGAAAGTGGAACATTACAATATAACACCATCTTGCAATTAATGTTGTTTTGTAAGAAGGAAGGTAAATGGGAAGAAATGGCACATGTTGATCTGGGGTTTTTTTATGCTATGCAATCATCCAGAATGGCAGAGACAGTGCGGAATATACCCACATGATTCTATGATAATGATTGTGAAAAAGGGAAAATGCGATGAGAACTTGAAAGGGGGTTGTTCTACTTGTAATACTAAAGAGAATTGCTGGAAAAGTGGAGCCAAGGAGGAAGATATTGAATTAATGGTTGTTCCTCACCGAAGGTGGGAAGGGGGAAGAGCGGTTCAAAATTTGGAGGATGATAATCCTCCTGCTTCTCCCAA
The DNA here is from genome assembly GCF_964289735.1 of Phaethon aethereus. Classification (NCBI taxonomy): domain Eukaryota; kingdom Metazoa; phylum Chordata; class Aves; order Phaethontiformes; family Phaethontidae; genus Phaethon; species Phaethon aethereus. The sequence goes on along the minus strand of NC_138577.1, from coordinate 60,329,066 downwards.
GGAAGGGGCAATAGGGGGATTTAGCCCAGTTTCAGGAAGAACACGCGGAAGGAGGGGGCAAGTAAGACCAACTTCCCTCCAAGCCCCTCTCCGAGAGGAATGATGGTCGAGTAGTGGTGAAAGTTCCTTTCTCGGTTACTGATTTAAGATCATGGAAAGACAACGGGTAGAAAATACACAAATTTGGATCCAGAAAACCCAGAAGCAGTGATACAATTGGCCTCTATATTTATGGGACAATTGGTCCCAGACATTAGAAAGAAACTTCAGAAATTGGAAGGGCCTGAGTCTAGAGATTTGGGAAAAATGCTTGAAATTACCTGTGCTGTATATAATAATAATAGAGAAAAAGAGGTGAGGCAAGCCCGAAGGGATGGAAAATTATTAGCGATTTTAACAGAAAATAGTAGAAGAGGTAGAGGAAGAGTACGGGGAATAAACATTGGAGAAAGGAGGAAAGTAAAGCCCCGATTAGCGGAAGACCAATGTGCTGTTTGCAAGGAGCGTGGGCACTGGAAAAGAGAATGTCCTAAGGCAGGAGAACTAGATCCGGCTCTCCGGGCAATTGAATTAATGACTCTGGATGAAGAACTATGGAGGGGACCGGGGGAATCAACCCTAGCTGAACCTCTGGTTACATTGAAGCTAGGGAATGAAGAAATAGAATTTCTGGTAGATACAGGAGCTACTTACTCAGGATTGAATACATGTAAAGGAAAATGAGACGGTAGTGTATGCACCACATATGGTAATAACCATTGGCTATCCCCCAGCAGAATGCTGAAATATCAGGTTGTCCTATTGGAACAAGGTGATGTGGAATTGAAAACCCGACTGATTGTTAATCCAGCAATATTCTTATCAACAGAGAATCCAACAGGAAATTTAGAACATGATTGCCTGTTAACTATTGAGCAAGTCTTTTCCAGTAGACTGGACTTGAAAGATGAACCTCTGGAAAACCCTGATCTGGAGTTATTTACAGATGGAAGCATTTTTTTGCAAGAAGGAAAACGAAAGGCCGGATATGCTGTCGTCACCACCTCCAAGGTAACGGAGTCAGGGACACTACCTATAAATACCTCAGCCCAGAAAGCAGAATTGGTGGCATGAAGGCGGGCTCTGCAAATAGCAGAAGGAAAAGGGGTAAATATTTGGACTGATTCTAAATATGCATTTGGTGTGATCCATGCTCATGGAGCCATCTGGAAAGGAAGAGGACTACTGTCAGCCCAAGGAACATCAATAAAGTATAAAGAAGAAATTCTCCAACTCCTGGAAGATGTGCAGAAACCAGAGGAAGTGGCGGTAATGCATTGTAAAGCTCATCAATTTGGTCAGACGACTGTAAATATAGGTAATGGACTGGCAGACAAAGCTGCAAAAGAGGCAGCAGAACAGGGTATCCTTGCACTGGTACCAGTAGAACAAACAAAATTTCAACATTTAAAACCAAAATACAATAAATTGGATGAGCAGTTAGCAGAACAATTAAAAGCATCACAAAGTGTAGAAGGATGGTGGGTAACGCCAGAGAAACAGGTGATACTAACCCCTCAAGTTATGCTACAACTTGCAAAGGAGAAACGTGAGCAAACACACTGGGGAGTAGATGCTATGGTTTCGAGTTTAAAAACATCTGTAGTATGTGTAGGAATGACAGGAATAGTCAAATCAATAATAGCTAAGTGTCCAATCTGCCTTAAAAATAATCCCATGAGCCAAAGGAGACCACCTTTAGGAGTAACAAAACAAGGAAATTCTCCCGGAGATTATTGGCAAATTGATTTTTCTGAGTTACCCAGACAAAATGGATACAGGTACCTGTTAGTGTTAACTGATACATTTTCTGGATGGCCAGAGGCTTTCCCTTGCTGCACCAACAAAGCTAGGGAAGCAGTTAAGATATTATTGAAGGAAATAATACCACGATTTGGACTGCCAATGGGAATGTCCTCTGATAGATGACCACATTTTGTGGCAGAAGTAGTTCCACAAATCAGTAAAATTTTGGGCATAAAATAGGACCTACATACCCCCTGGAGACCACAATCGAGTGGAAAAATTGAGAGAATGAATCAAACATTAAAAAGACAAATAAGTAAGATTTGCCAGGAAACATCTTTAAAATGGCCACAGGCTTTACCATTAGCTCTCTTGCGAATCAGGATTCAACCAAGATCAAGAGACGGTGTAAGTCCATATGGAGTCCTGTATGGTAAACCGTACCAGACTCCTTTAGTCCCAGGGGATATGAAGGTAGCTGGGGAAAATTATTTGGAAGTGTATCTAATTTCTTTAGGAAAAGTCCTTGGAGCACTTTGGAGATACATTGTGCTGACTAGGTCACTTGCCTTGGGTACACCTGTACATCAGTATCAGCCAGGTGATCTTGCATATATAAGAACTTGGAACTCTGAACCACTGCAGGAAAAGTGGAAGAGACCATTCCAGGTACTGTTAACAACTTATACTGCAATCAAGGTAGGAGGAGTGGAACCATGGATACACTACACCCGAGTGAAGCAAGCCCCATCATGGAAGGTCATTAGTAGGGATTCAGAGACTGCAAAGTTGACTTTAAAACGTGTTTAAGAAACTATCATTGGAAGATATGGAAAAATGGGTTTTGATTTGGAAACTGATGATGTTGGGAGCATTGTTTGGGGTAACAATAGACCAGTTGGACGGGAAAGTTGAAGGCGAAGTAGGACAACTAATACACATCCCAAAAAGAACGCCAGAGGAGAACTTAATGATAGGATTGATAAAAGAATTTGCAAATTTACAAAATGTAACCCAAATAATCGCATGTCTTCCAATTCCAAGAGCAGTAGGTGAATCAGTTCCATGGGGAGTACTGACAACAGGTTTAAGCAACAAGGGATTTAATAATGAGAACATGAGTTGTGAACAAGTTCCAAAACTTGTGGGAACAATTAAAACAATGAAAACTCCAACAAAAGCGAAGATATACTCTGAACAAAGAGGACTGCGATAGGTTAGGAACAAAGGAGTCAAATAAATACACACCGGTGGCTACACTACAAAATCCAGCACCGGGAGGAACATGTGACTGTAAAGAATTAACTAAAAAGAATGTTAGTCAAGTGATCATGGAATGGAAATGTGGAAAAACCAATCAGACTAACCAAGGATCAGAGGTTATATGGGATTCAGTGTGGTCTATGACCATTTTCTCTCAGTTTCAAAATATGGCCAATGCTTCACGGTGTTTTACCTGGGACGGAACAGTCTTTACAGTTTTCCATCGGTCAATGAGAAGAGAAGCACATCCAGGGAAAAGAAAGACCTAGTACCCTGGTGGAATTGTAAAAAGCTATATAATTGCAGTACAATTGATAGAGCAGTTCCAGAAGTCCCTCCCTTAGCAGCTGCACTGAAATATGGGTGTTGGTGTAGAGGACTTAAGAATGATTTAAATTTGACTGATGTATACAAAATTAGAAGGGGATCAGTATTTAGTTGTAGGAAATCTACAGTTCAGAGCCCAGGACAACTGCCAGTTTGGGCAATGAGCGATGGAACGTGGACCACCCATTTATCAATGGATGGGAAAGTGAAACAAATTACTTTGGAATGCCAACATTATGTCCAACCTGGAAGAAAGCTCCTTTTAAAGGAGATTCTGAAAATTTAAAGTTAATACGGACAAAAAGATCACAAATTGATGATGATGATTGGAATGAGCCTTCGACAGGAGTAAACCTTGGATGGGCCTTAGAATCCTTTTTGAGTCCCTTGTCAACTTGCAGGAATAGGGCTTGGTTGTGTAAGTTGACAGGTCAAGTGGAAAGATTAGCCAGTATAACAAGGAAAGGATTTAAAGAGCTAAATTTACAGTTACAAGCCACTTTGAAGATGACCCTACAAAACAGGATGGCTCTAGATATGCTCTTACTAAAAGAACATGGAGTTTGTGGATACCTGAGGGATAGGATAGACCATTGTTGCATATATATCCCGAATGTTACCCAGGATGTAGAACATGGTTTAGATCTATTAGAACAAATAGAAACACATACTCAAGGAATACAATCAGATATGCAAGAAAATTGGTTGGATAAAATTTCTAAAATTTCCATCTAGGATGGAATTTGAGTTCTTGGGTGAAGTCTCTAATTGGTACTGTGTTATTATTATTGATAAGCTCATAGGAGGAGCAGGAGAAGGGTCTTCTCATAGGAGAAGCAGAATTTCCACATTGGCCACTTGTGCTGGTGTTATCAGGGTTATCTTTGTAGAGGTCAGTTCTTTGCTGGCCGAGGCGGGAGGCAAGGATTCTCGGCACAGAATTACCAAGGGAATTCATTCTCTCATATGAGCTGTGCACAGAGTGCTGCCCCAGCCTAATGCGTGGGGGCCCCAATACAGAGGAAGGAGTATGTTACAATGCAGTTGAGTAGACCAACCAAATTACTCATGTTAAGAAGTGGGCTAATCACTTACTATTGCGTGTGTAATCAGGATGTGCTTGCCCAGTGCAGGTGGTGTGAACGTAAGGTCAGTGGTGTGTTAATCTACATTGTTCTAAACCAATGTCCGCTGCCGGGGCGGGGGGAGGGCTTTATTGTGCATTCTGCTTCATCTGGTCATGGTTATACGCCTTTTTTTTTTTTGAAAGGTGAATCTTCTAGTGTTTTGTTGTCAGTATGGGGTGTTCTCAGCCAGGAAGAGCTGAGGTAAAAGCTCATCGTCCAAGGTAGTGTTGATTCTTTTAAGCAAGTCATATTGCAGTTAGCATCTTGCCTTTCACATTGCCAAAGGGTACTTCTGAACTATGGGGGAGCAATGCAGGGTGGAAAGGCACCTGCACGTGTGGCCTGTTGTTTGCTGGCCCTCACGCCATCAAAGCCCTCTCCAGAGGAACCTTTCATTGCCATGGCCAGAAAGGCGAGGGTGAAACTAACAGTGACCCTCAGGCCAACTACCCAGCCAGCTTTCATAAATGCACAGGCGTCTCCCTGCTGTGGTTTGGACTAAACAGCATTGAAAAAGGTGAAAGCAAATACATCTGGGGGCATAGAAAGCATTACAAAATGCTACGGTTAGACAGCAGGAAAGCCTTACACACAGGGGTCAAATCTATACCCCCAGTGGCGCTACAAATCCAGTTAGCATTAGACTGTATTAACTGCTCAAGGGAAGGTTATTAGGAGTAAGTGTTCAGCTCAAAAGAGACTAGACAGAGGATACACACCGCGAGCCACCCTGGAGTTTCACTTGCGTGACTATGGAGAGGACATGAGGAGGTGGGATGGAAAACCTACCTCGACCCTAGAGGCACAATCACACGCGAGCTGCAAGGAAAAAAAATTATAAAAGGAGGTTCGGGATCCTCCAGCAAAGTCGTCACTCCACTTTCCAGTGGGCAGTTCCCCAGAACGAATAGAAGGGCTGATCTTACTTCTGATCCTCCAGAAGGGACTTCTGATTCATATTTACAGGAAGTGGGTAACGAGTACTATGACCAGGACTAGCAGGGCCTGGCTCCAGCCAGGCAGAGGAAAGGGACAACTAGGTTTATTGGGCTGTGTGGATTAGATGGCCTGGCACATCAGACCCACAGGAATATATGGCTTTAGTGGACACCCGTGCACACTGTACCCTAATGCCATCAAGCCATATAGGGGCAGAACCCATTTGTATTTCCAGAGCAACAGGGAGATCCCAACAGCTGACTGTACTGGAGGCCGAAGTGAGCCTAACTGGGGATGAGTGGCAGAAGCACCCCATTGTGACTGGCCCAGAGGCTCCATGCATCCTGGGCATAGACTACCTCAGGAGAGGGTATTTCAAGGACCCAAAGGGGTACTGGTGGGCTTTTGGTATAGCTGCCCTGGAGAGAGAAGAAATAAAACTGCTGTCCACCTTGCCTGCTCCTTCAGAGGACCCTTCTGGTGTGGGGTTGCTGAGGGTTGAAGAACAACAGGTGCCGATCGCTACCACAACACTGCACCGGTGGCAATATCGCACCAACAGAGACTCCCTGATCCCCATCCATAAGCTGATTTGTCAGCTGGAGAGCCAAGGAGTGATCAGCAAGACTCGCTCACCCTTTAACAGCCCCATATGGCCAGTGCAAAAGTCTAATGGAGAGGGCAGATTGACAGTAGACTATGGTGGCCTGAATGAAGTCACACCACCACTGAGTGCTGCTGTACCAGACATGCTAGAACTTCAATATGAACTGGAGTCAAAGGCAGCCACGTGGTGCGCCACAATTGATATCGCTAATGCGTTTTTCTCAACCCCTTTGGCGGCAGAGTGCAGGACACAGTTTGCTTGCACTTGGAGAGGTGTCCAATCACCTGGAATCGACTGCCCCGGGATGGAAACACAGCCCTACCATTTGCCATGGTCTGATACAGACTGCACTGGAACAGGGTGAAGCTCCAGAGCACCTGCAGTACGTTGATGACATCATCATATGGGGCGACATGTCAGAAGAGGTTTTCAAGAAGGGGAAGAAGATGAGTCAAGCCCTTCTAAAAGCCCGTTTTGCCAATTGGAGATCCAATTTTTAGGAATAAAATGGCAAGATGGATGTCATCAGATCCCAATGGATGTGATCAACAAAATAACAGCTATGTCTCCACCAACTAACAAAAAAAGAAACACAAGCTTTTTTGGGTGTTGTGGGCTTCTGGAGGATGCATATTCCAAATTACAGTCTGATTGTAAGCCCTCTTTATCAAGTGACCTGGAAGAAGAATGAGTTTGAACAGGGCCCTGATCAACGACAAGCCCTCCAACAAATTAAGCAGGAGATAGTTCATGCCGTAGCCCTCGGGCCAGTCCGGGCAGGACAAGATGTTAAAAATGTGCTCTACATGGCAGCCGGGGAGAATGGCCTTACCTGGAGTCTCTGGCAGAAGGCACCAGGAGAGACCCGAGGTTGACCTCTAGAGTTTTGGAGTCCAGGATCTAGGGGATCTGAGTCCCGCCATACTCCAAGTGGAAAGGAGATATTGGCAGCGTATGAAAGCATTCGAGCTGCCTCGGAAGTGATTGGTACTGAAACACAGCTCCTCCTGGCACTCCAACTGCTGGTGCTCGGATGGATGTTCAAAGGGAGGGTCCCATCTACATATCATGCGACTGATGCTATGTGCAGGAAGTGGGTCGCGCTTATCACACAGCGAGCTCAAATAGGAAACCCCAGTCGCCCAGGAATCTTGGACGTGATAATGGAGTGGCCAGAAGGCAAAGGTTTTGGAATATTGCCAGAAGAGGAGGTGGCGCGTGCTGAAGAGGCTCTGCCATATAATAAACTGCCAGAGAACGAAAGGCAATATGCCCTGTTTACTTATGGGTCCTGTCGTATTATAGGCAAACATCGAAGGTGGAAAGCTGCTGTATGGAGCCCTATACGACGAGTCACAGAAGCTGCTGAAGGACAAGGTGAGTCAAGTCAGTTTGCAGAGGTGAAAGCCACCCAGCTGGCTTTAGCTACAGCTGAATGAGAAAAATGGCCTGCACCAGTATCTGGAAACACTGAATGATGCAATGAGCTGTTAAAGACTACACTGAGAGCAATGGGTGATGGGACATTCAAACATTTGGATAAACATTTAGCAAAAGCCACCTGGTTAGTCAACGCTAGGGCATCTACTAATAGAGCCGGCCCTGCCCAGTCAAAACTTTTACGTACTGTAGAAGGGGCTAAAGTCCTTGTGCTGCACACCAAAAATATGCTGGGGAAGACAGTCTGGGTTACTCTTGCCTCCGGCAAATGCGAACCCGTTTGTGGGATTGCCTTTGCCCAGGGACCTGGGTGCACTTGATGGGTAATGTGGAAGGATGGGGAAGTCCGATGTGTACCTGGAGGAGATTTGATTTTGGGTGAAAATAGTCAATGATTTGAATTGTATTATGTTAATTGCTACACAATAGGGTATGAAATTACTACTATGGTTGCTGTCTACCGTATCAATGGTATTACAGGAAGAATCACCCAGACTGATGAGGAATGAGCTTTAGTGAAACCAAGCAACATGCAGCTGTGATGGAACCAGAACTGGCTTCAGCAGCTTACGCCCAACAACTTCCTCGCGATCGACATCTTCGACCTGCAGTGCATGGGCATGGACCGTGCCAGATAACAAGCCAACACCACATACCGTCTCCCCTGCCCTGAGAGACTGCTACGATGGATGAAGCCCAGAGTCATGGAGCCAATGGACTCCACACACATTGATAGCCCATGGACTAAGAGAATGGTACCTGCGTGTATATATTAAAAGACAGGAAAAGTAATAATCGGTAATTGCAATGTATTGAAAAGTGTAGGACCCAGGCATGATGTAAATGGTATGGAATAAGGGGTGGATACTGTCCTGGTTTCAGCCAGGACAGAGTTGGTTTTCTTCACAGAAGCTAGTGTGAGTCTGTGTTTTGGATTTGGGATGAGAAAATGTTGGTAACGTGCTGATGTTCTGAGTTCTTTTTAAGTAGTCAGGGACAGCCCAGCTTCTCGTGCTGGCCTCCTAGCAAGAAGGCTGCGGGTGCACAGGAAGCTGGGAGGGGACACAGCCAGGAGAGCTGGCCCAGGCTGGCCAAAGAGCTATTCTGTACCATATAACGTCATGGCCAGTACATAAACTGGAGGTAGCTGGGCAGGGGGCGGAGTTGCTGCTCGGGGACGGGTGGTGAGCGATTGCTGTATTGGCCATGAGTTCTTGTACATTCCTTTGTCGGTATTATCATTGTTATCGTTGTTGTTTCCTTCTCTCTTGCTGTCTTATTAATGTGTTTTTATCTTAACCCATGACTTTCTTCCCAATGTTCTCCCCCGTCCCACTGGGGGAGGGACAGTGAGCGAGCGGCTGTCTGTGTGGTGCTCAGTTGCCAGCTGGGGCTAAATCATGACAGGCAGAAAGGGGCATCCATGGGGCACAGCCTCTCCCAGGGGCCGCTCATGACTCTGCTGTTCTCAGATGTGGCCAGCTAGCACGGCGATACTGAGGGCAGCAATGGGCTGCTTTGGCACAGGGCTGTGGTCCGGGGCCTGCAAGGAACAATGTCCCCCGCAGAGCATGGTAACTGGGCTGGGAGGCATCGGTTGGGCACAGGCAGGGACCTGGGCCACAGGCACACCCTGCAGCCCTACTGAACGGGCCACAAGACTCACTTGCCAGCCTTATGCTGTCAAAGAGTGGCTGGAGCTTCTTAGCCAGCACCGGAGCAATGAGACTTGAGTGTCAACCCCAACGGGAGCCAGAGCATATTGCTGAGCACAGGCAGCACTGCCACACTGGTGTCACTGTAGGCAACCCTCCAGCTGCTCCGTGGTCTACAGCAGAAGAAGAGTACAGCAGAACAAGTGAAACGCACCCCATATAGTAATGTGGAGACCAATTACATTGGTGAAAACGCTGCCACTAAACACAAGCCACCACTATGGCTAGGAGAACAGAAGATGGGAGGTAAAAGAGCAGGGCCCTGGCATGGAGAGCTCAGCAGTAAAGCCACAAGGATATGGGAGAGGGAGGCACAGCAAGAGGAGAGACAGAACTCATTCCTGCATGTTCTGTGAGAGATCCCTGTGAAATATGTTCATCTGGTTCATGTGATGAAGTGTAGCCTTTTGTCCTACATACCCTTGTATGACCGCAGCCTAAGTCTAGCAGAGTGGTTAATGTATATAGTTCTTGCCTCTTGCGAAAGCCACCTAGGGAACGTTCTGGTATATCAGCTCAAACCAATTTGACCACTGACCGCATAGTATTGTGTAAAGAGAAACTTGTAAAGTGCATGCATAAAGTTTGGGGTCATCCTGGGGTGACGCTGAGGAAGATTCGAGAAGACCCTAGAAGGAGAAGAGGGCACGCGCCGAAGAAGACACACCTATTCATGAATATGGATTAGTATAACGGATATAAACCAAAACCAGGAACTGTACGGTGTGCGTCTTGGTAGAGCAGAGACTCCCGACGCACCCAGCGCTGTTTGCTTGCCTCTGTTTGTTTAATAAATTATAAAGTTAAATTGGAATCCTGTCTGGGACTCAATCATTTATCTCAATTGGGGGCTTGTCCAGGATGGTCTTAGTTCCTGAATTCTGACTTGATCTAGGAGGTGCGCCCCACCATTTGGTGGCTCCTGATCAGGTCGGGTCGGGACTAACACCATCCTGAACCTGAATAGGGGCAAGCAAAGGAATTGATTTTTATGAGCTCCCTTGCCGGCTGCAGTAGTTTATTTTGCCCGTAATTCTGCACATGAAGATCCGAACGAAGATGACAGAGTCGTAAGTATTTAAGGCATATACCGTTCGGTTGGGTGGGATTCAGTTGCCTGTGTGTGTCTAAGAGTGTGACTGAGACGGAATATAGTTCCGAAGCGAGTGCGGAGGTCTTCTAACCGTGGTTCCAATCTCCCGCGAGGGACTTGGCCGGTGAAGGACCGAAGCGGTTCCTATAGGATTCGTGGGTGAGTGAAAGCCTCCTACAAAACACTCTTACTAAGGTAACCAAGGGCTGTAAGAATTGCCACATTAAAATTCCTAGATGGGTCACATGAAATCAAAGACCCAGGACCAGAAGAAAGGGAGCAAATTACCAGACATAGCTCCGGAGAGTCCATTAGGAATAATGATTAAAAATTGGAATTATAGGGGCCCCAGAAAAGGAAAAAGTAAATTAAAATTGGTTCAATATTGCATGGTTGAATGGCCAAAGAAGCCTTTGAAACCACATGTCTTTTAGCCTGTTTTTGGATCTTTTGAAGACTGGATTTGCCAGGCCTTAAATATATATGTTAATTCAAAGGAATCTTTTAGCCAGGAGGGAAGTGATTATGCAGGATTATGGAACAGAACTTTACGTCCTTTTCCAGCCTCAATACTTACATTAAAAACAGATGAAAAGTTTGAGGAAGAAGAAGGAGATAAAAATGAAAAGGGAAATGAAAAAGATGATAAATGAGAGCCACTGGATAACCTAGCGCCTCCATATCCTAACAATCCATCTCCGGCGGCGGCTCCCCCTCCGGTGGCCGTAGTACCTCTATCAGTACCACCGTTGCCCCTACCTCCACCACCAACAGCACCGGAATTAGATCCACCTCCGGCTGCATGTACAAGAAGTAGGACTGCTGTATCTGAGGGAGCTTCTCTATATCCCTTATGAGAAGTACCCCTCCGAGGCAATCAGGGAGGCATTGGGTTTGTGGCAGTCCCATTAAATACCACAGATGTAGGAAAGTTCAAGAAAGAAATGGGGACCCTGTTAGATGATCCCCTCAGAGTAGCTGAAAAACTGGACCAATTCCTAGGCCCCAATACTTATACCTGGGAAGAAATACAGTCCATTTTAGGGATCTTATTCACTGCTGAGGAAAGGGGAATGATTAGACAAGCTGGAATGAGAATTTGGGGAAGACAGAACCAGGCAGGACCCCCGGGAGATCAGAAATGGCCAAATGTGGATCCCCACTGGGATCATCAACAATCCCAAGGAAGACAGAATATGAGGGATTTGAGAACGTTATTCATACAGGGAATAAGGGAAGCGGTTCCCCAAGGGCAAAACATTAATAAAGCATTTAATGAACAACACGGGAAAGACAAATCTCCAACAGAGGTTGGAGAGGTTGAGAAAAAACCTACAAACGTATTCTGGAATTGATCCGAATACAGTGGCAGGGACCGCACTCCTTAGAACACAATTTGTAGCTAAATCCTGGGGGGATATTAGAAGGAAATTAGAAAAATTGGAAGATTGGCAAGAAAGAGGATTAGAGGAGTTACTTAGAGAAGCCCAGAAAGTCTATGTTAGGAGGGACGAAGAAAAACAAAAAGCAAAAGCAAAAATTTTTGTAGCAGCAGTAAGAGAAAGTCAGAAAAATAAGACTCTGTCTGGAGAGAAAAAGGAAAAAAGAATAGAGCAGACACCCCGGGGACTCATCGAGAAAGATTTACAATTCCCGTCTGTTACTACTGTAACAAGAGGGGACATGTTCAGAAGAACTGCCGTAAGCGGGAACAAGATGAGAAAATGTTCAAAGAATATTAGGGGTATCAGGGGCTCTATCTTCTGGGGACTTCAACATCAACAGAGCCCTTGATAAAATTATTAATTGGTCCCCATAAAGAGGAAGTTTTGTTTTTAGTGGATACAGGGGCCGAAAAATCAACCATTCAAAAATTTCCAAAAGGAATAGAAAAAGGGAAGAGCTATTTGTCAGTAGCAGGGGCAAAAGGAGAGCCTTTTAAAGTAAGTATCTTGAAAAATGTAGAAGTAGAAACAGAAAAGAAAATTTGTCTTAATGATTTCCTTTTGCTCCCTGAAGCGGAATACAATTTATTAGGAAGGGATTTGATTTTGAAGTTAAACTTGAGCATTCAGAGTCAAGGGGACAAACTGCAGATTAAATTATACACTTTAACACAAGAGGATAAAGAAGCTATTAACCCCTCAGTGTGGTATAAAGAAGGGGAAACTGGAAAGATAAAAATGGACCCCATAAGCGTTCAAATAATAGATCCGCACCACCCAATTAGAATCAAGCAATACCCTATACCTATGGAGGGTCGAAAAGGATTAAAACCTGTAGTTGACAGACTTTTGGAAAAAGGAACCCTAGAACCATGTATGTCACCTCATAACACGCCCGTTCTTCCCGTAAAAAAAACGGACGGGTCATACAGGATGGTGCAGGACTTAAGAGCTGTAAATCAGCAGACAATCACTAAATTCCCTGTGGTGGCAAATCCTTTTACTTTATTGAGTCATATTATCTCCCAAACATACTTGGTATAGTGTAATAGATTTGCAGGATGCTTTTTGGGCCTGTCCTCTGGATGAAGGATCCAAAGATTATTTTGCCTTTGAGTGGGAGGACCCTGAAACAGGACGAAAACAACAGTTAAGATGGACTGTGTTACCACAAGGGTGTACGGAGTCACCAAATCTATTTGGACAAACCTTGGAGAAAATCTTACAAGATTTCACAATAATCAAGGAGGTAAAATTATTACAATATGTGGACGATTTATTAGTAGCAGGAGAAACTGAAGAAAAAAGCCACCATTAAATTGTTAAATTTTCTAGGGGAGAAGGGATTAAAGGTGTCCCGATCAAAGCTACAGTTTGTAGAACAGGAAGTAAAATACTTAGGACATTGGCTGAGTAAAGGAAGGACGAAGTTAGAGCCTGATAGGGTATCTGGGATTCTATCCTTAAGACCCCCACAAACTAAAAAGGAAATTAGGCAAATATTAGGATTATTAGGATATTGTAGACCATGGCTTGAAAATTATAGTGAAAAGGTAAAATTCCTATATGAAAAATTAACCAATTCAAGTGGTTTACTGAAGATGATCAGAGATTCGAGGAAATAAAAAAGACATTAATACAAGCACCAGTACTGAGCCTCCCAGATCTAGAAAAACCTTTTTATCTCTTTGTGAATACATCAAGCCAGACAGCATATGGAGTTCTTACTCAAGACTGGGCAGGAATCAAAAAACCCGTGGGGTATTGTTCTAAGTTACTTGACCCAGTAAGCAGAGGATGGCCTGCTTGTCTCCAAGCTTTGGTTGCTACAGCATTATTAATAGAGGAAGTTAGGAAGATTACCTTTAGTGCTCCTTTAAAGGTGTATACCCCACACAATGTCAGAAATGTTTTACAACAAAAAGCGGAAAAATGGTTAACGGACAGCCAGATCCTAAAGTATGAAGCAATACTAACAGACTGCCCTGACTTAGAACCGAGGGTGACTTCTGCTCAGAGTCCAGCACAATTTTTGTTTGGAGAACCATCAGAGGAATTACAACATAACTGTTTAGAGGTAATTGAGACCCAGACTAAGGTGAGACCAGATTTAAGAGATACTGAGTTGGAAAATGGAGAAGCGGTTTATAGATGGCTCCTCCCGAGTGGTAGAAGGGAAGAGAAAAGCGGGATATGCAATAATTAATAAGGACTTAGAACTTGTGGAATCAGGACCTCTGAGTCCATCATGGTCAGCTCAGGCTTGTGAGCTGTATGCCCTATGTAGGGCCCTGGAATTATTAAAAGAAAGAAGCGGGACTGAATTGCCTAAGGTAGGGAGGATAAAATATTTATTGGTAATAGTAGATCATTTAACACAGTGGGTAGAAGCTTACCCCGTAGCACGAGCTACGGCACAGATGGTGGTAAAAATTTTACTAGAACATTTGATACCTAGATATGGGATAATCCAGTACATTGATTCAGACCAGGGCACACATTTTACTATTATGTCAATCATTAGGTATTCACTGGGAATATCACACTCCATGGCACCCACAAAGCTCGGGGAAGGTAGAAAGAATGAATCAAACAATAAAACAACAATTAGCTAAATTGATGATTGAGACACAAATGCCCTGAACGAAATGCTTACCGTTGGCACTTCTAAACATAAGAACTAAACCACACAGTGAGACTGGATTATTGCCATATGAAATGTTATATGGCATGCCTTATTTTCAAGGAATGCCTCTGGGGAACAATGTAATTGAGGATCATAGTATCCAAAAATATATAATTACCATTGGAAAAAGATTAAAGGAATTAAGAGAGATTGGGATGGTGGCCCAAACACCACCTTTAGGATTTGCTTTCATTTTGGGCATTTCTGCGTGAGTGTCTTCTGTTTTCCGTTTTTCTCTTTTTGAGACAGTTTGTGTTCAGCGTGAGCCAGCAGAAAAAGCATGGAGTAGCAGAACTGGTGGGTCTGCAGAGGGGCAGGCAAGGAAAACTGAGAGCCCTCTGCAGCATACCTGCCTGTCCACAGTGGAAGCCACAGCTGGCAGCTTTGGATTTGACGGTGTCTCAGGCGAGGTTGAAGGTTTTGCGGTAGGAGAAATGCAGAGCGCCCGTACCTGTAGGGCTCATAGGGGGCTGCCAAGGCAGTGTGAGTGCCAGCAAGAGATTTGAGTCCTTGCTTCTATGGCGTGGAAGTCATTGCTGCAGGTTTTTCCTTTTGAATCAGGGCTGTGGCTGGGCTGCGGAGTGGCACAGAAGGGGCAGTGGCACAGTGTCGGTGGGGCTGTGAGAAGCTTGCCCAGGAAAATGGAGAGCCCCAAAGAGCATGGAAGCCTGTCTTGTTTTGTGTGGAAGCCATAGCTGGTGGCTGTGGGATTGTTTCTTGATGAGGTGAGGTTGAAGGTGGGGGGCTGAGGAATTGCAGAGCCGTGCCCTTGGTGGGGCTCTTCAGGAACCGCGAAGGGAAGTTTACGCCCACAGAGAGGTTTCATTCCTGGTCTGCTGTCTGTGAGAAAAGGAAGTGGCTGCTGCCTGCACTGAAGCTACAGCATAGGGCAGGTTGAGCAGTGTAGCAGTGAGGTCGTAGAGGAAGGACATAGCCTTGGTGTTGGTAGGCCTCTTCAGGGGCCGCCAAGGAACGCTTCCAGGCAGCCAGAGCTTTCCTTCCTGCGTTCGAGTGCAGAGGACTCCGCGGTACTAGCCCAGTTGGAAGAATTGCAGTTAGCGGCACGGACGCAATGAAAAAGAAAAAGGAATACGTTGCAACGGAGAAGCACCCAATGAGGTGAGGTGAGCAACCAGGACGGCATGGGGCAGAACACATCACATGAAGAAGGGGCGATAGTCAGACTCCTGCTGCATATGCTCTCTAAGAGAGGACTGAAATATGATGAATATACACTTAGAAGGCTCTTAATTTGGTGCCGAAAGAAAGGGTACCCCTCCGATCCATCTGTGACTTTTAAGGCAGAGACATGGGAGGAGATAGCAAAAATGTTATGGGAACATATTGGGAACAGAGATAAAACCGCTGCAGAGTTAGTGACGTCGTGGAAGTTGATATTAACCACATTAAAAGCCTTGAAGGCAGAGAGAAAAGCTGCAGCTGGTATGGAGGAGGCTGTTAAACCGCCTTCAACCAATCCCTTCTTAACCGAGTCAGAGGGTCCAGACCTTCAGCGGCTCCGACTGCACCTCGTGAGGTGCCAGATGCACCTGGTGAACTGGCTGCATTAGGTAAGTCAGAGAAACAGGTCTACAATGATATATGTGAGGGCAAGACAGGACAAAGTTGCCCAGAACAATGTACTCAATGTTCCCCTATGTGCCTGTGTGAAAGATTGATGGGCGGTCTTTACCACCCCCAAAACCACCCAGACTTAACCGATCGAAAGCCGTAGTTTTGAAGTCCTCAGCTGAGTCCCTGCCACCTTTATGGCCCCCGTTGCCTGATAGCAGCGATGAAGAAGAAGAGCCTGTTGTAGAGACTATAGGGAGGCAAGAACCTAGAATGAAAGGCGACCCTAGAGAGCGGTGGAAAGACATTTTTTTAGGAGCAATGAAAGAGGAGGAAACGGAGTTACTGATGGCATTTCCCATTAGTGTACAGCCTCACGGGCCCGATCGCTGGGACCCATTTCATTGGGACTTGATTAAGGAAGTGCGGAAGGCAGTACAAAATTATGGCTTGCAATCACCTTTCACGCAAGCTCTATTAGATAACATATTCACGGGAATATGTTCTTACATAGAAGAATCCACGGTTCTTACACCATGGGATTGTCGGCAGATGATAGATATGTTGCTGACACCAACCCAAAGGTTATTGTGGGCAGACAGATGGTATAAACTCTGTATGCAAGAAGCTCTGAGAAACCTGGAGCGTCAAGACGGCAATCCGCTTCAGAACATTACTATTGAACAAATGACAGGCCAGGGACCGTTTGTGGATGTTCGATTGCAAGCTCGGCTGCCTTTAGAAGCCTTGCAATTAGCTGAGCGACTAGCGTTGAATGTGTTGCAAACAGTCCCTGAGGAGGGAAAGAGGCAACCATCTTATACTCAAATTAGACAAGGGAGAGATGAACCATATATGTCTTTTGTTGATCGTCTGAGAGACGCTTTGAATAAAGTGTATACCAATGAAGACGCAAAACTAGCAGTGTTGTTGAATTTAGCGGTAGAAAACGCCAATGTAGACTGTAAAAGAATTTTGTTAGCTTTGCCAAAAGAAGCAATGTTAGTACAAATGGTAGAAGCCTGCAACAGAGTAGGCTCTGCCACACATCAGGCAGAGACACTCGCAAGTGCCTTTGCAGCAGCAATTAAGCCATTTATAAATGAAAAGGGGAGAAAAAATGTTTTAGTTGTGGAAGAACAGGCCATTTTAGAGCTCAGTGCAAGGCCACAAGGAAAGGACCTAGGCAGATTGAGACAGGTCATAAATCCTTCCAACAAGGACCTTTTCAGCAAGGAATAGGCCCAGCAGGAGCACCATGTAGTCGATGTCAAAAATTTGGTCATCAAGCCTTAGAATGTTGTTCAAAGTATCATCGGGATGGTGTGAAATTGGGGAAACGGGCGACCGAGCGCGAAGGCACCCCGCGCGATGACACAAATGGGGAAGCACCACCAGGCTGCTTGGCAAGCCTTAGCACCCGAACCAGAGGAGTGGACATGGAAACAACAGTAGAAGTTACCTTACGGGACACATCGGTTTATGATGTCCCAACTAATGCGAATGGACCATTAGGATATGGGTTGAGTGCTTTGTTATTAGGACGATCTTCAGCAACAAAGCAGGGACTTTTTGTTCTCCCTGGAGTCATTGGCGCTGATTATACGGGAACCATCAAAGTAATGTTGTGGACTCAAGAATTTAGTTCTAGGGTAGATCCCTCGACAGGGATCACTTTGGCAGTAATCAATCACGAGTGACATCCCTGTGCAGTTATAATACAGTGGATAACAAAGCTAGAATCAAAAGTGGACCCACTGAGAATTTTAGAGTGGGTCTTTTTGCCTCGGCAGCAGAGAAGAAACATCACCACAAAAGTAGAGTGTTTTGCAAATTTGATTATGAAAGGGCGCAACAGAATTATTGATATATCTGCAAAGGACACAAAAACTATTTTAATACCATTACAACAAGAATATTTGACTTGGGCTTTGCAGCACTCTGTTCTCTTGCAAACTGCATTAGCAGGATTTGAAGGTGACATTCAGATTAATTATCCATCACACAAAATGTTTACCTTTTTTAAAAACCATGAAGCAGAAGAAAAACCAAAGTGTAGTCAATACCCAGTTCAAGGTGCTACAGGATGGTGGTGGGAAAACAGGCAAGGCAGCAATAGTATGGCGAGAGCACCGAGAATGGAAAGAACGGGTACTTGTTGTGCCAGGATCAGTTCAAAAGATAGAACTACAAGCAGTAATTGAAGCCTTTAAATTATGGTCTGAAGAACCTGTGAATATAATTACTGATTCTTTCTATGTAGCTGGAGTGCTCCAAAGATTGGAAGGTTCAATCCTCGGACAAGTACAGCAGGAACAGCTATATCAACAATTTAGAACGCTTTGGTTTTTATGGCAGAAAAGACAACAGCCTTATTACGTTATGCATATACGCAGCCATACCAACCTTCCAGGGGAACTGGTGGAAGGAAATGCAAGAGCTGATCGGCTGACTGCCGCAGTATGGGCTGGACCTGCCCCGGACCGTTGAGGTCAAGCACAAGCCTCTCATGCCTTTTTCCATCAATCTGCCAAAGTTTTAGCGAGACAATTTAATCTAAGTGCAGGTGACGCTAGAGCTATTATACAGACTTGTGCTGATTGTCAACAAATAGGCCCAGGAATCATGGTTACAGTGAATCCCCAAGGACTGCATTCACTACAACTGTGGCAGATGGATGTGACACATGTCGCTGACTTTGGAAGATCTAAATATGTTCATGTCTCAATTGATTGCTATTCTGCAGTAGTTTGGGCCACTGCACAGACAGGAGAAACTAGTAGGCAGCATGTACAAAAGCATTTGCGAGCTGCATTCGCAGCCCATGGTATACCCCTACAAATTAAAACCGATAATGGTCCTTGTTATGTAGCCCAGTCAACCCAACGATTTTTTGCTCAAGGGGGAGTGACGCATGTTACTGGAATATTGCATTCCCCAACTGGACAAGCTATTGTTGAACACATGAATCATTCCCTGAAGTGCTTATTGCAAAAACAAAAAGGGGGAGAGGCTACCACACCACCCCAAGAACGTTTGAATAAAGCCTTATATGTGTTAAATTATTTGCGTCTAGCAGAAGGAGAAACAGTACCTCCCATAATAAAACATGGAAAAGGAATGACAGGAAGTCTGTTTGAGTTAACACAAAATGTGCAAGTAAAAGTTAAAAATTTGCAAAAGAATATGTGGGAAGGACCTTTTCAACTGCTAACCTGAGGACGAGGTTATGCTTGTGTCATTACAGATTCTGGAACTCGTGCGTACCCGCAACATGGGTAAAACCATAGGCGAAAGAGTCACCATCGTCGTCGTCGGACACATCTTGACACTATCAGGTGTCATCGCAATCTGGATGCCACCTCAGCCAAAAGAAAATGTATGGGTAACATTAGCAAATCCAACAGGACAAGACACCTTCTGTCTGTCTCTTTCCTCCCCAGGCAATCCTTTTTCAGTCTACCAGAAGGGTTATGGTGGCTGCGTGGAGATCAGTTGGCTGGGAAACAGCTGCCCGGGAACTGGTCAGGGGACTGTACCATGGGCGTCCTAGTTCCTAATTTGCAAATAATTAATCACACTGAAATTAGCAGTATCATTAGACGAACATGGAAAGCTTTTAAGGCAAAGTGCTCTATAACTACAAATCCTTTGGTAAGATATAATACTGGTTTTCATAGCTTTATACAAACACTTTTTCCATCACTAGGAGTAGTTTCTATTGCTAGGAGTAGTACAGCTAGAATTGTTTGCCTTGTAACATTCTGCTGTTGACTTAAGCATAGTTGATATGTGACTGCTGGATTATGGTAATATGCCGTGTGAACAAAGCCTACGAACCAATAGACGGGATGGCTGTGGCGCGTGCAGCAGTGATGGCTGTGGCGCGTGCAGCACATCTGGCCAGCGGGCGCATACGCTATAGGCTCCCCGTGTTAAAAGGTGACAACCGAGGCGTGTTCCGACACTCGCTGGCCACGTGTGTCGAAACTCGTTCCTCGGGAAATGGATAAATACCAGGATTTCCCAAAGGGCAGTGGGCCGGTATACGGCAAGGCCACCGTTGCCTCCGTGGGGACACCCACGTAAAGCTGGCACCTACCGACTGCTGGGCTGAGTTCGCGGCACAGGACGATACAAGAATGTACAGATGGTCCATCTCCCTCACAGTCCTCGGGTTGCGAACGATCCATCAGGTTTGTTTATAGATAAACAAAAAAAGGGGGAGATGTTGGGATCACTCTGCATGGCTCGACCTTAAGGAGAAGGAGCTGTGGCGTTAATCTGCACGGCTCGACCCTATGGAGAACAAGCTGTGGCATTGAGAAGCTGGTAAACAGATGGATTATCTGCACGGCTCAGCCTTGAGGAGAAGGAGCTGTGGTAAACAACTAAGAAGCAGCAAAGGAGTGCAGGAACACCTGCAAGCAGCGAAACCTGACTGTGTGAGAGGCACATGGACAGCGCGTGATACTTTGTATATAGCCAATTGCAATAATGTGTGTAACAAGCTGTAACCAATCATGAGTGTGTGCGCAGTGCCTAAGCAAAAATTATGATATCTATTGGAGTCAGACAAGACAATAAAAGGCATTGGAATATAACTCTCATAGAGTCGTGAGGTCCATCCTTCTCCTGCAGTTTGGGGCTCTCCATTTTCCTGGGCAAGCTTCTCACAGCCCAACCAACACTGTGCCCCTGCCCGTTCTGTGCCACTCCGCAGCCCAGCCACAGCCCTGATTCAAAAGGAAAAACCCACAGAAATTACGTCCCCGCCATAGAAGCAAGGACTGAAATCGCTTGCTGGCACTCACACGGCCTTGGAAGCCCCCTAAAAGCCCTACAGGTACCAGCACTGTGCATTTCTTCTACCACAAAACCCTCAGCCTCGCCTGAGACACCATCAAATCCAAAGCTGCCAGCTATTGCTTCCACTCCGGACAAGCCAGGCAGGAATGCTGCAGAGAGCTCTCAGTTTTCCTTGGCTGCCCCTCTCACAGACCCACCAACAGGACTACTCCGCTCTACTTCTGATGCTGCCTCAACTGCCGTCTCACTCTAAACACGCACTCCGTCAAAAAGAGAAAAACCGACAAGACAAGGCTCTCACGCAGAAATGCCCTAACTGAAAGACAGCCCTCCTATTCCCCTTGGCAGCCCTTTCACAGCCCCACCAACCGAGGGTCTGCTCTTGCTCTACAACCATGCCCCTCACATTCCGACGAGCCCTGCTCCAAAATGCAGAAGTACCACATAGGCATCTCACACAATGGCGGTGCCAGGAAGGAAAGCGCTGGCTGCCTGGAAGTGTTCCTTGGCAGCCCCTGAAGAGACCGACCGACAACAGGGCTCTGCGCTTCCTCTACGACCTCACTGCTACACTCACCTACCTGCCCACCCTGCCACACAGGCTAGCTTCACAGCAGACAGCAGACAGCTGCTCCTCCCACACTCATCAAAGCCAGGAATGAAACCTCGCTCGGGTCGAAATCTTCCCTTTGCAGTCCCTGAAGAGCCCCAACAAAGGAGCATGGCTCTGCGCTTCCTCTACCTGCTACCCTTCCACCTCAACTGAGCAAGAAACAAACCCACAGCCACCAGCTATGGCTTACATGCAAAATAAGACAAGCCTCCATGCTGTTTGAGGCACTCCATTTTCCTGGGTAAGCTGCTCAGCCCCACCAACACTGTGCCCCTGCCCCTTCTGTGCCGCTCCACAGCCCAGCCACAGCCCTGATTCAAATGCAAAAACCTGCAGCAATGTCTTCCACGCCATAGAAGCAAGGACTCAAATCACTTGCTGGCACTCACACTGCCTTGGCAGCCCCCTAAGAGCCCTACAAGTACCGGCGCTCTGCATTTCTTCTGCCGCAAAACCTTCAACCTCACCTGAGACACCATCTGTCCTGGTTTCAGCCAGGGTAGAGTTAATTTTCTTCATAGAAGCTAGCGTGAGGCTATGTTTTGGGTTTGGGATGAGAAAATGTTGATAAGGTGCTGATGTTTTGAGTTGTTGCTAAGTAGTCAAGGACAGTCCAGCTGCTCGTGCTAGCCTGCCAGCGAGCAGGCTGGGGATGCACAGGAAGTTGGGAGGGGACACAGCTGGGACAGCTGACCCAGGTTGGCCAAGGACATATTCCATACCATACAACGTCACGCTCAGTATATAAAGCTGGGATGAAGAAGAAGGAAGGGGTGGAGGGACGTTCGGAGTTATAGCATCTGTCTTCCCAAGAAACCATTACGCGTGACGGAGCCCTGCTTCCCTGGAGAGGGCTGAACACC
The DNA here is from genome assembly GCF_964289735.1 of Phaethon aethereus. NCBI lineage: Eukaryota > Metazoa > Chordata > Aves > Phaethontiformes > Phaethontidae > Phaethon > Phaethon aethereus. Next base: position 60,306,782 of record NC_138577.1, on the reverse strand, counting down.
TGCCTGCCCATGGGGAGTAGTGAATGAATTCTTTGTCTTGCTTTGCTTGTATGCGTGGCTTTTGCTTTACTTATTAAACTGTCTTTATCTCAAACCATGAGTTTCCTCACTTTTACTCTTCCAGTTCTCTCCCCCGTGCCACTGTGGGGGAGTGAGTGAGCGGCTGTGTGGGGCTTAGTTGCTGGCTGGGGCTAAAACACGACAGTCCTTTTTGGCGCCCAACGTGGGGCAGGAAGGTTTTGAGATAATGACAGGTTTGATTGGAATGTATTAAGATAGAATTTATGGCTGTTATTGCTGTTTAGCCATTAATTGCCAGGCCCCTGTGCTTGCCATGGGTTTGCCTTCCTTGCATATATTAGGGTCCAGTGCTCGTTAATGGCTGCTTTTTGCTTTCGCTGCTGCCGCCATGCTGCTGTACTGCTGATCGTCTGACCCTGCTGTGCCTGGGAATATTTTGATAACAGCAATGACCTTGGGCCTGGGCTAGCAGATAGCCGCTGCATCGTTGCTGTTTCTGTGCTGCTGTACTGGACAGGCTGGAAGTCCAGTGTGGACTCGAGTCTGAGGGACTTTGACCTGTGGATGAGTTCATGTGGGAGCAGGACACGCCGAAGCATCTGTGGCCGTGCGTAAGCCCATGCCAGAACAGGTATATCTCGAAGCATCTGTGGCCATGGTTGTGTCTGTGCCGCAGCAGGTATAACTCTGATGGGATTGTGGCACACGGGTAAGTCCACGCTGAAGAAGGTACATCTCGAAGCGTCTGTGGCTGTGGATAAGTATGTTGCAGCAGGTGCACCTTGAAGCATTATTGGTTGTGCATGAGGTCATGCTTGGAGCACCTCAAAGTGTGTGGCCATGGAGAAGCCCTCAACAGTGCCGGTGTATTCCTGGAGGGACTGGCCCATGGAGGTGGCCGTTTTGAAGCAGGTGCACCTTGAAGTGACTGCAACTGTGGATGAGTGTATGCCACAGCAGATAAACCCCTGGAGAGACTGTGGCTCATGGAAGGGACTGCAGTCTGGGATAAGTACAAGCTGGAGCAGGGGCAAGGGGAGGAGTTCATTGCAATGTTAAACCCTATGGTCCAGTACAAAGGACCCAGGGGTGGAGATTGTAATGGAAAGACCTTTAAACTGTTGAAACCCGTGATTTGAGTTGGCTGTTACAGGAACAACTATAGCAGGAACTAGCTGAACGAATGGAGGACAAGCCTTACAAGAAGCAGTGCAACTGCAGCAGTGACCTGACCTGAGCTGGCTTTGGTGCCCAGTAATTCCATGCAGCACTCCACCTTGCCTGTCCTGAGTGACCACCATAAGGGATGGAGCCCAAAGTCATGGACTACATGAACTCAGTGGACATTTCACAGGTATTTTTTGAGGGAGGCCTATGGACTAAGGGGATGATAATCTGTGTATTATATTAAAGGATGGGAAGGGGGGTGGTGGTTAATGAGATCGTATTGGATAGTGTGGTACCTGAGCATAACATAAATGCTATGGAATAAGGGGTGGATAATGTCCTGGTTTCAGCCAGGGTAGAGTTAATTTGCTTCACAGAAGCTAGCGTGAGGCTATGTTTTGGGTTTGGGATGAGAAAAAGTTGATAAGGTGCTGATGTTTTGAGTTGTTGCTAAGTAGTCAAGGACAGTCCAGCTGCTCGTGCTAGCCTGCCAGCGAGCAGGCTGGGGATGCACAGGAAGTTGGGAGGGGACACAGCTGGGACAGCTGAGCCAGGTTGGCCAAGGACATATTCCATACCATACAACGTCACGCTCAGTATATAAAGCTGGGACGAAGAAGAAGGAAGAGGTGGAGGGACGTTCGGAGTTATAGCATCTGTCTTCCCAAGAAACCATTACGTGTGACGGAGCCCTGCTTCCCTTGAGAGGGCTCAACACCTGCCTGCCCATGGGGAGTAGTGAATGAATTCTTTGTCTTGCTTTGTTTGCATGCGCGGCTTTTGCTTTACTTATTAAACTGTCTTTATCTCAAACCATGAGTTTCCTCACTTTTACTCTTCCGATTCTCTCCCCCATGCCACTGTGGGGGAGTGAGTGAGCGGCTGTGTGGGGCTTAGTTGCTGGCTGGGGCTAAACCACGACACAATCAAATCCAAAGCTGCCATCTGTGGCTTCCACTGTGGACAAGCCAGGCAAGTATGCTGCAGAGGGCTCTCAGTTTACCTTGGCTGCCCCTCTGCAGACCCACCAACACTGCTACTCCGCACTTCTTCTCCTAGCTCACGCTACGCGCAGACTCTCTCAAAAAGAGGAAAACGGAAAACAGAAGACTCTGATGCAGAAATGCCCAAAATGAAAGCCGCCACTCAGACCACCTTCGCAGCCCCTTCACAGCCCCGCCAACACGGGGGGACTGCTCTTGTTGTGCCACCATGCCCCTCACATTCCTACGAGCCCTGTTCCAAAACACAGAATTACCACCCAGGCATCTCACACGATGGGGGTGCCAGGAAGGAAAGCTCTGGTTGCCTGAAAGCGTTCCTTGGCAGCCCCTGAAGAAGCCTACCAACACCAGGGCTCTGTGCTTCCTCTGCGACATCACTGCTACACTGCTCACCCTGCCCCATGCTGTAGCTTCAGTGGAGACAGCGGCCACTTCATTCTCCCACAGACAGCAGACCAGAAATAAAACCTCTCTGTAGTCATAAACTTCCCTTCGCGGTTCCTGAAGAGCCCCACCAAGGGCACGGCTCTGCGCTTCCTCTACCCGCTATCCTTCCACCTCAACTGAGCAACAAACAAACCCACAGCCACCAGCTATGGCTTCCACACAAAGCAAGACAGGACTCAACGCTGTATGCGGCTCTCCATTTTCCTGGGCAAGCTTCTCACAGCCCCACCAACACTGTGCCCCTGCCCCTTCTGTGCCACTCTGCAGCCCAGCCACAGCCCTGATTCAAAAGGAAAAACCTGCAGCACTGACTTCCACGCCATAGAAGCAAGGACTCAAATCTCTTGCTGGCACTCACACTGCCTTGGCAGCCCCCTAAGAGCCCTACAGGTACCGGCACTTTGCATTTCTTCTACAACAAAACCCTCCGCCTCGCCTGAGAAACCATCACATCCAAAGCTGCCAGCTATGGCTTCCACTCTGCACAAGCCAGCCAGGAATGCTGTTTACGGCTCTCAGTTTTCCTTGGCTGCCCCTCTGCAGACCCACCAATACTACTACTCCGCACTTTTTCTCCTAGCTCACACTAAACACAGGCTCTCTCAAAAAGAGAAAAACGGAAAACGGAGGACTCTCACACAGAAATGCCCAAAATTAAAGCCACCCCTCAGACCACCTTCGCAGCCCATTCACAGCCCCACCACCACCGGCGGACTGCTCTTGCTCTACCACCATGTCCCTCACATTCCGACGAGCCGTGCTCCAAAATGCAGAAGTACCACCCAGGCATCTCATACAATGGGGGTGCCAGGAAGGAAAGCTCTGGCTGCCTGGAAACGTTCCTTGGCATCCCCTGTGGAATAATTGTTGGGGGCAACTTAGAAATTAAACTTATAGTCACGCTCTAAGAACAGCATTGAAACAGGGTTGAACGAAGCCAATGTGCAATGAGTCTGTACCATGGCAATTCCCTAGGCAACCCCAGATGTTGGCAACTTCAGGGAAACTTGGTGTGCTGACTCTGTGACAAATCGCGTGGAGAGTGGCGCGGAGTGGAGACATCGTGGCCACGCTCTGTGAACAAAGGAATCTAAAGGTACACACCGTACATGAATAAGCTGCACATTCGACGCCTTGGGTCAACAGTCTGTCGACTTTTGATGAAATGCTGTACTCGGAATGTTTGCTTATTATAATATCATTATCATACCAAAACGCACACCCATCTCAAAAGTTACCGACCTCCCAAAGTGCAACCACCCCTCAACAAGCTCGCGCACTGAATTTTTCCCAGTCTGTGCCTTTAAACACAAAGCAAGACCATTTTGGCGCAATCATGATAAAGGTATATATGACTAGAGTCACTCAAGCTCCACCTGCAAAGTAAAACACCATAAAACGGTTTGAAAAGAGCTGTATGTCAGCCAAGATACCATCAATCCTGACCTTTAGGATCTGCCGATGGGCTGATCCTCTCTTGCCCCCCCTCATTGCGATGCCTTTGGGTAAGATTCAAACACTCCGCTATCCCTACTGAATCCCCGGGAACTTTAGGAATCTCTATGGAGTTGCTTTATTACTCCACGCATGTGTAACCTGGCCGTATTCAATTTATTGCGCAAGCTTTGCAGACAGTGAATTTATCACTGGCAATCTAAGAGAATTTGTCCATCTGTTGCTTCAATAAATCGCACCATTGATTGACTCAGCCGAGCGGGTTGTCCCTGAATGTGACCGTACATTTTGAGTGTGGCCGTATTAATTCAGGAGTGTCTGATTGAGCAGGTAGTGTGATGTTAGTAGTGCATCCGGGCCCATGATAGTCCAACGGAGGTGATGGGCGCGACCGGACAACTAACGCTGACTTTGGGCATCACTCAGAACCTAAGCTCAGCTGCCCCCAGTCCCTCTGATACCTAGGGATTGACTGGAACACAAGGGGGTTAACTTTCTGAAAAATTGCTCTGCCTCTTAATGGAACACACGGCTACCCCTCTACAGACACACCAATAGAGCTGTTTCACTTCTGCTGCCTCAACTGTCGTCTCAACCCAAAATATGGACAAGACAAGGCTCTCAAGCAGAAATGCTCAAACTGAAAGACAGCCCTCGTATTCCCCTTGGCAGCCCTTTCACTGCCCCACCAACACTAGGGGTCTGCTCTTACTCTACCACCACGCACCTCACATTCCTACGAGCCGTGCTCCAATATGCAGAAGTACCACCTTGGTATCTCACACAATGGGAGTGCCAGGAAGGAAAGCGCTGGCTGCCTGGAAGCGTTCCATGGCAGTCCCTGAAGAGGCCTACCAACACCAGGGCTCTGCGCTTCCTCTACGACCTCACTGCTACACTCATCTACCTGCCTACCCTGCCCCACAGGGAAGCTTCACAGCAGACAGCAAACAGCTGCTTCTCTAAGCACTCAGCAAGCCAGGAACAAAACCTCTTTGTACTCGTAAACTTCCCTTCACGGTCCCTGAAGAGCCCCACCAAGAGCATGGCTCTATGCTTCCTCTACACCACCCCCCCTTCTACCTCACCTGAGTGACAAACAAACCCACAGCCACCAGCTATGGCTTCCACGCAGGACAAGACAGGCCTCAATGCTGTCTGGGACTCTCCATTTTCCTTGGCAAGCTTCTCACAGCCCCACCAACACTGTGCCCCTGCCCCTTCTGTGCCACTCTGCAGCCCAGCCACAGCCCTGATTCAAAAGGAAAAACCTGCAGCAATGACTTCCACGCCATAGAAGCAAGGACTCAAATCTCTTGCTGGCACTCACACTGCCTTGGCAGCCCCCTAAGAGCCCTACAGGTACCGGCACTCTGCATTTCTTCTACAACAAAACCCTCAACCTCGCCTGAGAAAGCATCAAATCCAAACCCGCCAGCTATGGCTTCCACTCGGTACAGGCCAGCCAGGAATGGTGCTTATGGACTCAGTTTCGCTTGGCTGCCCTCTACAGCCCCGCCTATACTGCCAGTCTGTGCCTCATCACTTGCCTCAACTGCTGTCTCACTCTAAACACAGGCTAGGTGAAAAGAATAAAATGGCCTAGCAAAGTCCCTCATCACTTGCCTCAACTGCTGTCTCACTCTAAACACAGGCTAGGTGAAAAGAATAAAATGGCCTAGCAAAGTCCCTCACGCAGAAATGGCCAAAATGAAAGCCAGCCTCACATGTCCTTGGCAGCCCTTTCCCAGCCCCAACCGACACTGGCGGTGTCCTCTTTCTCTACCACCGTGCCCCTCTCATGGGGGTTAAGAGACAAGAGCATCTAGTATCTAGGGATCTCAGGCAGAACATGCAGGAATGAGTCCTGTCTCTCCTCTCGCTGTGCCCTGCTCTCCCATATCCTTGTGGCTTTACTGCTGAGCTCTCCATGCCAGGGCCCTGCTCTTTTACCTCCCATGCTTCCTTTCTCCTTGCCATAGTGGTGGCTTGTGTTTAGTGGCAGTGTTTTCACCAATGTAGTTGGTCACTACATTACTATATGGGGTGTGCTTCACACACGCAAGGAAAACTCTTGTTCTGCTGTAGACCACAGAGCAGCTGGAGGGTTGCCTACAGTGACACCAGTGTGGCAGTGCTGCCTGTGCTCAGCAATATGCTCTGGCTCCCGTTGGGGTTGACACTCAAGTCTCATTGCTCCGGTGCTGGCTAAGAAGCTCCAGCCACTCTTTGACAGCATAAGGCTGGCAAGCGAGTCTTGTGGCCTGTTCAGTAGGGCTGCAGGGTGTGCCTGTGGCCCAGGTCCCTGCCTGTGCCCAACCGATGCCTCCCAGCCCAGTCACCATGCTCTGCGGGGGACATTGTTCCTTGCAGTCCCCGGACCACAGCCCTGTGCCAAAGCAGCCCATTGCTGCCCTCAGTATCGCCGTGCTAGCTGGCCACATCTGAGAACAGCAGAGTCATGAGCGGCCCCTGGGAGAGGCTGTGCCCCATGGATGCCCCTTTCTGCCTGTCATGGCTTAGCCCCAGCTGGCAACTGAGCACCACGCAGCCGCTCGCTCACTGTCCCTCCCCCAGCGGGATGGGGGAGAAAATTGGGAAGAAACTCATGGGTTGAGATAAAAAGACTTTAATAAGACGGAGAGAGAGAAGGAAACAACAGTGTTAACAACAATAATAATGTCACCGAAATCGGGAATAAACCTCGTAACACCAATGTAGTGTTAAAAGGCAGGCATTCTTTATTCACGGCACCGGGGACACGGGCAATAGCTTTCCCAAATTGTGTTCGTTCAATCTGTGTAAGAAACATTCTTTTATAGATACACAAATACATATTCATTATCCCCTATACAGTGATTGGTTAAAAATTCTTCGCCTAACATGTAAATGACTACGCATGCTCACTATAAGTTTCTAAGAATTTACTTCCTTGATCTTTTGGGTCGGAGGGTTTCTTGAGTGGGTGGTCTCGGAGTCGGTGGTCGCGATCTCCCCCTGCCAGAATTTCCTTTCCCTCCAAGTTCATTTAAACTTGGCAACACTAAATAGACCTTCACGAGCTCTCGGTCCAATAAGTAATTATTCATTCTACAGTCTTTTGTTTCAAGACAACAAAATTACATTTCATTGAACCATTGTCTAGGTAGAACTGACCAAGTTGTTCCTTCTTCCTAGCTACTCATTATTAAAACAAAACATAGTACTATGATCACAATGTTACACCTTAATTCCTTGATAATTAAATCAGGATGGAAAGGGTTAAATGGGCTCTTGAGCAGCATTGCTGGTGCATAACCTGTGCCTATAGTTACATCTTTACAACTTATTACTAACCTATTTTCTAGTTACTGTTTGATTCCCCCATCACCTTGGTTACATTTCCCCCTTTTGGAAGTTCTGAAATAATTTCCCTTTCCATACTTCCATCACAAATCAAATTTCTCATTAATATTAAATCACTGTATGATGGCGGGAGCACCATCAGTTAAACCATTTAGGTTTTGATGTGGTTTTGCAGCCATTGCAAGTGTAATTCTGCGATCAATGGCAGCTCTTTTTGTAAATTCCCTTTTCAAACAATAAATGCATAATATTCCCAAAGATATTATTAATAATAATAATAACACAGTACCAATTAGAGACTTCACCCAAGAACTCAAATTCCATCCTAATCCACTAGAAATTTTATCCAACCAATTTTCTTGCATATCTGACTGTATTCCTTGAGTATCTTTTTCTATTTTTTCTAATAGATCTAAAATATGTTCAACATCCTGGGTAACATTCCGGATATGTATGCAACAATGGTCTATCCTATCCCTCAGGTATCCACAAACTCCATGTTCTTTTAGTAAGAGCATATCTAGAGCCATCCTGTTTTGTAGGGTCATCTTCAAAGTGGCTTGTAACTGTAAATTTAGCTCTTTAAATGCTTTCCTTGTTATACTGGCTAATCTTTCCACTTGACCTGTCAACTTACACAACCAAGCCCTATTCCTGCAAGTTGACAAGGGACTCAAAAAGGATTCTAAGGCCCATCCAAGTTTTACTCCTGTCGAAGGCTCATTCCAATCATCATCATCAATTTGTGATCTTTTTGTCCGTATTAACTTTAAATTTTCAGAATCTCCTTTAAAAGGAGCTTTCTTCCAGGTTGGACATAATGTTGGCATACCAAAGTAATTTGTTTTACTTTCCCATCCATTGATAAATGGGTGGTCCACGTTCCATCGCTCATTGCCCAAACTGGCAGTTGTCCTGGGCTCTGAACTGTAGATTTCCTACAACTAAATACTGATCCCCTTCTAATTTTGTATACATCAGTCAAATTTAAATCATTCTTAAGTCCTCTACACCAACACCCATATTTCAGTGCAGCTGCTAAGGGAGGGACTTCTGGAACTGCTCTATCAATTGTACTGCAATTATATAGCTTTTTACAATTCCACCAGGGTACTAGGTCTTTCTTTTCCCTGGATGTGCTTCTCTTCTCATTGACCAATGGAAAACTGTAAAGACTGTTCCGTCCCAGGTAAAACACCGTGAAGCATTGGCCATATTTTGAAACTGAGAGAAAATGGTCATAGACCACACTGAATCCCATATAACCTCTGATCCTTGGTTAGTCTGATTGGTTTTTCCACATTTTCATTCCATGATCACTTGACTAACATTCTTTTTAGTTAATTCTTTACAGTCACATGTTCCTCCCGGTGCTGGATTTTGTAATGTAGCCACCGGTGTGTATTTATTGGACTCCTTTGTTCCCAACCTATCGCAGTCCTCTTTGCTCAGAGTATATTTTCGCTTTTGTTGGAGTTTTAATTGTTCCCACCATACCTGTTTTGGAACTTGTTCACAACTCATGTTCTCATTATTAAATCCCTTGTTGCTTAAACCTGTTGTCAGTACTCCCCATGGAACTGATTCACCTACTGCTCTTGGAATTGGAAGACATGCGATTATTTGGGTTACATTTTGTAAATTTGCAAATTCTTTTATCAATCCTATCATTAAGTTCTCCTCTGGCGTTCTTTTTGGGATGTGTATTAGTTGTCCTACTTCGCCTTCAACTTTCCCGTCCAACTGGTCTATTGTTACCCCAAACAATGCTCCCAACATCATCAGTTTCCAAATCAAAACCCATTTTTCCATATCTTCCAATGATAGTTTCTTAAACACGTTTTAAAGTCAACTTTGCAGTCTCTGAATCCCTACTAATGACCTTCCATGACGGGGCTTGCTTCACTCGGGTGTAGTGTATCCATGGTTCCACTCCTCCCACCTTGATTGCAGTATAAGTTGTTAACAGTACCTGGAATGGTCCCTTCCACTTTTCCTGCAGTGGTTCAGAGTTCCAAGTTCTTGTATGTACAAGATCACCTGGCTGATACTGATGTACAGGCGTATCCAAGGCAAGTGACCTAGTCAGCACAATATATCTCCAAAGTGCTCCAAGGACTTTTCCTAAAGAAATTAGATACACTTCCAAATAATTTTCCCCAGCTACCTTTATATCCCCGGGGACTAAAGGAGTCTGGTACAGTTTACCATACAGGACTCCATATGGACTTATACCGTCTCTTGATCTTGGTTGGATCCTGATTCTCAAGAGAGCTAATGGTAAAGCCTGTGGCCATTTTAAAGATGTTTCCTGGCAAATCTTACTTATTTGTCTTTTTAATGTTTGATTCATTCTCTCAATTTTTCCACTCGATTGTGGTCTCCAGGGGGTATGTAGGTCCTGTTTTATGCCCAAAATTTTACTGATTTGTGGAACTACTTCTGCCACAAAATGTGGTCATCTATCAGAGGACATTCCCATTGGCAGTCCAAATCGTGGTATTATTTCCTTCAATAATATCTTAACTGCTTCCCTAGCTTTGTTGGTGCGGCAAGGGAAAGCCTCTAGCCATCCAGAAAATGTATCAATTAACGCTAACAGGTACCTATATCCATTTTGTCTGGGTAACTCAGAAAAATCAATTTGCCAATAATCTCCGGGAGAATTTCCTTGTTTTGTTACTCCTAAAGGTGGTCTCCTTTGGCTCACGGGATTATTTTTAAGGCAGATTGGACACTTAGCTATTATTGATTTGACTATTCCTGTCATTCCTACACATACTACAGATGTTTTTAAACTCGAAACCATAGCATCTACTCCCCAGTGTGTTTGCTCACGTTTCTCCTTTGCAAGTTGTAGCATAACTTGAGGGGTTAGTATCACCTGTTTCTCTGGCGTTACCCACCATCCTTCTACACTTTGTGATGCTTTTAATTGTTCTGCTAACTGCTCATCCAATTTATTGTATTTTGGTTTTAAATGTTGAAATTTTGTTTGTTCTACTGGTACCAGTGCAAGGATACCCTGTTCTGCTGCCTCTTTTGCAGCTTTGTCTGCCAGTCCATTACCTATATTTACAGTCGTCTGACCAAATTGATGAGCTTTACAATGCATTACCGCCACTTCCTCTGGTTTCTGCGCATCTTCCAGGAGTTGGAGAATTTCTTCTTTATACTTTATTGATGTTCCTTGGGCTGACAGTAGTCCTCTTCCTTTCCAGATGGCTCCATGAGCATGGATCACACCAAATGCATATTTAGAATCAGTCCAAATATTTACCCCTTTTCCTTCTGCTATTTGCAGAGCCCGCCTTAATGCCACCAATTCTGCTTTCTGGGCTGAGGTATTTATAGGTAGTGTCCCTGACTCCGTTACCTTGGAGGTGGTGACGACAGCATATCCGGCCTTTCGTTTTCCTTCTTGCAAAAAAATGCTTCCATCTGTAAATAACTCCAGATCAGGGTTTTCCAGAGGTTCATCTTTCAAGTCCAGTCTACTGGAAAAGACTTGCTCAATAGTTAACAGGCAATCATGTTCTAAATTTCCTGTTGGATTCTCTGTTGATAAGAATATTGCTGGATTAACAATCAATGGGGTTTTCAATTCCACATCACCTTGTTACAATAGGACAACCTGATATTTCAGCATTCTGCTGGGGGATAGCCAATGACCCCCCTTTTTCTCTAGAACAGTTACTACCATATGTGGTGCATACGCCACTGTCTTTTGACCCATAGTCAATTTTCGAGCTTCTTGGTTCAGCGATACCGTTGCTGCTACAGCACATAAACATCCTGGCCATCCTTTACTCACGTTGTCAAGTTGGTTAGAGAAGCACCCCACTGGTCGCTTCCGGGATCCTAGCCGTTGTGTCAACACTCCAAGAGCCAGATGTTGCCTTTCATGTGCAAACAACTCAAAAGCTTTGGTCACATCAGGTAATCCCAGAGCAGGAGCCATCATTAATGCCCTTTTCCGTTCTTTGAATGATTTCTGACATTCAGGTGTCCAAGGCAGATACCGATCCTTAGATTCCTTTAAAGCCTCATATAGTGGTTTTACATACAGTCCATAGTTCAAAATCCAAGGTCAGCACCACCCAATCATTCCCAGAAAAGCTCTCAGCTCCTTCGGGCTACTAGGTTCAGGAATTCGACAAATAGCTTCCTTCCTTTCATTTCCTAATCGTCTTTGTCCTTGAGATATTTCAAATCCCAAATAAATCACTGCTTCTTCTCCTATCTGAGCTTGGTCTCTGGAGGCTCTATATCCTCCTTGGCCTAAAAACTTAGTAGACTGATAGTAATTTCAAAACATTCTTCTTTACTTTCTGCCGCTACCAGAATATCATCCACATACTGCAACAATGTGCCTCCCCCTTGGTTCTGTTTCTTCCATATCTCTAATTCCTTTGCCAATTGGTTCCCAAATATCGTAGGGCTATTTTTGAATCCTTGTGGAAGTACAGTCCATGTTAATTGTGTCTTTCGTCCTGTGGCGGGACTCTCCCATTCAAAAGCAAGTATGCTTTGGCTTGGTATTCAAAAGAAGGCATCCTTCAAATCTAGTACAGTAAACCACTTACACTCTTCTTTTAAGGAAGTCAGTAGAGTGTATAGATTAGCCACTACTGGGTGTATATCTTGGACTATCTGATTTATAGCCCTTAAATCCTGAACTAATCGATATTCCTGGCCTCCGGATTTCCTTACTGGTAATATGGGAGTATTATATTCTGATTCACATTCTACCAGTAGTCCATATTCTAAAAAGTTTGTCATCAACCCCTCTAATCCTTTTTGAGCTTCCCACTTACTAGGATATTATTTTTGTCTTACCGGCTTGGCTCCAGGTTTTAGAATCACTGTTACCGGCTCTGCCAATTTAGATCGTCCCGGAATTCCACTCGCCCAGACCAAAGGAATAACTGCATTTTCCACTTCTTCTGGTATTTGTTCTTTCTCGTAGGAATCCTGTAACATACACACTCTTGCCTCTATGGCTTTTGATTGTGGTATTAATAATTCCATCTCTCCATCTTGAAAAGTTATTTGTGCGTCCAATTTACTCAGTAAACCTCCTCCCAACAAAGGCAGTGGACCGTCAGACATATACAAAAACAGGTGAGTTACCCATGGTTTTCCCAAGTTAAACTTCAATGGTTCTAAAAATGGCCAATTTTCTTTTGCCCTGTCGCACCAACAACATCTACTGATTTGTGACTAAATTTCCCTTTACATGTATTCAATCCTGAGTAAGTAGCTCCTGTATCTACCAGAAATTCTATTTCTTCATTCCCTAGCTTCAATGTAACCAGAGGTTCAGCTAGGGTTGATTCCCCCGGTCCCCTTCATAGTTCTTCATCCAGAGTCATTAATTCAATTGCCCGGAGAGCCGGATCTAGTTCTCCTGCCTTAGGACATTCTCTTTTCCAGTGCCCACGCTCCTTGCAAACAGCACATTGGTCTTCCGCTAATCGGGGCTTTACTTTCCTCCTTTCTCCAATGTTTATTCCCCGTACTCTTCCTCTACCTCTTCTATTATTTTCTGTTAAAATCGCTAATAATTTTCCATCCCTTCGGGCTTGCCTCACCTCTTTTTCTCTCTTATTATTATATACAGCACAGGTAATTTCAAGCATTTTTCCCAAATCTCAGGCCCTTCCAATTTCTGAAGTTTCTTTCTAATGTCTGGGACCGATTGTCCCATAAATATAGCGGCCAATTGTAGCACTGCTTCTGGGTTTTCTGGATCCAAATTTGTGTATTTTCTACCAGTTGTCTTTCCATGATCTTAAATCAGTAACTGAGAAAGGAACTTTCACCACTACTCGACCATCGTTCCTCTCGGAGAGGGGCTTGGAGGGAAGTTGGTCTTACTTGCCCCCTCCTTCTGCGTGTTCTTCCTGAAATGGGGCTAAATCCCCCTACTGTCCCTTCCTTGGGAGAATCAGGAGGATTATCATCCTCCAAATTTTGAACCGCTCTTCCCCTTTCCCACCTTCGGTGAGGAACAACCATTAATTCAATATCTTCCTCCTTGGCTCCACTTTTCCAGCAATTCTCTTTAGTATTACAAGTAGAACAACCCCCTTTCAAGTTCTCATCGCATTTTCCCTTTTTCACAATCATTATCATAGAATCATGTGGGTATATTCCGCACTGTCTCTGCCATTCTGGATGATTGCATAGCGTAAAAAAACCCCCAGATCAACATATGCCATTTCTTCCCATTTACCTTCCTTCTTACAAAACAACATTAATTGCAAGATGGTGTTATATTGAAATGTCCCATCTTCTGGCCATTTCTCCCCACTGTCCAACTTACACATTGGCCACCAATGATTGCAATATTCAATTAATTGCTTCCGAGTCAGAGGATCACCTCCCAGATCTTTCCAATGTCCTAAAATACATCCCAAAGGTGTTTTCTGTGGGATGGGTTTCTTACTCCGAAGTATACCCATCTTCCCAAGACTAGTGGTTGTGACTGTGCACTAACCCAGGCACTAGCCAGAGGGACCCCAACCCCTGTTGGATTCCGGCCCCCTGCCAGAAATCCCAACCTCCCTTCCTGGGCCCCTAGCCCAATCTTGCGAGGCTTTCACCATGACTTATAAGCAGGCGTTACTCGTGAGGGTCTCATACCCTCACCCTTTCCAGAGGTCCCTTTCAGCCCTACTCGGCATAGCTTTCACCATACCTTACGAGCAGGCTAGTGGGACTCGAACCCACATTCCTTCAATCCCTTAAAAAACGCCTTAATACCTTTCCAGGGGACTTCCTCAGAATTCTTCGGTCCGGGGATCAGAGGTTCTCCCCGAGAATCCCTCGGTGCCGACTGGAGGTCCCGTGATCCCACAGAACCATCGAGATTCAAAAGCAGTGTCCCATCTGGGTCACCAAAACTGTCACCGAAATCAGGAATAAATTGGCAAGCTCCTCACAGCCCCACCAACACTGTGCCCTGCCCCCTCTGTGCCACTCTGCAGCCCAGACACAGCCCTGATTCAAAAGGAAAAACCTGCAGCAGTGACTTCCACGCCATAGAAGCAAGGACTCAAATCTCTTGCTGGCACTCACACTGCCTTGGCAGCCCTCTAAGAGCCCTACAAGTACCGGCACTCTGCATTTCTCCTACAACAAAACCCTCAACCTCGCCTGAGAAAGCATCAAATCCAAACCCGCCAGCTATGGCTTCCACTCGGTACAGGCCAGCCAGGAATGGTGCTTATGGACTCAGTTTCGCTTGGCTGCCCTCTACAGCCCCGCCTATACTGCCAGTCTGTGCCTCCCCACTTGCCTCAACTGCTGTCTCACAGTAAACACAGGCTAGGTCGAAAAGAATAAAATGGCCTAGCAAAGGCCCTCACGCAGAAATAGCCAAAATGAAAGCCAGCCTCACATGCCCTTGGCAGCCCTTTCCCAACCCCAACCGACACTGGCGGTGTCCTCTTTCTCTACCACCGTGCCCCTCTCATGGGGGTTAAGAGACAAGAGCATCTAGCATCTAGGGATCTCTGGCAGAACATGCAGGAATGAGTCCTGTCTCTCCTCTCGCTGTGCCCTGCTCTCCCATATCCTTGTGGCTTTACTGCTGAGCTCTCCATGCCAGGGCCCTGCTCTTTTACCTCCCATGCTTCCTTTCTCCTTGCCATAGTGGTGGCTTGTGTTTAGTGGCAGCGTTTTCACCAACGTAATTGGTCTCCACATTACTATATGGGGTGTGCTTCACACACGCAAGGAAAACTCTTGTTCTGCTGTAGACCACGGAGCAGCTGGAGGGTTGCCTACAGTGACACCAGTGTGGCAGTGCTGCCTGTGCTCAGCAATATGCTCTGGCTCCCGTTGGGGTTGACACTCAAGTCTCATTGCTCCGGTGCTGGCTAAGAAGCTCCAGCCACTCTTTGACAGCATAAGGCTGGCAAGTGAGTCTTGTGGCCCGTTCAGTAGGGCTGCAGGGTGTGCCTGTGGCCCAGGTCCCTGCCTGTGCCCAACCGATGCCTCCCAGCCCAGTCACCATGCTCTGCGGGAGACATTGTTCCTTGCAGTCCCCGGACCACAGCCCTGTGCCAAAGCAGCCCATTGCTGCCCTCAGTATCGCCGTGCTAGCTGGCCACATCTGAGAACAGCAGAGTCATGAGCGGCCCCTGGGAGAGGCTGTGCCCCATGGATGCCCCTTTCTGCCTGTCATGGCTTAGCCCCAGCTGGCAACTGAGCACCACGCAGCCGCTCGCTCACTATCCCTCCCCCAGTTGGATGGGGAGAAAATTGGGAAGAAACTCATGGGTTGAGATAAAAACACATTAATAAGACAGCAAGAGAGAAGGAAACAACAACGATAACAATGATAATACTGACAAAGGAATGTACAAGAAGTCATGCCCAATACAGCAATCGCTCACCATCCGTCCCCGAGCAGCGACTCCGCCCCCGCCCAGCTACCTCCAGTTTATGTACTGGCCATGACGTTATATGGTACAGAATAGCTCTTTGGCCAGCCTGGGCCAGCTCTCCTGGCTGTGTCCCCTCCCAGCTTCCTGTGCACCCGCAGCCTTCTTGCTAGGAGGCCAGCATGAGAAGCTGGACTGTCCCTGACTACTTAAAAAGAACTCAGAACATCAGCACGTTACCAACATTTTCTCATCCCAAATCCAAAACACAGACTCACACTAGCTTCTGTGAAGAAAACCAACTCTGTCCTGGCTGAAACCAGTACAGTATCCACCCCTTATTCCATACCATTTACATCATGCCTGGGTCCTACACTTTTCAATACATTGCAATTACCGATTATTACTTTTCCTGTCTTTCAATATATACACGCAGGTACCATTCTCTTAGTCCATGGGCTATCGCTTTAAAATGTCTGTGGAGTCCAGTGGCTCCATGACGCTGGGCTTCATCCATCGTAGCAGTCTCTCAAGGCAGGGGAGATGGTGTGTGGTGTTGGCTTGTTATCTGGCACGGTCCATACCCATGCTCTGCAGGTCGAAGATGTCGATCGCGAGGAAGTTGTTGGGCGTAAGCTGCTGAAGCCAGTTCTGGTTCCATCACAGCTGCATGTTGCTTGGTTTCACTAAAGCGCATTCCTCATCAGTCTGGGTGATTCTTACTGTAATACCATTGATATGGTAGACAGCAACCATAGTAGTAATGTCATACCCTATTGTGTAGCAATTAACATAATACAATTCAAATCATTGACTATTTTCACCCAAAATCAAATCTCCTCCAGGTACACATCGGACTTCCCCATCCTTCCACATTACCCATCAAGTGCACCCAGGTCCCTGGCCAAAGGCAATCCCACAAACAGGTTTGCATTTGCCAGAGGCAAGAGTAACCCAGACTGTCTTCCCCAGCATATTTTCGGCGTGCAGCACAAGGACTTTATCCCCTTCTACAGTACGTAAAAGTTTTGACTGAGCAGGGCCGGCTCTATTAGTAGATGCCCTAGCGTTGACTAACCAGGTGGCTTTTGCTAAATGTTTATCCAGATGTTTGAATGTCCCATCACCCATTGCTCTCAGTGTAGTCTTTAACAGCCTGTTGTATCATTCAATATTTCCAGAAGCTGGTGCATGGCAGGGGATGTGATACACCCCCTCAATGCCATGCTCTTTGGCCCAGGTGTCTATAAGGTTGTTTTGGCAATGAGTCCCATTGTCCGACTCAGTTCTTTTGGGGGTGCCATGTCGCCACAAGACTTGCTTTTCAAGGCCCAGGATAGTATTCCAGGCAGTGGCATGGAGCACTGGCTATGGTTCCAGCCATCCGGTGGTTGCTTCCACCATGGTAAGCACATAGCGTTTGCCTTTGCGAGTCTGTGGAAGTGTCATGTACTCAATCTGCCAGCCCTCCCCGTGTTTATATTTCACAGAATCACAGAATCACAGAATCACTAGGTTGGAAAGGACCTTTAAGATCATCAAGTCCAACCATTAATCCAGCACCACCATATCCCCTAAACCATGTCCTGAAGCGCCACATCCACACGTTTTTTGAACACTTCCAGAGATGGCGACTCCACCACCTCCCTGGGCAGCCTGTTCCAATGCCTGACCACCCTCTCAGTGAAGAAATTTTTCCTAATATCCAATCTAAACCTCCCCTGGCGCAACTTGAGGCCATTTCCTCTTGTCCTATCACTAGTTACTTGGGAGAAGAGACCAACACCCTCGTCGCCACAACCCCCTTTCAGGTAGTTGTAGAGAGCGATAAGGTCTCCTCTCAGCCTCCTCTTCTCCATACTAAACAACCCCAGTTCCCTCAGCCGCTCCTCATAAGACTTGTGCTCCAGACCCCTCACCAGCTTCGTTGCCCTTCTCTGGACACGCTCCAGCACCTCAACATCCTTCTTGTAGTGAGGGGCCCAAAACTGAACACAGTATTCAAGGTGCGGCCTCACCAGTGCCGAGTACAGGGGCACAATCACTTCCCTACTCCTGCTGGCCACACTATTCCTGATACAGGCCAGGACGCTTCTTGGCCACCTGGGCACACTGCCGGCTCATATTCAGCCGGCTGTCAACCAGCACCCCCAGGTCCCTTTCCGCCGGGCTGCTCTCCAGCAACTCCTCCCCAAGCCTGTAGCGTTGCATGGGGTTGTTGTGGCCAAAGTGCAGGACCCTGCACTTGGCCTTATTAAACCTCATACAGTTGGCCTCTGCCCATCGATCCAGCCTGTCCAGATCCCTCTGCAGAGCCCTCCTACCCTCCAGCAGATCAACACTCCCACTCAACTTGGTGTCATCTGCAAACTTACTGAGGGAGCACTCAATTCCCTCATCCAGATCATCAATAAAGATATTGAATAAGACCGGCCCCAGAACCGAGCCCTGGGGAACACCACTTGTGACCGGCCGCCAGCCGGATTTAACGCCGTTCACCACAACTCTCTGGGCTCGGCCATCCAGCCAGTTCCTCACCCAGCAAAGAGTAAACCCGTCTAAGCCACGAGCCGCCAGTCTCTCCAGGAGAATGCTGTGGGAGACGCTGTCAAAGGCTTTACTAAAGTCCAGGTAGACAACGTCCACAGCCTTTCCCTCATCCACTAGGCGGGTCACCTGGTCATAGAAGGAGATCAGGTTGGTCAAGCAGGACCTGCCTTTCATGAACCCATGCTGGCTGGGCCTGATCCTTTGGTTGTCCTGCAGATGCCCTGTGAGCACTCTCAAGACCAACTGCTCCATAATCTTCCCTGGTACAGAGGTCAGGCTGACAGGCCTGTAGTTCCCCGGATCCTCCTTCCGGCCTTTCTTGTAGACGGGCGTCACATTGGCAAGCCTCCAGTCTTCTGGGACCTCTCCTGTTAACCAGGACTGCTGATAAATGATGGAGAGTGGCTTGCAAGCTCCTCCGCCAGCTCTCTCAGTACTCTCGGGTGGATCTCTTCAGACCCCATAGACTTGCGGGTGTCCAGGTGGCTTAGCATGTCCTTGACTGCTTCCTCCTGGATTATGAGGAGTACATTGTGCTCTCCATCCCCGTCTTCCAGCTCAGGGGGCTGAATACCCTGTGGATACCTGGACTGGCTATTAAAGACTGAGGCGAAGAAGGCATTAAGTACCTCAGCCTTGTCCTCGTCCTTGGAGACAATGTTCCCTGCCATATCCAGTAGGGGATGGAGATTCTCCTTGCCTCTCTTTTTGTTGTTAATATATTTGTAAAAACATTTTTTATTATCCTTTACGACTGTGGCCAGACTGAGCTCTAGCTGGGCTTTTGCCTTTCTAATTTTTTCCCTGCTTGACCTAACGAGATCCTTGTACTCTTCGTGAGTTGCCTGGCCCTTCTTCCAGAGGTGATAAACTCTCCTCTTTTCCCTGAGTCCCAGCAAAATCTCCCTGTTCAGCCAGGCCGGTCGCCTTCCCCGCCAGCTCTTCTTATGGCACATGGGGACCGCCTGCTCCTGCGCCTTTAAGATTTCCTTCTTGAAGACTGTCCAGCCTTCCTGGACCCCTTTGTCCTTCAGGACTGTCTCCCAAGGGACTCTCTCAACCAGTGACCTGAACAGGCCAAAGTCTGCCCTCCGGAAGTCCATGATAGCAGTTTTGCTGACCCCTCTCCGTACTTCCCTCACAACCGAGAATTCTATCATGTCGTGGTCGCTAAGCCCAAGACGGCCTCCGACCACCACATCTCTCACCAGTCCTTCTCTGTTTGTAAACAGCAGGTCCAGGAAGGCATCTCCCCTGGTGGGCTCACTCACCAGCTGCATCAGGAAGTTATCCTCCACACACTCCAGGAACCTCCTAGACTGTTTCCTCTCTGCCGTGTTATACTTCCAGCAGATGTCCGGTAGGTTGAAGTCCCCCACAAGAACAAGGGCCAGCGAATGCGAGACCTCCGCCAGTCGCTTATAGAATGTCTCATCCATCTCTTCATCCTGGTTGGGTGGCCTGTAACAGACTCCCAGCAGGATATCTGCCTCATTGGCCTTCCCCCTCATCCTTACCCACAAGCACTCTACTTGGTCTTCACAATCTTCGATTTCTATGCAATCAAAACACTCCCTAACATACAGAGCCACCCCACCGCCTCTCCTTCCCTGCCTATCCCTTCGGAAGAGCTTATAGCCATCCATTGCAGCACTCCAGTCATGAGAAGCATCCCACCATCACCCTTCATACCACAGGGGCTTTAACCGCTTGGCTTGTTTGATTGCAGCGCACGTTTCACGTTCATGGATAACCTGGGCAATAGCGTCCATGGTCAAGTCCACCCCTCGATCCCGAGCCCATCTCTATGTTGCATCTCTTCCCTGATGGCCTCGAGGTGTCATGGGCCCACCGAGCTATAAACAATTCACCCTTATGTTGCCAGTCCAGATCCACCTGCGCCCCTTCAACCTTAGCAGCCTGATCCACCTGATGGTTGTTTTGATGTTCTTCAGTGGCCCAACTCTTGGGTACGTGAGCACCTACATGACATGACATACTTTTATGACCAGATTCTCTAAGCAGGCAGCAACATCTTGCCATAATTCAGCAGCCCAGGTGGGCTTGCCTCTGTGCTGCTAGTTGCTCTGCTTCCATTGCTATAGCCACACCCATAGAGCATTTGCCACCATTCATGAATCAGTAAGGACATAGAGTACTGGCCATTTTTCTCATTCAGCAGTAGCTAAAGCCAGCTGGGTGGCTTTCACCTCTGCAAACTGACTTGACTCACCTTGTCCTTCAGCAGCTTCTGTGACTCGTCGTATAGGGCTCCATACAGCAGCTTTCCACCTTCGATGTTTGCCTACAGTACGACAGGACCCATCAGTAAACAGGGCATATTGCCTTTTCTTCTTTGCCAGTTTATTATATGGCAGAGCCTCTTCAGCACGCACCACCTCCTCTTCTGGCAATATTCCAAAACCTTTGCCTTCTGGCCACTCCATTATCACGTCCAAGATTCCTGGGCGACTGGGGTTTCCTATTTGAGCTCGCTGTGTGATAAGCACGACCCACTTCCTGCACATAGCATCAGTCGCATGATATGTAGACGGGACCCTCCCTTTGAACATCCATCCGAGCACCAGCAGTTGGAGTGCCAGGAGGAGCTGTGTTTCAGTACCAATCACTTCTGAGGCAGCTCGAATGCTTTCATACGCTGCCAATATCTCCTTTCCACTTGGAGTATGGCGGGACTCAGATCCCCTAGATCCTGGACTCCAAAACTCTAGAGGTCAACCTCGGGTCTCTCCTGGTGCCTTCTGCCAGAGACTCCAGGTAAGGCCATTCTCCCCGGCTGCCATGTAGAGCACATTTTTAACATCTTGTCCTGCCCGGACTGGCCCGAGGGCTACGGCATGAACTATCTCCTGCTTAATTTGTTCGAGGGCTCGTCGTTGCTCAGGGCCCTGTTTAAAATCATTCTTCTTATTGATAAAGAGGGCTTACAATCAGACTGTAATTTGGAATATGCATCCTCCAGAAGCCCACAACACCCAAAAAAGCTTCTGTTTCTTTTTTGCTAGGTGGTGGAGACATAGCTGTTATTTTGTTGATCACATCTATTGGGATCTGATGACATCCATCTTGCCATTTTATTCCTAAAAATTGGATCTCCCATTTGCAAAACGGGCTTTCAGAAGGATTTGACTTATTTTCTTCCCTTTCTTGAAAACCTCTTCCGATGTGTCGCCCCATACAATGATGTCATCTACATACTGCAGGTGCTCTGGAGCTTCACCCTGTTCCAATGCAGTCTGTATCAGACCATGGCAAATGGTAGGGCTGTGTTTCCACCCCTGGGGCAGTCGATTCCAGGTGTACTGGACACTCCTCCAAGCGAAAGCACACTGTGGCCTGCACTCTGCCACCAAAGCGGTTGAGAAAAACGCATTAGCGATATCAATTGTGGCGCACCACGTGGCTGCCTTTGACTCCAGTTCATATTGAAGTTCTAGCATGTCTGGCACAGTAGCACTCAGTGGTGGTGTGACTTCATTCAGGCCACCATAGCCTACTGTCAGTCGGCCCTCTCCATGAAACTTTTGCACTGGCCATATGGGGCTGTTAAAGGGTGAGCGAGTCTTGCTGATCACTCCTTGGCTCTCCAGCTGACGAATCAGCTTATGGATGGGGATCAGGGAGTCTCTGTTGGTGCGATATTGCCGCCGGTGCACTGTTGTGGTAGCGATCGGCACCTGTTTTTCTCCAACCCTCAGCAACCCCAGAACAGAAGGGTCCTCTGAGGGAGCAGGCAAGGTGGACAGCTGTCCAGGGCAGCTACACCAAAAGCCCACTGGTACTCCTTTGGGTCCTTGAAATTCCCTCTCCTGAGGTAGTCTATGCCCAGGATGCACGGAGCCTCTGGGCCAGTCACAATGGGGTGCTTCTGCCACTCATCCCCAGTTAGGCTCACTTCGGCCTCCAGTACAGTCAGCTGTTGGGATCTCCCGGTTGCTCCGGAAATACAAATGGGTTCTGCCCCTATATGGCTTGATGGCATTAGGGTACACTGTGCCCACTAAAGCCTTATATTCCTGTGGGTCTGATGTGCCAGGCCATCTAATCCACACAGTCCACCTGCTAGTCCTGGTCATAGTACTTGTTACCTACCTCTTGTAAATACGAATCAGAAATCACTTCTGGAGGATCAGAGGTAAGATCAGCCCTTCTATTAGTTCTGGGGAACTGCCCACTGGAAAGTGGAGCGACGATTTTGCTGGAGGATCCCGAACCCCCTTTTATAATTGTTTTTCCTTGCAGCTCGCGTGTGCTTGTGCCTCTAGGGTCGAGGTAGGTTTTCCATCCCACCTCCTCATGTCCTCTCCATAGTCACGCAAGTGAAGCCACAGGGTGGCTCGCGGTGTGTATCCCCTGTATCGTCTCTTTTGAGCAGAACACTTACTCCTAATAGCTGAGATGCTGGGTCCATACAGGTGGAGGGTAGGACATAGCCTCTTTGAATTGCTGGACGGTTTCTCTACAGCAGAGATGCAGGCCCGTAGGGAGGGAGAGAGAGACTTTCTGTGTATTGCTGGAGTTGGCCAGCCAATTCATCCACCGTTGGTCATCTCTCCATCCTTCCAGGCCATTACTGCTAATGAGTTGGCATAGGATGATGGTGCACTCCGTACAAAGTTCCGCCACATAGGTCATGTACAATTGACTTCACCTGGATCTTTGGAGGATTGCCCATTGTCCAAGTCACCATAAATCACCTTCAGCACAGCTAGCTGCCTCAGGTACTGCATACCTTGCTCCATGGTGGTCCACTTGCCTGGGTGACATAGAACGTCTTCCTTGAAGGGATACCTTTCCTTCACAGCCGACAGTGGCTGAGGACTCGTGCACCTTTTCCAATAGCTTTGTCAATGCCCCCTTCCCTAGAAAGGGATCACAGCTGCTTGGCTTCCCTACCTTCTAAGTCCAGGCTAATACTAGCACAAGACAGTACCCGAAATACAGTAACGGCTTTAGTACAGAGCTCAGATACCACATTAAGCTCAAGGTCGGTGTCCTAAAAACAAACCTCCCAGGCAAGACATTACTAATCATTGCAGAGGACAGCA
Organism: Phaethon aethereus; assembly: GCF_964289735.1. Classification (NCBI taxonomy): domain Eukaryota; kingdom Metazoa; phylum Chordata; class Aves; order Phaethontiformes; family Phaethontidae; genus Phaethon; species Phaethon aethereus. The sequence continues at coordinate 60,283,331 of NC_138577.1, read as the reverse complement.
ACCTGCAGAAACCAACACCACTCTTTCACATGTACGGCAAAGACGAGAGCATGACGCAAATCAAATAAACTGAAATCGTAACCCACAACGGTTATTATCTCAAGCCCTTAGCTCCACGTTGGGCACCAAAAAGGACTGTCGTGGTTTAGCCCCAGCTGGCAACTGAACACCACGCAGCCGCTCGCTCGCTCCCCCCCTGCTGTGGGACTGGGGAGAGAATTGGGAAGAAACTCAGGGGTTGAGATAAAAACACGTTAATAAGACCGAAAAAGACAAGGAAACAACAATGATAACAACAATAATAATACCGACAAAGCAATGTACAAGAACAAGTGATGCCCAATACAGCAGTTGCTCACCAGCCAGTGATCAATAGCTCGTCCCCAAGCAGCGACTCCCGTCCCCCCACTCCTCCCCCCCGCCCCGGCTAACTCCAGTTTAGGTACTGGCCATGACGTTATATGGTACGGAATACCTCTTTGGCCCGCCTGGGCCAGCTGTGTTGGCTGTGTCCCCTCCCAGTTTCCTGTACACTCGCAGCCTTCTTGCTAGCAGGCCAGCACGAGAAGCTGAGCTGTCCTTGACTACTTAGCAACAGCTCAAATCATCAGCACTTTATCAACTTTTTTCTCATCCCAACTCCAAAACATAGCCTCACGCTAGCTTCTGTGAAGAAAACCAACTCTGTCCTGGCTGAAACCAGGACACTGCCCCTCCCATTCTGCCTGCGGGCACTGGGGAAGTGCTTCTCCTCTCCCCAGAGAGGAGAAGCAAAAGAGCCTGGGGCGGTTGGTCTTGCTGCTGCAGGACAGCCCCAAGCTCCCCAGCTCCCTTTGCACAGCCTTGCCCTTGGCTTGGCCTCCTTGTCAGGGGCGGCGGGGGCAGGAGGTGTGTGTCCAATGGTCACAGTACCAGGCCTTGTGCTGATGTACCCTATCCTTGTGCCAAGCCCTGTTGATGTGCATCCTGCCCTGCCAGCATCAGCCCTCCACAGCTTCTGCAGAGTCTGCCTCTCTTGCTCCAGCCCTGAGGACCCCAGCTCCCGTTCTGGGTGGTGGTGTGCCGACCACAGCCCCTGGGCTGACCCCATAGGACACAAGCTTGCTCATTGTGGAGGCCGAGGGTGCCCTTGTGGTGGGACACTGTGAGGTTCACCAGTGAGTCATGAGCCCCAGGGCTCCTCCTTGTCCTGGGGTCGCCCTGGCCCAAGGCAGCAGCACGTCAGGAGCCCCGACGTTCCGGTATAGGGCCCAGGCACCCATGGGGCGCCCTGTCACCTGTGCCCATCCCTGCCTTCAACCGGTGGGGCTGGCGGGACACTTGTCAGTCCCACACCCCTGAGGCTGTGCCCTAGGAGCACCCCAGGGTCAGCCCTGCCTGGCGGAGTTCCACTGCTGGGCAGATTGAGCAGCAGGGTCCCTCGTGGGCTGCATGTTCCTAGGACTTGTCCGGCGCCACGTGGTGGAGCAGCATGAGAGGATCCAGTGCATCTGTGAGGGTGAGTGAGGGCAGTGGGGGCTGGCGAGGAGGAAAGAAGGACGCTGGCAATGAGCTCCTGTCCAGCCCAGGACAGAGGGACTCTGTCCCCAGTACATCACTGGGGAGAGGCATGTATCACAGGACCCCTGTGGTGTTCCTGACCAGCAGCCTCCAGCTGAGGCACCTGTCCCCCAGCTCCCTCCTGACCCGGCAAAGGGCTGGCTGCAATGCAGGGGAAGACGGACTCACTGCCAATACACGCATGTCAGCTCACCTTTGTTTCTTCATCCTCTCAGTCCCTCAAGGCTTGAGGGAAGACAGCAACCCCTTCATCTCTTCCTTGGCAACTCAAATGCTCCTGATCCTGAAAAAAGGAAGGCCAGCACCAAGCTTTAACCTGGGACAGCTGTGCTTCCGGCTCCGAAGGGCATGGAAGACGTGGCGCTCTGACCCCGAGGGATGGCACTCCTGGAGCAGAGTGAAATCAGCGGTCCTAACCCTGGGATGCTCTGCATCCTGGGGCATCCGAGGGTGCTGGTAAGCTCCTGGCATCCCCTCCTGCCCATGGAACAGCTCCACTCCTTGGGCACATCCCATCCCCTTTCATGCCATTGCGCTTTTCCCAAAGAAGGAGCCCTGCTTCTTCAGCAGGTGTAGGTATCGTCTCTTGGTGAAGACTAATGCCAAAGGAATCGGCATCATCCTGATAACAGTAGGACATCTGCTCTTTCCAGGGGCCTGTGCCAGTGCAGCAGCGTACCCACACACTTTGTCTTTGCTTCAAAGCACCACCTGCTCTGCTGGGCCACAAAACACAAGGAAGGGTGAAGCTGAAACCTTCCCTCCACTCTCCCACGCCACATCAAGGCAAGTTACTTGATCTGCCACACCCTGCCCGAGGGAGGACATGGCGCTGTCTCCCCTTGCCTGTGCTCCTGGGCTCAGACGCATCTCAGCTGAACCCTGGAGCTACAAAGCCACCCAGCCCCTCGGGCTGCAGCAGCAGCAGCAGCATCCCCTTCACCTCCTCAGCAGCAAGCTCTGCATTTTGCATGTGTCACTAGCGAGGGCACAGTGCAGGATGGCCGCTTTACAAGCGGAGTCTCCTGACCTTGTCTCCGCTCCAGAAGGTGCAACTTCTCCCACCTGTGGACGTGCATTTCTTATGGCAAGGCAGGTTGCAGGCTTGAGAAGGGAGCTGTTCTGGCAAGCCCTTCAAACCATGTTCAAATGCCAGTGTGTGGCCTTACTTGCTCCTGAAACAGCCTGAGACTGCCTGCATCGTCTGTTCCTCAGCCCTCCCTGTACCAGCAAAGGCATGAAGCACGTGCACAATTTCTGAACGACTTGTCAAGAAGTCACACTGAGAATCAATGGATTCTGCATGCTTTCTAAATCCACCTCCCCCATTTCAGGCTTCTCCTTCCTTCCACCATGACAGCTGACAGCCCCGACCCCCAAACGCAGATTTGAGCCCTGCCTAAGGCAGCTGGGTTTGTTGGACCTTTTCCTAATTGGCCTGGGTGCCATCACCAAAAGTCCCTCTGTGGAACACATCAGGCTGTAGCTTGTTATTGTTGTTCAGCCCTCACCTTTGAACAGTTCCCAAAGGGAGACATCTCTGTAAAACTTTAAGGTGGCTTTGGATTTTCATTTCATCTGTTTCTACTCTTCTGTCTTGGTCTACACAAAGCCAACATCTGGTGTTCACGAGAGCAGAAACCTTCCCTTGAGCAGTTAATATAGTCTAATGCTAACTGGATTTGTAGCGCCACTGGGGGTATAGATTTGACCCCTATTTGTAAGGCTTTCCTGCTGTCTAACCGTAGCATTTTGTAATACATTCTATGCCCCCAGATGTATTTGCTTTCACCTTCTTCAGTGCTGTTTAGTCCAAACCACAGCAGGGAGACTCCTGCGCGTTTATGAAAGCTGGCTGGGCAGTTGGCCTGAGGGTCACTGTTAGTTTCACCCTCGCCTTTCTGGCCATGGCTGATGATGACAATGAAATGTTCCTCTGGAGAGGGCTTTGATGGCGTGAGGGCCAGCAAACAACAGGCCGCACGTGCCAGTGCCTTTCCACCCTGCATTGCTCCCCCATAGTTCAGAAGTACCCTTTGGCAATGTGAAAGGCAAGATGCTAACTGCAATATGACTTGCTTAGAAGAATCAACACTACCTCGGACGACGAGCTTTTACCTCTGGGTCGATGTGACCTGAAGACCCAACCTAAGCCATCTCTTCCTGGCTGAGAACACCCCATACTGACAACAAAACACCAGAAGAGTCACCTTTCAAAAAAAACCAGGCGTATAACCATGACCAGATGAAGCAGAATGCACAATAAAGCCCCCCCCACCACCGGCAGCGCACATTGGTTTAGAACAATGTAGATTAACACACCACTGACCTTACGTTCACACCACCTGCACGGGGCAAGCAGATACTGATTACACACGCAATAGTAAGTGATTAGCCCACTTCTTACCATGAGTAATTTGGTTGGTCTACACAACTGCATTGTGACATACGCTTTCCTCTGTATTGTGGCCCACACACATTAGGCTGGGGCAGCATTCTGTGCACAGCTCATATGAGATAATGAATTCCCTTGGTAATTCTGTGCCAAGAGTCCTTGCCTCTCTCCTCGGCCAGCAAAGAACTGACCTCTACAAAGATAACCCTGATAACACCAGGACAAGTGGCCAGTGTGGAAATGGCAGTGCTGACCCTTCTCCTGCTCCTCCTATGAGCTCTTCTCCAGCCACATAACGAGGCAAAACCAAGGATGATCAAATCAGAAGTGACCAGAATTTGACCCTAAAAATTTCAAAATGATACCAGGTGGCCCAGAGAGGTAGTAGACGCACCATCCCTAGAAACATTCAAGGTCAGGTCGGATGGGGCTCTGAGCAAGCTGATCTAGTTGAAGATGTCCCTGCTCATTGCGCGGGGCTGGACTAGATGACCTTTAGAAAGGTTCTTTCCAACTCAAAGAAGTCTGTTTGAAATACAGGTTGACATCCACTATCATGGATGATGAACGTCACCCGAAGCGCTTGTGCCTTCAGAAAGGATCTAAGGACAGTGTGAAGCCACCACCGTTAGCAGGTGTTCAAAACGAAAGCATCCAGAACACACAGACAACCATTCTTTTTCAGTGATGTTGCCAGTCACACACTACTCCACCCAGGACTTTATAAAACATCACTATACTACACTAAACTTAACGATAGCATCCTCTTTGCAGGTTTCATACTCAAAGGCAAAACAAAAAGCCAAGTACCCTGAGGGAAACACTTCTCTTTCTATGCGGTGGGTGTCTTTCCACGGCTCTCCTTCTCAAGGCAGGAGAAGTGACCACCAATTTGGAAGTGCACACAAACTCAGAAGTGCACTTGGTCCGTAAGTCCTTCCACACCCCAGAAGTGCCTGTCATCATCTGGCAGTCGTTCTCCGTGGACCGCAAGTCCTCCACACCTACCTAAAAGAGTCCAACCGCCACCAGAAATTAGTTGAACCGCATCAGAAGTTACACGGGCCAGTGCCGTAGGCCATATTAGAGTGAAAAGGATGGTTGCAAGCCAGAAAACGCACCACAAACCAAAAGCATAATAAATCCCGACCAGCAGACAAACCATACAAAAAGCAGAGGCTCCGATGCAAACACTGGAAAGGAAAATAAGCTAAAACAGGACTCTCTCCCCCTGCAAAAGACCACCCAGAACACAAGATAAAGCAACAATAACATAACCCCAGGAAGGCAGCACCAAAAAGCCCAGATGCTGCTCCCTAACAGTAACAGGCTTTAAAAGCCTATCCTACTCACACTCTGGCATCTTGTAGCCCTAGCACCCCATCACCCTAGCACACTGTGACTGCAGAAGCCCAGAGCCCCAGCACCCCATAACCTTAGAACCCAATAACACTAGCACAGAAGCTTAGACGACTATTCCAGCAGCCTTCTGCTAGCACTGCATAAACCTAGAATCCCGTAACGCTAGCATTGCATAACCCTAGACCATTGTAGCCCTCTGCTAGCAAAACATTGAACACAAACGCCCTGGACATCTCTGCCAGGGCCTTCAGGTGGCCCCAGATCTCAGAAATCACAACTCTGAAGTGGAACTGAGACGGAGCCACCAATACATCACCAGCATCCAACTTCACACCCTGAGAAAGTCCCGCGTTAAATGGGGAGAAAGATTGCCTCAGCCTTTCCAGGGAGAAAGGTTGAGGCAATTGGAGACTTTGAACCAGCCAGCCATGGCCACAGGGAGTCAGCTCACCATTTCTATGTCACAAATGCCACCAGGCTGATGACGCCATCCTCCCTGTGAAACCTTCAGGGCAGCCATATGCAGTTTTGGCAGGGGGGAACGGGGGGGCCAGATACAGCCTCAGCTCTGTGGGGAGGTGCTTCCTGGGAGCAGACGCTGTCACGGGGCATTGGGAAATGCTTGCCACGCCTGGAGGCCTGGGAAACATCTTTGCATGGCTCCGTATCTTGCCAAAACCAGGGCTGGAGGAAGGCTGCTTTCGTGGCCTCCGAGAGAACGGGCTCACCTGGGCTGCTCTGCGGCCAGCGGGCACTTTGGCTGTCAGGTGGGTCTCAGCGCTACCCTGCAATCGGCTGTCACCTCCTTTGCAGGACACTCCACAGTGCATGGTACAACTCTGCTTGGTCACCCTGGGGACAAAAATCAAATGACAGTGATTGATTTGCTTTGCCCCCATTCCCGCAGTGCCGCGAATGAGAACTGCCACCCCCAAATCAGCTGTGTGGCACCACATATGGGCTGCAGATGTGGGTCATGACAGCCGTGGGGAGTGAGCAAGAGATCCTGCAGTGCGCCCAAGCCCTGCTAAGCAAGCAGAGCTGGAGACAAGAGGGGGAAGCTGTTTCTTCCTCTTTCTCTGCCTGTCCCTGTTTTTTTAAATTGCTCTCTGTCTGCCCTGTAGCGTCTATCTAGTTCTTCTTTCTCCATCTCTGTCTCCCTGTCCCTAGGTTTCAATTCCTCCCGCTCTGCCCTGAAGCCTGTCATTATTTTCATCTTTCTCTGTCCCGCTCCCTGTCTGTATTTCTAATTCCTGACTCTCCCAGAGCCCGCTGCTGGATTTTTCTTTCTCCACATCTCACTCCTGCTCTGTGTCCTCCTCTTTTTCTATTGCAATGTCCTGCTTCCTGGCCTTATCTTTTCTCTCGTACCTGCAGCCTGTCCCCTCTTTCCTAGCTGTTTCTTCTGCTCAGTTGGCTGTGCCTTTTTCTCTCACCTCATCCTCCCTGCACCACCGGGGCTAAGAGCCCAGGGCAGCCCTGGGGCGGCCACCATGGCGCCTGTGGGGTTACCAGGCCAGGCCAGGAAGACGGTGTCCCTGCAGGGTCAGACAGTAGGGAGGGCACGCCCCAAAGCATGCTAGGAGCTGTAGTCCTGAGGCATGGGGCTGCTAGGCAGCCATGTTTCTTCCCAGGGCATTCCAGGAGCTGTAGATGTGGGGCCAAGACTGCCCGTGAGGCGAGCGATGCGCTTGGGTGGGCACAGCAGCATCTCCTGCCCATCGGCCACCCCAGGGGTGACAGGAGGAGCTTGAAACCACTTGTTTCCCTGGGAGTGACCCAAAAGCTGGGGAGGGGTAGGACGTGCAGACAGATCCTGATTGTAGACCCGCTGCCAACCCCCCCACTGGGCACAAGGCACAAGGCACCCTGACTCCCAGACACCCTGAGCAGCCTAAGCCCAGCTCAGCTCCTGCAGCTGGCCCAGCCGCAGCATGTCCCCTGAGGCCTGTCCCAGAGCCCCAGGCCACCCCACAACCTGTCCTGGCAGCATCGAGCTGGACCCCAAGCACACTCGATCCTGCCTTAACACAGGTGTCATGAACACCAGCACTGGGAAGGAGCGGTGTGTGCAGGAGCTCCTGCAGCAAAGAGGGGCTCCAGCTTGGGGCACGCTGCAGTAATCACAGTTGCTGCTTTTTGCCCACTCTCCCAGAGGCCGTGCTGAGGGCTCGGTTGTCCATTTCTCCCCTGGGGGTGTTGTTGGCTCAGGTTTGCTGTCTCTCGCCTTGCTTTCCTGGCAGCGTGGGTGAAAAGGGGCGGGCGGACACGTACTGGCTTTGGACAGGAGCTGCTGTGGCAGAAGCCAAAAGGACAAGAAAAAGTTAAAGCAGCTGGAGAAGGAAATGAAGGTGTTCCAGACAGCTGATGCCTCTAGCTGCGGTCAAGAGGCAGCTGGCCTCCTTGGGTGAGGAAGGGTCTGCTGAGTAGTCCTCAGCAGACCAGATCACCAATATGAACTGTGCGATCTGTATATATAACCACAAATAAAGTATGGCCATGCAGTGTGTGTGGCTGTGTATCAACCAGTCTTTTATGGTATGAAAGTGTATTAATTTTTTTTAAATCTATCATCTACCTAGCTGCCTACCTTCCTGCACTCGTTCACATTATGTACTGTAATGTAATGAGGTAGTGGAATTTTACTGGAGACTTTGGTATTGTTCATGCATAAGTAAAGCAACCTGTGGGACAGCAGCGCCCTGGAAAGAAGCACTTTGCTGCATGGAAGGGTATCCATGCTTCCATGAAGGATACCCTGGGACAACCAAACTAGCGCCAGCATCCTAGCACCTCTGACACGTCTTTGAAACTCTCCCACCATCATCTGGCATCAGAGATCAGTAACTCTGGCAAGGTTGGCTCCAGGGACATTTGGGTGACTAGGCAAACAGCAAGACCGCTGCAGAAATGTTGTTGCAATCGGTAGTGCGGGTGTTAGCGATTAATCAAGTCGTCTTGTACCTGGATGATTGAAGGGTGTAAGAACCCTGTATAAAGACACATCTGGGGTGCCCCAGTTTGTCTAGGACACCGCATGTGCATGGAAGAAGTATTTGCCCTTGTAATTCTATACTTTGCGTCCTAGTCTCTCGCCTTGGTCAGCAGGTTGGAAATTCTTCATGGCACTGGCCCAGGGAGATCTGTGGGCAGGGCAGGGTTTGCTGGGTGAGGTGCAGGCAGCACGGGAGAAGGCCGTACAGGGCATTGATCAAGCCGAGCACGCTGTGCAGCGCCAGCTTTGGGATCTTGGTCTGTGAGCCCCAGCCAGCGATGCCTGCTCACTGTCCAGGTGCAAGCTGAGATTTCCGCTCTCAGCCAGTCCCTGCCTGGCTTCTTGGGGCGACCATTGCTCATTCCCAGGATCAGATCCAGCACAGCAGCAGTGATGCTGGTGCTGGGGCAGTGATTAAGATGCCGGTACTGCGATGGTGATGGAGGCCTCTGGCCTCGCAGCATGCACGTTAATGAATGTGGTTTCTCTCATGGGCGCCTGCCACTCAGCGCTATACCCCGTGTACCCATGCTCTTGGTGGCAATCTCTAGCCCAGCTAAACCACACGTGTGGTGGGCAGGGGCTGCATTAATCCCCCCATCCCCCTCCCGCTGCTCAAATGACCGTACGTTGCAAACTGAACACCCAAGTCTTTTATTGAATTAGGCAATAGCAACAATGCTGGACCCGTGGCGTATTGGTAGCTATTCTCTTCAGCTATCTCCATGTCCATCTCCGTCTGCACAAAAAAAACCTTCAGCTGACCCAGTGATGGCATGGCATGGCCACCCGCTCTCACTCCACCTGGGCCGGGTTCGTCATGCTCCCCCACATGGTCTTGCTGCTTGGGTGTACACCTGCCCCAGGCTTAGTGATGGCTGTTGCCACCCAGAAGAAGGGTCTCTGCCCGTAAGAACTAATATGACCACTTACGAGCACAGGTCAGGTAAGAGTCGATTATAAATGGAGGCCTGCCGGGGGCCTATTGAGTTGGTCCTCTGCAGAGCAGCAGCCTGCCGTTGGGGACTCTCCCCTTGAGGCAGGACTCCTCAAGATTGAGAGCCCTCACCTTGTTAGGAGAGTAATTGCATATTTTGGGTCATCATGCTACAACTTAAGGATTCTTGTCAGTTGTGTAGTGGTAGTTCCTCAGTAGTGGTGTGGTTCAACCAGTAGCGGTTATAACAGAGACTAGAGCAATGCTGCAGGGGTAGCCCCGATGGTAAAGGTAAAGGAACTATGTGTGCCATCCAGGGGGCAGAAGCAGCTACAAGCACTGAGTGCCTTATACACTTGCTTCCATGCTCAACGTTCATGGACGCCAGCATGGCAAAAGCGCATCTCACGTCAAGCCTCCTGTACTCCTGTTTGGGCTGGTTTCAGAGGTGACCCGTGAGAAAGGCCTGTCCCTAGCTGCTAGTCAGGAATACTGCTGGAACTGCCAGGTGTTTTCAGATTCTTCTCCACCCTCATTCCTAACACCAGAAAAGAAAAGGTAGAAGAGAAATTTTAAAAATATTTTCTTGCCTCTAAACTTAGTCTTTGAGCACTCTCATAACTCTCGGTGAACAAAAACTATTTACCTAACGCTCACCTGCAGAGATTTATCATGCAAAGAAGAGCCTCGTACTTGATTGTTCTCCACAAAGTCTAACCACATGTTAGATAACTTTCACTGGTGAAAGCACTGCTGAATGAGCAAGCCAGTATCCGCATTCTCAAGGGGAGCCAGTACGAAATAAAAATACATCTTCCTCAGGAGCTTAATACATGATGGGAAAGAAATCCTGCCACTCTCTCATCTACGCAGCACGCTGCACTGTCCCTTCAGTTCTATATTGTCTCGCAAGCACTATGCAGAGGGTTCTTCTCTTAGCAGTCAGACGTCGCCTTTACTGTGGGTTTTTTAATGGTATCAGCAGACTGTAAGGTGGGTGAAAAGAGGCTCCAATCTAAACATGGAGCTGTTTCATGCAAGGAAATACACAGAAAAACAGGTAGCAAGAGCGCCAGTATGAGCGGGAGCCTGGCACACAGCTGGGTAGGCAGCCTAGCACAGCCCACATCTCTCATGAGCGCTGCATGCACCTTCCTTTTCCAAAGAAAACATTGCTGTGTTCGTTAGTGTTGGTTCTGCGCTAATGTGGCCCAAGAGCGAATTGTGCAGCTTTTGAGGTCTTTTATGGCTTATCCAATGTATAAGTCTTTAACGGGAGGTCGTTCTGTTCTGCTCATTGGACTGTTTTCCTGCGGAAGCTGTTAACCTGTTGCAAGATTGAACTGGTTGGGTTTTTGTCGCTCCCCGTATGGCAGGGCAGTGTTTAATATCCCTCCCTCCTCAGATGCTGAATCTCACGTTTTGCATAGAACAGGTATTAAAGGTCAGGCCTTACGTAATCACAGGGATTGGATTCATGTAGGCAACTTAGCACCCGCTTGTAACGGAGGAAAGACAGAAGCGGTAGTCAAGACCTTTAATGTCCTAATACGCTCGGAGGAACTGGTTCTTAAGGCCGCTTTTTAAAGGATGTTGTGCTCCACACACGGCTCTACGACGCTATTACAAGGGAGGCGTGCGAGCGGAGCAGATGTAGTTGCGGCCAAAACGGCAGATGGCGCTATCGCAGAGGGCACGCCAAACAGCCCAGCAGGGGGCCCAAAGCTTCGCTATAGGAGACCAATCAGGGTCTGGTTCAGCATGTGCTCTTCCTTTATTGCTGCCTCCCTAGCCCCGCGACTAAGATAACTTAGTTGAAGAAGACAATGCTGTGTCACTTCACGTTTGCCTTTATGTTAGTGACGGAAGGAAAAAACCAAATTCCCTCCAGCATGTGATTTTAAAAGAAAGCTTGAATTTCACATTAGAGTTGCTCAACACGTGCTACACAGTAAATGTTGCATGCTTCGTTTGAAAGAAGGCTGGTTTATGGCTAGCTAGTTATTACCTGCTAGTTATTACCTGCGCATGTGAAAATGTTACCTCTTCATCAAAGGATGCACAGTAACTTACATTTCTGACAGCTTAAGTCCCTCTTCGATAATTTACCTGTTTTGAGAGATTAAGCGGTGCTTTGGACTCGTGCTACAGTGCGTCTTGCAGCATCACCACAAGCTGGCTAAATTAGCACCTTTTTGCTCAGAGAGCTGAGCTGACACGCGACTATCTGGATTTCTATTTCATCAGCACATTTATGCAAGAGTCAAGAGGCAGCCATTTAACTCACACCAGAGAAACTAGGACATTCCGAAATGTGAGAGCAACGTAAAGATTAAAAGCAAGGCAGATGGGGAGTTGGGACTTTGTCTTTTTGTGCTGCAAGTCTATGGTTGACAAGCAATTTCTGACGGTCCTCACACTGCTTTGCAATCCACCGAGAGCCGCAGTACTACCACACCTCACGTTTCGTTTACGACCTGTCAAAGTCACCTGCACAACCGGCACAGCGCGCAGGTACAGCTTTCACTGAAAATACCATGCCAGGATCTCAGCTTTCCTAGACTCCACAAACACCGCCCCAGCTGACGTTCTGACTGGCCACTAGCACTTAGCCTGCAAATTCATCCCTGCTGAAAAACGGAGAAAATCCCTCAAGGGAGCTAACAGAGAAGATGCAAGGAAGAAAAGGCGTTGGGGGCTCCCACCTGTACGAGGCAGACCGAAAGATGTGGGAATAGAACTCCTGGACGCTTTGGCGTAAAAAACGTAGTCGCCGGCTCTGCTTTTTACTGCTTCTCAGGCCACTTTTTCAGGGACGAGGTAGAGGAAACGAAGGGTCACAGTGTTAACGGTGCTCTCAAGCAGTGCGCAAGCAAAGCCTACAGACACTAAAGCCTCACAGTACTGGCTTGCTCTCTGTGGTTAAACAAGCTGGATGCTCTCGCGGATGCAGCGACGGCGCGATGAAGGCTGAAGAGGTAGATGGGTGCGACGCTTAGGTCGTAAGAGGAAGCGCAGAGAAGCCAGGTGGTGGAGAGCTGCTGACGACTCTCCAAGGGACCGATTGCAGCAACCGAAAGCTTTCACTCCCGGCAACTTGGGTGTGAGAGCTGCTTCTAAGAGACTCAGTTTTGCTCTTGGGTCGTAGCAAGGCTGAGGGCTAGAGGCAGAGCAAGAGCAGAGCTTCGCTACTGAAGCCGCCTGTTAAAGGGGTAACAGGCAAAGCTTAGCGCACGAAAGCTGGCATCATTGCTGGCACGTACTGTGTGAGACGTTCGGCGGTGCTGCTGCGTTGCCGAGCCGGGCTGTTAAGCGAGGTCTAGGTGGCAGCACAAAGCAAATGAGTTGCTGAAGGCTCAGAAAAGGCTGCGGAGGGAGAGCTAGAAACGGCAACTACTTTCATTCCTGGACAATTCTCCGTGACAGCATTTGCTTCGAAGCTTTTTCTCTTCTCGACCCAGTGCGTGTTTGGAGCGCGGCAGCAGCTGTTGTGGTGGAGGACGCATGTAGGCTCAGCTTGACGATGCTCTCCAGAAGGGCTGCAAAGACAGACAAATGAGCGTGACAAAATCATGCGAAATGCAGAGTGCCAATACGGATGGGGCTGCCAGGCAATGATTAGAGCAACAGAAGGCTTTCATCGGTAGCACTTTCTGTGAGGTGTTCCCTGTTGGTGGTACTGTGTTTAATGAGCCGGCTGTCAAAAAGCTGACGGCTACACCGCAGGCAAGAGACAGCACAAGACCAGGCTTGCTGCGGCTGGCAGAGGACTGCGGAGAGAATGACAGAGCCAGCAACGGCTTTCATCCCTGAGCGCTTCTGAGTGACGAACGGCTCTTGGAAGTTTCGGTCTTGCCCACCTGCCCCCGTGTGTCCTGCGTGTGCTATCTGAGGAACCAGGAGAAGCGCAGAGCCGCATTGTTACTGCAACAGTGCAAGAGCTACCTAGGGAATACGAGGGCCAGCATTCACTCTTGCCCATTTCGGCGTCAGAGCCCTGTCTTGTAGGTTTTTTTCTCTGTTCCACCGAGTCCCTGTTTCGAGTAAGAAACAGTTACAGAAGAGCGGAGGGGCAGTGTTGGTGTGTCTGTAGAGGGGCCGCCAAGAAAAACTGCGAGACCTAGGCAGCGTTCACGGCTGGCTTGTCCAGAGTGGAAGCCATAGCTGGCAGCTTTGGATTTGATGGTTTCTCAGGCACGGTTGAGGATTACCGTGGTAGGAGACGTGTAGAGTGCCGGTAACTGTGGCTCTCTTAAGGACCGGCCAAGGCAGTGTGGGCGCCAGCGAGAGATTTTAGTCCGTGCTTCTACGGTGTGGATGACACTGCTGTAGGTTTCTCCTTTTGAAGCGGGACTGTGGCTGGGCTGCGAGTAGCATGGAAGGGCCAGTGCGCAGTGTTGGTTGGCGGTGTCATCGGGCTGCCGAGGCACAACCACGTTTTCATTCCTTGCCTCTTCCAAGGGCAGACTGCAAGTAAAGGGCAGTGTGAGAGTTTTGCTGGTTGCTCGTTTGAGAGTGAGGGCTAGCACAACACTAATCTCTTTTGGTTCAGAAAGGTCTGCGGAGGGACCAATAGCGCCTGTAACTGCTTTAATTCGTGATCACTTCGGTGTGAGAGGCTTTCTTTGGGAAGATTTTTGCACTTAGGAGGGAGGCCAAGGTGGCCAAGCCGGAGCTGCACACCTGCGGTGCTGCGGCTAGGAAAGGGCTACCGAGGGACTAGTGGAGCCAGCATCTACTTTCGCTCCTGGACAGTTCTGTGTGAGAGGATGCGTTTGGAAGCTTTTTCTCTTCTCCACCCAGTGCGTGTTTGGAGTGCGGCAGTAGCTGTTGTGGTGGAGGAAGCCTTTAAGCTCAGCTCGACGATGCTCTCCAGAAGGGCTGCAAAGAAAGACAAATGAGCGTGACAAAATCATGCGAAATGCAGAATGCCAATACTGATGGGGCTGCCAGGCAATGATTAGAGCAACAGAAGGCTTTCATGGGTAGCACTTTCTGTGAAGTATTCCCTGTTGGGAAGCCGCGAGAGCTTTTGTTCATTGCTTCTAAGGTGTAGAGTTCCTTGGTGCCCGTTTGAAGTATTTGAAAGCAGAGCTGAGGAGTGGCAGAGAAAGGGCAGTGTGCGGTGGTGTTGGTCTTATGATGTTGTGCAGAAGCAGAATCTCCTTCCCAATTTATCATGTAAGGGGCAGCTGCGGGCATTGGTGGCTGCCCAGGAGAAATGCAGTTTTGCGGATGTTCAGGGAACGTCGACCCTCAGCATTGCTGTGGCGCATAAGCAGTGGCCACAGTGGAAAAAATGAGATCCAGTCCTGCTTCCTTTCATTCCTCACACCTTCACTGTGAGAATTCTATGCGGTTCTTCTGCGATTCGGAGCAGGGCTCTTTACGTACGAGAGTGATCTATAGTAGATCACTCTAATCATGCACTAGTTAGGGAGGAAAATAGCTTCCAAACAAATACTCTCAGAACTGTCCAGGAATGAAAATAGTTGCTGGCTCCACTAGTCCCTCCGCAGCCCTTTCCTAGCCGCAGCACCACAGTTGTGCAGGTCTTGCTTTGCCACCTAGGCCTCACTCCTACCAGCTGTGCAGCTCAACCCAGTGTGCTCGGTAGCAGCTTAAAATCAGACTCCCAGTGCCTAACCGGAGCTCTATCTCGCCTTGCAGCGACGGGGCAGTACGCGCTTGTATAGAGGCAGAGTCTTCTCTTCTTCCAAATGCAGTATGTAACGGGCAGATGCGGGCGTTAGTGGCTGCCCAGCAGAAGAGCAATTTGTGGACCTTCAGGCAACTTCGGTCCCCAGTAATGCTCTGGCCCTTAAGTAGTGGCCAAGAAAAAGTGAGAAGCACGCCTTTTTCTCTTGCTTCCTAACACCGTCACTGTGAGAATTATGCGTGCTTCTTCTCCGTTTCGGAGCAGGGCTCTTTGCGAACGCGAGTGCTCGGTAGCAGCTCAAGACCAAAGCCCCACTGCTTAGCGGGAGCTGTGTCCCGCTAAGGATTCTGTGGACCAACGGCAATTTTCAGTGCTGACAGCTGCTGTGTGTCAGCCCTCGATAGAAAGTTCAAGTTTGCACTGGGCTCTAGCAAGAGTGTGTGCTGAGTGTGAGAGTAAAAGCAAAGCTTCATTGTTGGCGCGGATATTAAGTGACTGCCAGGGAAACATTCGAGCCAAAGAAAGCGTACATTCCTGGCACCTTGTGTATGACAGGTTACAGCGGTGACACTGGGTTGAGCTGCACAGCTGGTAGGAGTGAGGCCTAGGTGGCAAAGCAAGACCTGCACAACTGTGGTGCTGCGGCTAGGAAAGGGCTGCGGAGGGACTAGTGGAGCCAGCAACTATTTTCATTCCTGGACAGTTCTGAGAGTATTTGTTTGGAAGCTATTTTCCTCCCTAACTAGTGCATGATTAGAGTGATCTACTATAGATCACTCTCGTACGTAAAGAGCCCTGCTCCGAATCGCAGAAGAACCGCATAGAATTCTCACAGTGAAGGTGTGAGGAATGAAAGGAAGCAGGACTGGATCTCATTTTTTCCACTGTGGCCACTGCTTATGCGCCACAGCAATGCTGAGGGTCGACGTTCCCTGAACATCCGCAAAACTGCATTTCTCCTGGGCAGCCACCAATGCCCGCAGCTGCCCCTTACATGATAAATTGGGAAGGAGATTCTGCTTCTGCACAACATCATAAGACCAACACCACCGCACACTGCCCTTTCTCTGCCACTCCTCAGCTCTGCTTTCAAATACTTCAAACGGGCACCAAGGAACTCTACACCTTAGAAGCAATGAACAAAAGCTCTCGCGGCTTCCCAACAGGGAATACTTCACAGAAAGTGCTACCCATGAAAGCCTTCTGTTGCTCTAATCATTGCCTGGCAGCCCCATCAGTATTGGCATTCTGCATTTCGCATGATTTTGTCACGCTCATTTGTCTTTCTTTGCAGCCCTTCTGGAGAGCATCGTCGAGCTGAGCCTACATGCGTCCTCCACCACAACAGCTACTGCCGCACTCCAAACACGCACTGGGTCGAGAAGAGAAAAAGCTTCGAAGCAAATGCTGTCACGGAGAATTGTCCAGGAATGAAAGTAGTTGCCGTTTCTAGCTCTCCCTCCGCAGCCCTTTCTGAGCCTTCAGCAACTCATTTGCTTTGTGCTGCCACCTAGACCTCGCTTAACAGCCCGGCTCGGCAACGCAGCAGCACCGCCGAACGTCTCACACAGTGCGTGCCAGCAATGATGCCAGCTTTCGTGCGCTAAGCTTTGCCTGTTTCCCCTTCAGTAGGGGGAAGGGCGGCTTCAGTAGCGAAGCTCTGCTCTTGCTCTGCCTCTAGCCCTCAGCCTTGCTACGACCCAAGAGCAAAACTGAGTCTCTTAGAAGCAGCTCTCACACCCAAGTTGCCGGGAGTGAAAGCTTTCGGTTGCTGCAATCGGTCCCTTGGAGAGTCGTCAGCAGCTCTCCACCACCTGGCTTCTCTGCGCTTCCTCTTACGACCTAAGCGTCGCACCCATCTACCTCTTCATCGCGCCGTCGCTGCATCCGCGAGAGCATCCAGCTTGTTTAACCACAGAGAGCAAGCCAGTACTGTGAGGCTTTAGTGTCTGTAGGCTTTGCTTGCGCACTGCTTGAGAGCACCGTTAACACTGTGACCCTTCGTTTCCTCTACCTCGTCCCTGAAAAAGTGGCCTGAGAAGCAGTAAAAAGCAGAGCCGGCGACTACGTTTTTTACGCCAAAGCGTCCAGGAGTTCTATTCCCACATCTTTCGGTCTGCCTCGTACAGGTGGGAGCCCCCAACGCCTTTTCTTCCTTGCATCTTCTCTGTTAGCTCCCTTGAGGGATTTTCTCCGTTTTTCAGCAGGGATGAATTTGCAGGCTAAGTGCTAGTGGCCAGTCAGAACGTCAGCTGGGGCGGTGTTTGTGGAGTCTAGGAAAGCTGAGATCCTGGCATGGTATTTTCAGTGAAAGCTGTACCTGCGCGCTGTGCCGGTTGTGCAGGTGACTTTGACAGGTCGTAAACGAAACGTGAGGTGTGGTAGTACTGCGGCTCTCGGTGGATTGCAAAGCAGTGTGAGGACCGTCAGAAATTGCTTGTCAACCATAGACTTGCAGCACAAAAAGACAAAGTCCCAACTCCCCATCTGCCTTGCTTTTAATCTTTACGTTGCTCTCACATTTCGGAATGTCCTAGTTTCTCTGGTGTGAGTTAAATGGCTGCCTCTTGACTCTTGCATAAATGTGCTGATGAAATAGAAATCCAGATAGTCGCGTGTCAGCTCAGCTCTCTGAGCAAAAAGGTGCTAATTTAGCCAGCTTGTGGTGATGCTGCAAGACGCACTGTAGCACGAGTCCAAAGCACCGCTTAATCTCTCAAAACAGGTAAATTATCGAAGAGGGACTTAAGCTGTCAGAAATGTAAGTTACTGTGCATCCTTTGATGAAGAGGTAACATTTTCACATGCGCAGGTAATAACTAGCAGGTAATAACTAGCTAGCCATAAACCAGCCTTCTTTCAAACGAAGCATGCAACATTTACTGTGTAGCACGTGTTGAGCAACTCTAATGTGAAATTCAAGCTTTCTTTTAAAATCACATGCTGGAGGGAATTTGGTTTTTTCCTTCCGTCACTAACATAAAGGCAAACGTGAAGTGACACAGCATTGTCTTCTTCAACTAAGTTATCTTAGTCGCGGGGCTAGGGAGGCAGCAATAAAGGAAGAGCACATGCTGAACCAGACCCTGATTGGTCTCCTATAGCGAAGCTTTGGGCCCCCTGCTGGGCTGTTTGGCGTGCCCTCTGCGATAGCGCCATCTGCCGTTTTGGCCACAACTACATCTGCTCCGCTCGCACGCCTCCCTTGTAATAGCGTCGTAGAGCCGTGTGTGGAGCACAACATCCTTTAAAAAGCGGCCTTAAGAACCAGTTCCTCCGAGCGTATTAGGACATTAAAGGTCTTGACTACCGCTTCTGTCTTTCCTCCGTTACAAGCGGGTGCTAAGTTGCCTACATGAATCCAATCCCTGTGATTACGTAAGGCCTGACCTTTAATACCTGTTCTATGCAAAACGTGAGATTCAGCATCTGAGGAGGAGGGATATTAAACACTGCCCTGCCAGACGGGGAGTGACAAAAACCCAACCAGTTCAATCTTGCAACAGGTTAACAGCTTCCGCAGGAAAACAGTCCAATGAGCAGAACAGAACGACCTCCCGTTAAAGACTTATACATTGGATAAGCCATAAAAGACCTCAAAAGCTGCACAATTCGCTCTTGGGCCACATTAGCGCAGAACCAACACTAACGAACACAGCAATGTTTTCTTTGGAAAAGGAAGGTGCATGCAGCGCTCATGAGAGATGTGGGCTGTGCTAGGCTGCCTACCCAGCTGTGTGCCAGGCTCCCGCTCATACTGGCGCTCTTGCTACCTGTTTTTCTGTGTATTTCCTTGCATGAAACAGCTCCATGTTTAGATTGGAGCCTCTTTTCACCCACCTTACAGTCTGCTGATACCATTAAAAAACCCACAGTAAAGGCGACGTCTGACTGCTAAGAGAAGAACCCTCTGCATAGTGCTTGCGAGACAATATAGAACTGAAGGGACAGTGCAGCGTGCTGCGTAGATGAGAGAGTGGCAGGATTTCTTTCCCATCATGTATTAAGCTCCTGAGGAAGATGTATTTTTATTTCGTACTGGCTCCCCTTGAGAATGCGGATACTGGCTTGCTCATTCAGCAGTGCTTTCACCAGTGAAAGTTATCTAACATGTGGTTAGACTTTGTGGAGAACAATCAAGTACGAGTCTCTTCTTTGCATGATAAATCTCTGCAGGTGAGCGTTAGGTAAATAGTTTTTGTTCACCGAGAGTTATGAGAGTGCTCAAAGACTAAGTTTAGAGGCAAGAAAATATTTTTAAAATTTCTCTTCTACCTTTTCTTTTCTGGTGTTAGGAATGGGGGTGGAGAAGAATCTGAAAACACCTGGCAGTTCCAGCAGTATTCCTGACTAGCAGCTAGGGACAGGCCTTTCTCACGGGTCACCTCTGAAACCAGCCCAAACAGGAGTACAGGAGGCTTGACGTGAGATGCGCTTTTGCCATGCTGGCGTCCATGAACGTTGAGCATGGAAGCAAGTGTATAAGGCACTCAGTGCTTGTAGCTGCTTCTGCCCCCTGGATGGCACACATAGTTCCTTTACCTTTACCATCGGGGCTACCCCTGCAGCATTGCTCTAGTCTCTGTTATAACCGCTACTGGTTGAACCACACCACTACTGAGGAACTACCACTACACAACTGACAAGAATCCTTAAGTTGTAGCATGATGACCCAAAATATGCAATTACTCACCTAACAAGGTGAGGGCTCTCAATCTTGAGGAGTCCTGCCTCAAGGGGAGAGTCCCCAACGGCAGGCTGCTGCTCTGCAGAGGACCAACTCAATAGGCCCCCGGCAGGCCTCCATTTATAATCGACTCTTACCTGACCTGTGCTCGTAAGTGGTCATATTAGTTCTTACGGGCAGAGACCCTTCTTCTGGGTGGCAACAGCCATCACTAAGCCTGGGGCAGGTGTACACCCAAGCAGCAAGACCATGTGGGGGAGCATGACGAACCCGGCCCAGGTGGAGTGAGAGCGGGTGGCCATGCCATGCCATCACTGGGTCAGCTGAAGGTTTTTTTTGTGCAGACGGAGATGGACATGGAGATAGCCGAAGAGAATAGCTACCAATACGCCACGGGTCCAGCATTGTTGCTATTGCCTAATTCAATAAAAGACTTGGGTGTTCAGTTTGCAACGTACGGTCATTTGAGCAGCAGGAGGGGGATGGGGGGATTAATGCAGCCCCTGCCCACCACACGTGTGGTTTAGCTGGGCTAGAGATTGCCACCAAGAGCATGGGTACACGGGGTATAGCGCTGAGTGGCAGGCGCCCATGAGAGAAACCACATTCATTAACGTGCATGCTGCGAGGCCAGAGGCCTCCATCACCATCGCAGTACCGGCATCTTAATCACTGCCCCAGCACCAGCATCACTGCTGCTGTGCTGGATCTGATCCTGGGAATGAGCAATGGTCGCCCCAAGAAGCCAGGCAGGGACTGGCTGAGAGCGGAAATCTCAGCTTGCACCTGGACAGTGAGCAGGCATCGCTGGCTGGGGCTCACAGACCAAGATCCCAAAGCTGGCGCTGCACAGCGTGCTCGGCTTGATCAATGCCCTGTACGGCCTTCTCCCGTGCTGCCTGCACCTCACCCAGCAAACCCTGCCCTGCCCACAGATCTCCCTGGGCCAGTGCCATGAAGAATTTCCAACCTGCTGACCAAGGCGAGAGACTAGGACGCAAAGTATAGAATTACAAGGGCAAATACTTCTTCCATGCACATGCGGTGTCCTAGACAAACTGGGGCACCCCAGATGTGTCTTTATACAGGGTTCTTACACCCTTCAATCATCCAGGTACAAGACGACTTGATTAATCGCTAACACTCGCACTACCGATTGCAACAACATTTCTGCAGCGGTCTTGCTGTTTGCCTAGTCACCCAAATGTCCCTGGAGCCAACCTTGCCAGAGTTACTGATCTCTGATGCCAGATGATGGTGGGAGAGTTTCAAAGACGTGTCAGAGGTGCTAGGATGCTGGCGCTAGTTTGGTTGTCCCAGGGTATCCTTCATGGAAGCATGGATACCCTTCCATGCAGCAAAGTGCTTCTTTCTAGGGCGCTGCTGTCCCACAGGTTGCTTTACTTATGCATGAACAATACCAAAGTCTCCAGTAAAATTCCACTACCTCATTACATTACAGTACATAATGTGAACGAGTGCAGGAAGGTAGGCAGCTAGGTAGATGATAGATTTAAAAAAAATTAATACACTTTCATACCATAAAAGACTGGTTGATACACAGCCGCACACACTGCATGGCCATACTTTATTTGTGGTTATATATACAGATCGCACAGTTCATATTGGTGATCTGGTCTGCTGAGGACTACTCAGCAGACCCTTCCTCACCCAAGGAGGCCAGCTGCCTCTTGACCGCAGCTAGAGGCATCAGCTGTCTGGAACACCTTCATTTCCTTCTCCAGCTGCTTTAACTTTTTCTTGTCCTTTTGGCTTCTGCCACAGCAGCTCCTGTCCAAAGCCAGTACGTGTCCGCCCGCCCCTTTTCACCCACGCTGCCAGGAAAGCAAGGCGAGAGACAGCAAACCTGAGCCAACAACACCCCCAGGGGAGAAATGGACAACTGAGCCCTCAGCACGGCCTCTGGGAGAGTGGGCAAAAAGCAGCAACTGTGATTACTGCAGCGTGCCCCAAGCTGGAGCCCCTCTTTGCTGCAGGAGCTCCTGCACACACCGCTCCTTCCCAGTGCTGGTGTTCATGACACCTGTGTTAAGGCAGGATCGAGTGTGCTTGGGGTCCAGCTCGATGCTGCCAGGACAGGTTGTGGGGTGGCCTGGGGCTCTGGGACAGGCCTCAGGGGACATGCTGCGGCTGGGCCAGCTGCAGGAGCTGAGCTGGGCTTAGGCTGCTCAGGGTGTCTGGGAGTCTGGGTGCCTGGTGCCTTGTGCCCAGTGGGGGGGTTGGCAGCGGGTCTACAATCAGGATCTGTCTGCACGTCCTACCCCTCCCCAGCTTTTGGGTCACTCCCAGGGAAACAAGTGGTTTCAAGCTCCTCCTGTCACCCCTGGGGTGGCCGACGGGCAGGAGATGCTGCTGTGCCCACCCAAGCGCATCGCTCGCCTCACGGGCAGTCTTGGCCCCACATCTACAGCTCCTGGAATGCCCTGGGAAGAAACATGGCTGCCTAGCAGCCCCATGCCTCAGGACTACAGCTCCTAGCATGCTTTGGGGCGTGCCCTCCCTACTGTCTGACCCTGCAGGGACGCCGTCTTCCTGGCCTGGCCTGGTAACCCCACAGGCGCCATGGTGGCCGCCCCAGGGCTGCCCTGGGCTCTTAGCCCCGGTGGTGCAGGGAGGATGAGGTGAGAGAAAAAGGCACAGCCAACTGAGCAGAAGAAACAGCTAGGAAAGAGGGGACAGGCTGCAGGTACGAGAGAAAAGATAAGGCCAGGAAGCAGGACATTGCAATAGAAAAAGAGGAGGACACAGAGCAGGAGTGAGATGTGGAGAAAGAAAAATCCAGCAGCGGGCTCTGGGAGAGTCAGGAATTAGAAATACAGACAGGGAGCGGGACAGAGAAAGATGAAAATAATGACAGGCTTTAGGGCAGAGCGGGAGGAATTGAAACCTAGGGACAGGGAGACAGAGATGGAGAAAGAAGAACTAAATAGACGCTACAGGGCAGACAGAGAGCAATTTAAAAAAACAGGGACAGGCAGAGAAAGAGGAAGAAACAGCTTCCCCCTCTTGTCTCCAGCTCTGCTTGCTTAGCAGGGCTTGGGCGCACTGCAGGATCTCTTGCTCACTCCCCACGGCTGTCATGACCCACATCTGCAGCCCATATGTGGTGCCACACAGCTGATTTGGGGGTGGCAGTTCTCATTCGCGGCACTGCAGGAATGGGGGCAAAGCAAATCAATCACTGTCATTTGATTTTTGTCCCCAGGGTGACCAAGCAGAGTTGTACCATGCACTGTGGAGTGTCCTGCAAAGGAGGTGACAGCCGATTGCAGGGTAGCGCTGAGACCCACCTGACAGCCAAAGTGCCCGCTGGCCGCAGAGCAGCCCAGGTGAGCCCGTTCTCTCGGAGGCCACGAAAGCAGCCTTCCTCCAGCCCTGGTTTTGGCAAGATACGGAGCCATGCAAAGATGTTTCCCAGGCCTCCAGGCGTGGCAAGCATTTCCCAATGCCCCGTGACAGCGTCTGCTCCCAGGAAGCACCTCCCCACAGAGCTGAGGCTGTATCTGGCCCCCCCGTTCCCCCCTGCCAAAACTGCATATGGCTGCCCTGAAGGTTTCACAGGGAGGATGGCGTCATCAGCCTGGTGGCATTTGTGACATAGAAATGGTGAGCTGACTCCCTGTGGCCATGGCTGGCTGGTTCAAAGTCTCCAATTGCCTCAACCTTTCTCCCTGGAAGGCTGAGGCAATCTTTCTCCACATTTAACGCGGGACTTTCTCAGGGTGTGAAGTTGGATGCTGGTGATGTATTGGTGGCTCCGTCTCAGTTCCACTTCAGAGTTGTGATTTCTGAGATCTGGGGCCACCTGAAGGCCCTGGCAGAGATGTCCAGGGCGTTTGTGTTCAATGTTTTGCTAGCAGAGGGCTACAATGGTCTAGGGTTATGCAATGCTAGCGTTACGGGATTCTAGGTTTATGCAGTGCTAGCAGAAGGCTGCTGGAATAGTCGTCTAAGCTTCTGTGCTAGTGTTATTGGGTTCTAAGGTTATGGGGTGCTGGGGCTCTGGGCTTCTGCAGTCACAGTGTGCTAGGGTGATGGGGTGCTAGGGCTACAAGATGCCAGAGTGTGAGTAGGATAGGCTTTTAAAGCCTGTTACTGTTAGGGAGCAGCATCTGGGCTTTTTGGTGCTGCCTTCCTGGGGTTATGTTATTGTTGCTTTATCTTGTGTTCTGGGTGGTCTTTTGCAGGGGGAGAGAGTCCTGTTTTAGCTTATTTTCCTTTCCAGTGTTTGCATCGGAGCCTCTGCTTTTTGTATGGTTTGTCTGCTGGTCGGGATTTATTATGCTTTTGGTCTGTGGTGCGTTTTCTGGCTTGCAACCATCCTTTTCACTCTAATATGGCCTACGGCACTGGCCCGTGTAACTTCTGATGCGGTTCAACTAATTTCTGGTGGCGGTTGGACTCTTTTAGGTAGATGTGGAGGACTTGCGGTCCACGGAGAACGACTGCCAGATGATGACAGGCACTTCTGGGGTGTGGAAGGACTTACGGACCAAGTGCACTTCTGAGTTTGTGTGCACTTCCAAATTGGTGGTCACTTCTCCTGCCTTGAGAAGGAGAGCCGTGGAAAGACACCCACCGCATAGAAAGAGAAGTGTTTCCCTCAGGGTACTTGGCTTTTTGTTTTGCCTTTGAGTATGAAACCTGCAAAGAGGATGCTATCGTTAAGTTTAGTGTAGTATAGTGATGTTTTATAAAGTCCTGGGTGGAGTAGTGTGTGACTGGCAACATCACTGAAAAAGAATGGTTGTCTGTGTGTTCTGGATGCTTTCGTTTTGAACACCTGCTAACGGTGGTGGCTTCACACTGTCCTTAGATCCTTTCTGAAGGCACAAGCGCTTCGGGTGACGTTCATCATCCATGATAGTGGATGTCAACCTGTATTTCAAACAGACTTCTTTGAGTTGGAAAGAACCTTTCTAAAGGTCATCTAGTCCAGCCCCGCGCAATGAGCAGGGACATCTTCAACTAGATCAGCTTGCTCAGAGCCCCATCCGACCTGACCTTGAATGTTTCTAGGGATGGTGCGTCTACTACCTCTCTGGGCCACCTGGTATCATTTTGAAATTTTTAGGGTCAAATTCTGGTCACTTCTGATTTGATCATCCTTGGTTTTGCCTCGTTATGTGGCTGGAGAAGAGCTCATAGGAGGAGCAGGAGAAGGGTCAGCACTGCCATTTCCACACTGGCCACTTGTCCTGGTGTTATCAGGGTTATCTTTGTAGAGGTCAGTTCTTTGCTGGCCGAGGAGAGAGGCAAGGACTCTTGGCACAGAATTACCAAGGGAATTCATTATCTCATATGAGCTGTGCACAGAATGCTGCCCCAGCCTAATGTGTGTGGGCCACAATACAGAGGAAAGCGTATGTCACAATGCAGTTGTGTAGACCAACCAAATTACTCATGGTAAGAAGTGGGCTAATCACTTACTATTGCGTGTGTAATCAGTATCTGCTTGCCCCGTGCAGGTGGTGTGAACGTAGGGTCAGTGGTGTGTTAATCTACATTGTTCTAAACCAATGTGCGCTGCCGGTGGTGGGGGGGGCTTTATTGTGCATTCTGCTTCATCTGGTCATGGTTATACGCCTGGTTTTTTTTGAAAGGTGACTCTTCTGGTGTTTTGTTGTCAGTATGGGGTGTTCTCAGCCAGGAAGAGATGGCTTAGGTTGGGTCTTCAGGTCACATCGACCCAGAGGTAAAAGCTCGTCGTCCGAGGTAGTGTTGATTCTTCTAAGCAAGTCATATTGCAGTTAGCATCTTGCCTTTCACATTGCCAAAGGGTACTTCTGAACTATGGGGGAGCAATGCAGGGTGGAAAGGCACTGGCACGTGCGGCCTGTTGTTTGCTGGCCCTCACGCCATCAAAGCCCTCTCCAGAGGAACATTTCATCGTCATCATCAGCCATGGCCAGAAAGGCGAGGGTGAAACTAACAGTGACCCTCAGGCCAACTGCCCAGCCAGCTTTCATAAACGCGCAGGAGTCTCCCTGCTGTGGTTTGGACTAAACAGCACTGAAGAAGGTGAAAGCAAATACATCTGGGGGCATAGAATGTATTACAAAATGCTACGGTTAGACAGCAGGAAAGCCTTACAAATAGGGGTCAAATCTATACCCCCAGTGGCGCTACAAATCCAGTTAGCATTAGACTATATTAACTGCTCAAGGGAAGGTTTCTGCTCTCGTGAACACCAGATGTTGGCTTTGTGTAGACCAAGACAGAAGAGTAGAAACAGATGAAATGAAAATCTAAAGCCACCTTAAAGTTTTACAGAGATGTCTCCCTTTGGGGACTGTTCAAGGGTGAGGGCTGAACAACAATAACAAGCTACAGCCTGATGTGTTCCACAGAGGGACTTTTGGTGATGGCACCCAGGCCAATTAGGAAAAGGTCCAACAAACCCAGCTGCCTTAGGCAGGGCTCAAATCTGCGTTTGGGGGTCGGGGCTGTCAGCTGTCATGGTGGAAGGAAGGAGAAGCCTGAAATGGGGGAGGTGGATTTAGAAAGCATGCAGAATCCATTGATTCTCAGTGTGACTTCTTGACAAGTCGTTCAGAAATTGTGCACGTGCTTCATGCCTTTGCTGGTACAGGGAGGGTTGAGGAACAGACGATGCAGGCAGTCTCAGGCTGTTTCAGGAGCAAGTAAGGCCACACACTGGCATTTGAACATGGTTTGAAGGGCTTGCCAGAACAGCTCCCTTCTCAAGCCTGCAACCTGCCTTGCCATAAGAAATGCACGTCCACAGGTGGGAGAAGTTGCACCTTCTGGAGCGGAGACAAGGTCAGGAGACTCCGCTTGTAAAGCGGCCATCCTGCACTGTGCCCTCGCTAGTGACACATGCAAAATGCAGAGCTTGCTGCTGAGGAGGTGAAGGGGATGCTGCTGCTGCTGCTGCAGCCCGAGGGGCTGGGTGGCTTTGTAGCTCCAGGGTTCAGCTGAGATGCGTCTGAGCCCAGGAGCACAGGCAAGGGGAGACAGCGCCATGTCCTCCCTCGGGCAGGGTGTGGCAGATCAAGTAACTTGCCTTGATGTGGCGTGGGAGAGTGGAGGGAAGGTTTCAGCTTCACCCTTCCTTGTGTTTTGTGGCCCAGCAGAGCAGGTGGTGCTTTGAAGCAAAGACAAAGTGTGTGGGTACGCTGCTGCACTGGCACAGGCCCCTGGAAAGAGCAGATGTCCTACTGTTATCAGGATGATGCCGATTCCTTTGGCATTAGTCTTCACCAAGAGACGATACCTACACCTGCTGAAGAAGCAGGGCTCCTTCTTTGGGAAAAGCGCAATGGCATGAAAGGGGATGGGATGTGCCCAAGGAGTGGAGCTGTTCCATGGGCAGGAGGGGATGCCAGGAGCTTACCAGCACCCTCGGATGCCCCAGGATGCAGAGCATCCCAGGGTTAGGACCGCTGATTTCACTCTGCTCCAGGAGTGCCATCCCTCGGGGTCAGAGCGCCACGTCTTCCATGCCCTTCGGAGCCGGAAGCACAGCTGTCCCAGGTTAAAGCTTGGTGCTGGCCTTCCTTTTTTCAGGATCAGGAGCATTTGAGTTGCCAAGGAAGAGATGAAGGGGTTGCTGTCTTCCCTCAAGCCTTGAGGGACTGAGAGGATGAAGAAACAAAGGTGAGCTGACATGCGTGTATTGGCAGTGAGTCCGTCTTCCCCTGCATTGCAACCAGCCCTTTGCCGGGTCAGGAGGGAGCTGGGGGACAGGTGCCTCAGCTGGAGGCTGCTGGTCAGGAACACCACAGGGGTCCTGTGATACATGCCTCTCCCCAGTGATGTACTGGGGACAGAGTCCCTCTCTCCTGGGCTGGACAGGAGCTCATTGCCAGCGTCCTTCTTTCCTCCTCGCCAGCCCCCACTGCCCTCACTCACCCTCACAGATGCACTGGATCCTCTCATGCTGCTCCACCACGTGGCGCCGGACAAGTCCTAGGAACATGCAGCCCACGAGGGACCCTGCTGCTCAATCTGCCCAGCAGTAGAACTCCGCCAGGCAGGGCTGACCCTGGGGTGCTCCTAGGGCACAGCCTCAGGGGTGTGGGACTGACAAGTGTCCCGCCAGCCCCACCGGTTGAAGGCAGGGATGGGCACAGGTGACAGGGCGCCCCATGGGTGCCTGGGCCCTATACCGGAACGTCGGGGCTCCTGACGTGCTGCTGCCTTGGGCCAGGGCGACCCCAGGACAAGGAGGAGCCCTGGGGCTCATGACTCACTGGTGAACCTCACAGTGTCCCACCACAAGGGCACCCTCGGCCTCCACAATGAGCAAGCTTGTGTCCTATGGGGTCAGCCCAGGGGCTGTGGTCGGCACACCACCACCCAGAACGGGAGCTGGGGTCCTCAGGGCTGGAGCAAGAGAGGCAGACTCTGCAGAAGCTGTGGAGGGCTGATGCTGGCAGGGCAGGATGCACATCAACAGGGCTTGGCACAAGGATAGGGTACATCAGCACAAGGCCTGGTACTGTGACCATTGGACACACACCTCCTGCCCCCGCCGCCCCTGACAAGGAGGCCAAGCCAAGGGCAAGGCTGTGCAAAGGGAGCTGGGGAGCTTGGGGCTGTCCTGCAGCAGCAAGACCAACCGCCCCAGGCTCTTTTGCTTCTCCTCTCTGGGGAGAGGAGAAGCACTTCCCCAGTGCCCGCAGGCAGAATGGGAGGGGCAGTGTCCTGGTTTCAGCCAGGACAGAGTTGGTTTTCTTCACAGAAGCTAGCGTGAGGCTATGTTTTGGAGTTGGGATGAGAAAAATGTTGATAAAGTGCTGATGATTTGAGCTGTTGCTAAGTAGTCAAGGACAGCTCAGCTTCTCGTGCTGGCCTGCTAGCAAGAAGGCTGCGAGTGTACAGGAAACTGGGAGGGGACACAGCCAGGACAGCTGGCCCAGGCGGGCCAAAGAGGTATTCCGTACCATATAACGTCATGGCCAGTACCTAAACTGGAGTTAGCCGGGGCGGGGGGGAGGAGTGGGGGGACGGGAGTCGCTGCTTGGGGACGAGCTATTGATCAGTGGCTGGTGAGCAACTGCTGTATTGGGCATCACTTGTTCTTGTACATTGCTTTGTCGGTATTATTATTGTTGTTATCATTGTTGTTTCCTTGTCTTTTTCGGTCTTATTAACGTGTTTTTATCTCAACCCCTGAGTTTCTTCCCAATTCTCTCCCCAGTCCCACAGCAGGGGGGGAGCGAGCGAGCGGCTGCGTGGTGTTCAGTTGCCAGCTGGGGCTAAACCACGACAGTCCTTTTTGGTGCCCAACGTGGAGCTAAGGGCTTGAGATAATAACCGTTGTGGGTTACGATTTCAGTTTATTTGATTTGCGTCATGCTCTCGTCTTTGCCGTACATGTGAAAGAGTGGTGTTGGTTTCTGCAGGTTGCTGTCCTCTGCAATGATTAGTAATGTCTTGCCTGGGAGGTTTGTTTTTAGGACACCGACCTTGAGCTTAATGTGGTATCTGAGCTCTGTACTAAAGCCGTTACTGTATTTCGGGTACTGTCTTGTGCTAGTATTAGCCTGGACTTAGAAGGTAGGGAAGCCAAGCAGCTGTGATCCCTTTCTAGGGAAGGGGGCATTGACAAAGCTATTGGAAAAGGTGCACGAGTCCTCAGCCACTGTCGGCTGTGAAGGAAAGGTATCCCTTCAAGGAAGACGTTCTATGTCACCCAGGCAAGTGGACCACCATGGAGCAAGGTATGCAGTACCTGAGGCAGCTAGCTGTGCTGAAGGTGATTTATGGTGACTTGGACAATGGGCAATCCTCCAAAGATCCAGGTGAAGTCAATTGTACATGACCTATGTGGCGGAACTTTGTACGGAGTGCACCATCATCCTATGCCAACTCATTAGCAGTAATGGCCTGGAAGGATGGAGAGATGACCAACGGTGGATGAATTGGCTGGCCAACTCCAGCAATACACAGAAAGTCTCTCTCTCCCTCCCTACGGGCCTGCATCTCTGCTGTAGAGAAACCGTCCAGCAATTCAAAGAGGCTATGTCCTACCCTCCACCTGTATGGACCCAGCATCTCAGCTATTAGGAGTAAGTGTTCTGCTCAAAAGAGACGATACAGGGGATACACACCGCGAGCCACCCTGTGGCTTCACTTGCGTGACTATGGAGAGGACATGAGGAGGTGGGATGGAAAACCTACCTCGACCCTAGAGGCACAAGCACACGCGAGCTGCAAGGAAAAACAATTATAAAAGGGGGTTCGGGATCCTCCAGCAAAATCGTCGCTCCACTTTCCAGTGGGCAGTTCCCCAGAACTAATAGAAGGGCTGATCTTACCTCTGATCCTCCAGAAGTGATTTCTGATTCATATTTACAAGAGGTAGGTAACAAGTACTATGACCAGGACTAGCAGGTGGACTGTGTGGATTAGATGGCCTGGCACATCAGACCCACAGGAATATAAGGCTTTAGTGGGCACAGTGTACCCTAATGCCATCAAGCCATATAGGGGCAGAACCCATTTGTATTTCCGGAGCAACCGGGAGATCCCAACAGCTGACTGTACTGGAGGCCGAAGTGAGCCTAACTGGGGATGAGTGGCAGAAGCACCCCATTGTGACTGGCCCAGAGGCTCCGTGCATCCTGGGCATAGACTACCTCAGGAGAGGGAATTTCAAGGACCCAAAGGAGTACCAGTGGGCTTTTGGTGTAGCTGCCCTGGACAGCTGTCCACCTTGCCTGCTCCCTCAGAGGACCCTTCTGTTCTGGGGTTGCTGAGGGTTGGAGAAAAACAGGTGCCGATCGCTACCACAACAGTGCACCGGCGGCAATATCGCACCAACAGAGACTCCCTGATCCCCATCCATAAGCTGATTCGTCAGCTGGAGAGCCAAGGAGTGATCAGCAAGACTCGCTCACCCTTTAACAGCCCCATATGGCCAGTGCAAAAGTTTCATGGAGAGGGCCGACTGACAGTAGGCTATGGTGGCCTGAATGAAGTCACACCACCACTGAGTGCTACTGTGCCAGACATGCTAGAACTTCAATATGAACTGGAGTCAAAGGCAGCCACGTGGTGCGCCACAATTGATATCGCTAATGCGTTTTTCTCAACCGCTTTGGTGGCAGAGTGCAGGCCACAGTGTGCTTTCGCTTGGAGGAGTGTCCAGTACACCTGGAATCGACTGCCCCAGGGGTGGAAACACAGCCCTACCATTTGCCATGGTCTGATACAGACTGCATTGGAACAGGGTGAAGCTCCAGAGCACCTGCAGTATGTTGATGACATCATTGTATGGGGCGACACATCGGAAGAGGTTTTCAAGAAAGGGAAGAAAATAAGTCAAATCCTTCTGAAAGCCCGTTTTGCAAATGGGAGATCCAATTTTTAGGAATAAAATGGCAAGATGGATGTCATCAGATCCCAATAGATGTGATCAACAAAATAACAGCTATGTCTCCACCACCTAGCAAAAAAGAAACAGAAGCTTTTTTGGGTGTTGTGGGCTTCTGGAGGATGCATATTCCAAATTACAGTCTGATTGTAAGCCCTCTTTATCAATAAGAAGAATGATTTTAAACAGGGCCCTGATCAACGACAAGCCCTCGAACAAATTAAGCAGGAGATAGTTCATGCCGTAGCCCTCGGGCCAGTCCGGGCAGGACAAGATGTTAAAAATGTGCTCTACATGGCAGCCGGGGAGAATGGCCTTACCTGGAGTCTCTGGCAGAAGGCACCAGGAGAGACCCGAGGTTGACCTCTAGAGTTTTGGAGTCCAGGATCTAGGGGATCTGAGTCCCGCCATACTCCAAGTGGAAAGGAGATATTGGCAGCGTATGAAAGCATTCGAGCTGCCTCAGAAGTGATTGGTACTGAAACACAGCTCCTCCTGGCACTCCAACTGCTGGTGCTCGGATGGATGTTCAAAGGGAGGGTCCCGTCTACATATCATGCGACTGATGCTATGTGCAGGAAGTGGGTCGCGCTTATCACACAGCGAGCTCAAATAGGAAACCCCAGTCGCCCAGGAATCTTGGAAGTGATAATGGAGTGGCCAGAAGGCAAAGGTTTTGGAATATTGCCAGAAGAGGAGGTGGTGCGTGCTGAAGAGGCTCTGCCATATAATAAACTGGCAAAGAAGAAAAGGCAATATGCCCTGTTTACTGATGGGTCCTGTCGTACTGTAGGCAAACATCGAAGGTGGAAAGCTGCTGTATGGAGCCCTATACGACGAGTCACAGAAGCTGCTGAAGGACAAGGTGAGTCAAGTCAGTTTGCAGAGGTGAAAGCCACCCAGCTGGCTTTAGCTACTGCTGAATGAGAAAAATGGCCAGTACTCTATGTCCTTACTGATTCATGAATGGTGGCAAATGCTCTATGGGTGTGGCTATAGCAATGGAAGCAGAGCAACTAGCAGCACAGAGGCAAGCCCACCTGGGCTGCTGAATTATGGCAAGATGTTGCTGCCTGCTTAGAGAATCTGGTCATAAAAGTATGTCATGTCATGTAGGTGCTTACGTACCCAAGAGTTGGGCCACTGAAGAACATCAAAACAACCATCAGGTGGATCAGGCTGCTAAGGTTGAAGGGGCGCAGGTGGATCTGGACTGGCAACATAAGGGTGAATTGTTTATAGCTCGGTGGGCCCATGACACCTCGAGGCCATCAGGGAAGAGATGCAACATAGAGATGGGCTCGGGATCGAGGGGTGGACTTGACCATGGACGCTATTGCCCAGGTTATCCATGAACGTGAAACGTGCGCTGCAATCAAACAAGCCAAGCGGTTAAAGCCCCTGTGGTATGAAGGGTGATGGTGGGATGCTTCTCATGACTGGAGTGCTGCAATGGATGGCTATAAGCTCTTCCGAAGGGATAGGCAGGGAAGGAGAGGCGGTGGGGTGGCTCTGTATGTTAGGGAGTGTTTTGATTGCATAGAAATCGAAGATTGTGAAGACCAAGTAGAGTGCTTGTGGGTAAGGATGAGGGGGAAGGCCAATGAGGCAGATATCCTGCTGGGAGTCTGTTACAGGCCACCCAACCAGGATGAAGAGATGGATGAGACATTCTATAAGCGACTGGCGGAGGTCTCGCATTCGCTGGCCCTTGTTCTTGTGGGGGACTTCAACCTACCGGACATCTGCTGGAAGTATAACACGGCAGAGAGGAAACAGTCTAGGAGGTTCCTGGAGTGTGTGGAGGATAACTTCCTGATGCAGCTGGTGAGTGAGCCCACCAGGGGAGATGCCTTCCTGGACCTGCTGTTTACAAACAGAGAAGGACTGGTGAGAGATGTGGTGGTCGGAGGCCGTCTTGGGCTTAGCGACCACGACATGATAGAATTCTCGGTTGTGAGGGAAGTACGGAGAGGGGTCAGCAAAACTGCTATCATGGACTTCCGGAGGGCAGACTTTGGCCTGTTCAGGTCACTGGTTGAGAGAGTCCCTTGGGAGACAGTCCTGAAGGACAAAGGGGTCCAGGAAGGCTGGACAGTCTTCAAGAAGGAAATCTTAAAGGCGCAGGAGCAGGCGGTCCCCATGTGCCGTAAGAAGAGCTGGCAGGGAAGGCGACCGGCCTGGCTGAACAGGGAGATTTTGCTGGGACTCAGGGAAAAGAGGAGAGTTTATCACCTCTGGAAGAAGGGCCAGGCAACTCACGAAGAGTACAAGGATCTCGTTAGGTCAAGCAGGGAAAAAATTAGAAAGGCAAAAGCCCAGCTAGAGCTCAGTCTGGCCACAGTCGTAAAGGATAATAAAAAATGTTTTTACAAATATATTAACAACAAAAAGAGAGGCAAGGAGAATCTCCATCCCCTACTGGATATGGCAGGGAACATTGTCTCCAAGGACGAGGACAAGGCTGAGGTACTTAATGCCTTCTTCGCCTCAGTCTTTAATAGCCAGTCCAGGTATCCACAGGGTATTCAGCCCCCTGAGCTGGAAGACGGGGATGGAGAGCACAATGTACTCCTCATAATCCAGGAGGAAGCAGTCAAGGACATGCTAAGCCACCTGGACACCCACAAGTCTATGGGATCTGAAGAGATCCACCCGAGAGTACTGAGAGAGCTGGCGGAGGAGCTTGCAAGCCACTCTCCATCATTTATCAGCAGTCCTGGTTAACAGGAGAGGTCCCAGAAGACTGGAGGCTTGCCAATGTGACGCCCGTCTACAAGAAAGGCCGGAAGGAGGATCCGGGGAACTACAGGCCTGTCAGCCTGACCTCTGTACCAGGGAAGATTATGGAGCAGTTGGTCTTGAGAGTGCTCACAGGGCATCTGCAGGACAACCAAAGGATCAGGCCCAGCCACCATGGGTTCATGAAAGGCAGGTCCTGCTTGACCAACCTGATCTCCTTCTATGACCAGGTGACCCGCCTAGTGGATGAGGGAAAGGCTGTGGACGTTGTCTACCTGGACTTTAGTAAAGCCTTTGACAGCGTCTCCCACAGCATTCTCCTGGAGAGACTGGCGGCTCGTGGCTTAGACGGGTTTACTCTTTGCTGGGTGAGGAACTGGCTGGATGGCTGAGCCCAGAGAGTTGTGGTGAACGGCGTTAAATCCGGCTGGCGGCCGGTCACAAGTGGTGTTCCCCAGGGCTCAGTTCTGGGGCCGGTCTTATTCAATATCTTTATTGATGATCTGGATGAGGGAATTGAGTGCTCCCTCAGTAAGTTTGCAGATGACACCAAGTTGAGTGGGAGTGTTGATCTGCTGGAGGGTAGGAGGGCTCTGCAGAGGGATCTGGACAGGCTGGATCGATGGGCAGAGGCCAACTGTATGAGGTTTAATAAGGCCAAGTGCAGGGTCCTGCACTTTGGCCACAACAACCCCATGCAACGCTACAGGCTTGGGGAGGAGTTGCTGGAGAGCAGCCCGGCGGAAAGGGACCTGGGGGTGCTGGTTGACAGCCGGCTGAATATGAGCCGGCAGTGTGCCCAGGTGGCCAAGAAGCGTCCTGGCCTGTATCAGGAATAGTGTGGCCAGCAGGAGTAGGGAAGTGATTGTGCCCCTGTACTCGGCACTGGTGAGGCCGCACCTTGAATACTGTGTTCAGTTTTGGGCCCCTCACTACAAGAAGGATGTTGAGGTGCTGGAGCGTGTCCAGAGAAGGGCAACGAAGCTGGTGAGGGGTCTGGAGCACAAGTCTTATGAGGAGCGGCTGAGGGAACTGGGGTTGTTTAGTATGGAGAAGAGGAGGCTGAGAGGAGACCTTATCGCTCTCTACAACTACCTGAAAGGGGGTTGTGGCGACGAGGGTGTTGGTCTCTTCTCCCAAGTAACTAGTGATAGGATAAGAGGAAATGGCCTCAAGTTGCGCCAGGGGAGGTTTAGATTGGATATTAGGAAAAATTTCTTCACTGAGAGGGTGGTCAGGCATTGGAACAGGCTGCCCAGGGAGGTGGTGGAGTCGCCATCTCTGGAAGTGTTCAAAAAACGTGTGGATGTGGCGCTTCAGGACATGGTTTAGGGGATATGATGGTGCTGGATTAATGGTTGGACTTGATGATCTTAAAGGTCCTTTCCAACCTAGTGATTCTGTGATTCTGTGATTCTGTGAAATATAAACACGGGGAGGGCTGGCAGATTGAGTACATGACACTTCCACAGACTCGCAAAGGCAAACGCTATGTGCTTACCATGGTGGAAGCAACCACCGGATGGCTGGAACCATAGCCAGTGCTCCATGCCACTGCCTGGAATACTATCCTGGGCCTTGAAAAGCAAGTCTTGTGGCGACATGGCACCCCCAAAAGAACTGAGTCGGACAATGGGACTCATTGCCAAAACAACCTTATAGACACCTGGGCCAAAGAGCATGGCATTGAGGGGGTATATCACATCCCCTGCCATGCACCAGCTTCTGGAAATATTGAATGATACAACAGGCTGTTAAAGACTACACTGAGAGCAATGGGTGATGGGACATTCAAACATCTGGATAAACATTTAGCAAAAGCCACCTGGTTAGTCAACGCTAGGGCATCTACTAATAGAGCCGGCCCTGCTCAGTCAAAACTTTTACGTACTGTAGAAGGGGATAAAGTCCTTGTGCTGCACGCCGAAAATATGCTGGGGAAGACAGTCTGGGTTACTCTTGCCTCTGGCAAATGCAAACCTGTTTGTGGGATTGCCTTTGGCCAGGGACCTGGGTGCACTTGATGGGTAATGTGGAAGGATGGGGAAGTCCGATGTGTACCTGGAGGAGATTTGATTTTGGGTGAAAATAGTCAATGATTTGAATTGTATTATGTTAATTGCTACACAATAGGGTATGACATTACTACTATGGTTGCTGTCTACCATATCAGTGGTATTACAGTAAGAATCACCCAGACTGATGAGGAATGCGCTTTAGTGAAACCAAGCAACATGCAGCTGTGATGGAACCAGAACTGGCTTCAGCAGCTTACGCCCAACAACTTCCTCGCGATCAACATCTTCGACCTGCAGAGCATGGGCATGGACCATGCCAGATAACAAGCCAACACCACACACCATCTCCCCTGCCTTGAGAGACTGCTACGATGGATGAAGCCCAGCGTCATGGAGCCACTGGACTCCACAGACATTTTAAAGCGATAGCCCATGGACTAAGAGAATGGTACCTGCGTGTATATATTGAAAGACAGGAAAAGTAATAATCGGTAATTGCAATGTATTGAAAAGTGTAGGACCCAGGCATGATGTAAATGGTATGGAATAAGGGGTGGATACTGTACTGGTTTCAGCCAGGACAGAGTTGGTTTTCTTCACAGAAGCTAGTGTGAGTCTATGTTTTGGATTTGGGATGAGAAAATGTTGGTAACGTGCTGATGTTCTGAGTTCTTTTTAAGTAGTCAGGGACAGTCCAGCTTCTCATGCTGGCCTCCTAGCAAGAAGGCTGCGGGTGCACAGGAAGCTGGGAAGGGACACAGCCAGGAGAGCTGGCCCAGGCTGGCCAAAGAGCTATTCTGTACCATATAACGTCATGGCCAGTACATAAACTGGAGTTAGCTGGGCGGGGGCGGAGTCGCTGCTCGGGGACGGATGGTGAGCGATTGCTGTATTGGGCATGACTTCTTGTACATTCCTTTGTCAGTATTATCATTGTTATCGTTGTTGTTTCCTTCTCTCTTGCTGTCTTATTAATGTGTTTTTATCTCAACCCATGAGTTTCTTCCCAATTTTCTCCCCATCCAACTGGGGGAGGGATAGTGAGCGAGCGGCTGCGTGGTGCTCAGTTGCCAGCTGGGGCTAAGCCATGACAGGCAGAAAGGGGCATCCATGGGGCACAGCCTCTCCCAGGGGCCGCTCATGACTCTGCTGTTCTCAGATGTGGCCAGCTAGCACGGCGATACTGAGGGCAGCAATGGGCTGCTTTGGCACAGGGCTGTGGTCCGGGGACTGCAAGGAACAATGTCCCCCGCAGAGCATGGTGACTGGGCTGGGAGGCATCGGTTGGGCACAGGCAGGGACCTGGGCCACAGGCACACCCTGCAGCCCTACTGAACGGGCCACAAGACTCACTTGCCAGCCTTATGCTGTCAAAGAGTGGCTGGAGCTTCTTAGCCAGCACCGGAGCAATGAGACTTGAGTGTCAACCCCAACGGGAGCCAGAGCATATTGCTGAGCACAGGCAGCACTGCCACACTGGTGTCACTGTAGGCAACCCTCCAGCTGCTCCGTGGTCTACAGCAGAACAAGAGTTTTCCTTGCGTGTGTGAAGCACACCCCATATAGTAATGTGGAGACCAATTACGTTGGTGAAAACGCTGCCACTAAACACAAGCCACCACTATGGCAAGGAGAAAGGAAGCATGGGAGGTAAAAGAGCAGGGCCCTGGCATGGAGAGCTCAGCAGTAAAGCCACAAGGATATGGGAGAGCAGGGCACAGCGAGAGGAGAGACAGGACTCATTCCTGCATGTTCTGCCAGAGATCCCTAGATGCTAGATGCTCTTGTCTCTTAACCCCCATGAGAGGGGCACGGTGGTAGAGAAAGAGGACACCGCCAGTGTCGGTTGGGGTTGGGAAAGGGCTGCCAAGGGCATGTGAGGCTGGCTTTCATTTTGGCCATTTCTGCGTGAGGGCCTTTGCTAGGCCATTTTATTCTTTTCGACCTAGCCTGTGTTTAGAGTGAGACAGCAGTTGAGGCAAGTGATGAGGCACAGACCGGCAGTATAGGCGGGGCTGTAGAGGGCAGCCAAGCGAAACTGAGTCCATAAGCACCATTCCTGGCTGGCCTGTACCGAGTGGAAGCCATAGCTGGCGGGTTTGGATTTGATGCTTTCTCAGGCGAGGTTGAGGGTTTTGTTGTAGGAGAAATGCAGAGTGCCGGTACTTGTAGGGCTCTTAGAGGGCTGCCAAGGCAGTGTGAGTGCCAGCAAGAGATTTGAGTCCTTGCTTCTATGGCGTGGAAGTCACTGCTGCAGGTTTTTCCTTTTGAATCAGGGCTGTGTCTGGGCTGCAGAGTGGCACAGAGGGGGCAGGGCACAGTGTTGGTGGGGCTGTGAGGAGCTTGCCAATTTATTCCTGATTTCGGTGACAGTTTTGGTGACCCAGATGGGACACTGCTTTTGAATCTCGATGGTTCTGTGGGATCACGGGACCTCCAGTCGGCACCGAGGGATTCTCGGGGAGAACCTCTGATCCCCGGACCGAAGAATTCTGAGGAAGTCCCCTGGAAAGGTATTAAGGCGTTTTTTAAGGGATTGAAGGAATGTGGGTTCGAGTCCCACTAGCCTGCTCGTAAGGTATGGTGAAAGCTATGCCGAGTAGGGCTGAAAGGGACCTCTGGAAAGGGTGAGGGTATGAGACCCTCACGAGTAACGCCTGCTTATAAGTCATGGTGAAAGCCTCGCAAGATTGGGCTAGGGGCCCAGGAAAGGAGGTTGGGATTTCTGGCAGGGGGCCGGAATCCAACAGGGGTTGGGGTCCCTCTGGCTAGTGCCTGGGTTAGTGCACAGTCACAACCACTAGTCTTGGGAAGATGGGTATACTTCGGAGTAAGAAACCCATCCCACAGAAAACACCTTTGGGATGTATTTTAGGACATTGGAAAGATCTGGGAGGTGATCCTCTGACTCGGAAGCAATTAATTGAATATTGCAATCATTGGTGGCCAATGTATAAGTTGGACAGTGGGGAGAAATGGCCAGAAGATGGGACATTTCAATATAACACCATCTTGCAATTAATGTTGTTTTGTAAGAAGGAAGGTAAATGGGAAGAAATGGCATATGTTGATCTGGGTTTTTTTTTACGCTATGCAATCATCCAGAATGGCAGAGACAGTGCGGAATACACCCACATGATTCTATGATAATGATTGTGAAAAAGGGAAAATGCGATGAGAACTTGAAAGGGGGTTGTTCTACTTGTAATACTAAAGAGAATTGCTGGAAAAGTGGAGCCAAGGAGGAAGATATTGAATTAATGGTTGTTCCTCACCGAAGGTGGGAAAGGGGAAGAGCGGTTCAAAATTTGGAGGATGATAATCCTCCTGTTTCTCCCAAGGAAGGGACAGTAGGGGGATTTAGCCCCATTTCAGGAAGAACACGCAGAAGGAGGGGGCAAGTAAGACCAACTTCCCTCCAAGCCCCTCTCCGAGAGGAACGATGGTCGAGTAGTGGTGAAAGTTCCTTTCTCAGTTACTGATTTAAGATCATGGAAAGACAACTGGTAGAAAATACACAAATTTGGATCCAGAAAACCCAGAAGCAGTGCTACAATTGGCCGCTATATTTATGGGACAATCGGTCCCAGACATTAGAAAGAAACTTCAAAAATTGGAAGGGCCTGAGATTTGGGAAAAATGCTTGAAATTACCTGTGCTGTATATAATAATAAGAGAGAAAAAGAGGTGAGGCAAGCCCGAAGGGATGGAAAATTATTAGCGATTTTAACAGAAAATAATAGAAGAGGTAGAGGAAGAGTACGGGGAATAAACATTGGAGAAAGGAGGAAAGTAAAGCCCCGATTAGCGGAAGACCAATGTGCTGTTTGCAAGGAGTGTGGGCACTGGAAAAGAGAATGTCCTAAGGCAGGAGAACTAGATCCGGCTCTCCGGGCAATTGAATTAATGACTCTGGATGAAGAACTATGAAGGGGACCGGGGGAATCAACCCTAGCTGAACCTCTGGTTACATTGAAGCTAGGGAATGAAGAAATAGAATTTCTGGTAGATACAGGAGCTACTTACTCAGGATTGAATACATGTAAAGGGAAATTTAGTCACAAATCAGTAGATGTTGTTGGTGCGACAGGGCAAAAGAAAATTGGCCATTTTTAGAACCATTGAAGTTTAACTTGGGAAAACCATGGGTAACTCACCTGTTTTTGTATATGTCTGACGGTCCACTGCCTTTGTTGGGAGGAGGTTTACTGAGTAAATTGGACGCACAAATAACTTTTCAAGATGGAGAGATGAAATTATTAATACCACAATCAAAAGCCATAGAGGCAAGAGTGTGTATGTTACAGGATTCCTACGAGAAAGAACAAATACCAGAAGAAGTGGAAAATGCAGTTATTCCTTTGGTCTGGGCGAGTGGAATTCCGGGACGATCTAAATTGGCAGAGCCGGTAACAGTGATTCTAAAACCTGGAGCCAAGCCGGTAAGACAAAAATAATATCCTAGTAAGTGGGAAGCTCAAAAAGGATTAGAGGGGTTGATGACAAACTTTTTAGAATATGGACTATTGGTAGAATGTGAATCAGAATATAATACTCCCATATTACCAGTAAGGAAATCCGGAGGCCAGGAATATCGATTAGTTCAGGATTTAAGGGCTATAAATCAGATAGTCCAAGATATACACCCAGTAGTGGCTAATCTATACACTCTACTGACTTCCTTAAAAGAAGAGTGTAAGTGGTTTACTGTACTAGATTTGAAGGATGCCTTCTTTTGAATACCAAGCCAAAGCATACTTGCTTTTGAATGGGAGAGTCCCGCCACAGGACGAAAGACACAATTAACATGGACTGTACTTCCACAAGGATTCAAAAATAGCCCTACGATATTTGGGAACCAATTGGCAAAGGAATTAGAGATATGGAAGAAACAGAACCAAGGGGGAGGCACATTGTTGCAGTATGTGGATGATATTCTGGTAGCGGCAGAAAGTAAAGAAGAATGTTTTGAAATTACTATCAGTCTACTAAGTTTTTAGGCCAAGGAGGATATAGAGCCTCCAGAGACCAAGCTCAGATAGGAGAAGAAGCAGTGATTTATTTGGGATTTGAAATATCTCAAGGACAAAGACGATTAGGAAATGAAAGGAAGGAAGCTATTTGTCGAATTCCTGAACCTAGTAGCCCGAAGGAGCTGAGAGCTTTTCTGGGAATGATTGGGTGGTGCTGACCTTGGATTTTGAACTATGGACTGTATGTAAAACCACTATATGAGGCTTTAAAGGAATCTAAGGATCGGTATCTGCCTTGGACACCTGAATGTCAGAAATCATTCAAAGAACGGAAAAGGGCATTAATGATGGCTCCTGCTCTGGGATTACCTGATGTGACCAAAGCTTTTGAGTTGTTTGCACATGAAAGGCAACATCTGGCTCTTGGAGTGTTGACACAACGGCTAGGATCCTGGAAGCGACCAGTGGGGTGCTTCTCTAACCAACTTGACAACGTGAGTAAAGGATGGCCAGGATGTTTATGTGCTGTAGCAGCAACGGTATCGCTGAACCAAGAAGCTCGAAAATTGACTATGGGTCAAAAGACAGTGGCGTATGCACCACATATGGTAGTAACTGTTCTAGAGCAAAAGGGGGATCATTGGCTATCCCCCAGCAGAATGCTGAAATATCAGGTTGTCCTATTGGAACAAGGTGATGTGGAATTGAAAACCCCATTGATTGTTAATCCAGCAATATTCTTATCAACAGAGAATCCAACAGGATATTTAGAACATGATTGCCTGTTAACTATTGAGCAAGTCTTTTCCAGTAGACTGGACTTGAAAGATGAACCTCTGGAAAACCCTGATCTGGAGTTATTTACAGATGGAAGCATTTTTTTGCAAGAAGGAAAACGAAAGGCCGGATATGCTGTCGTCACCACCTCCAAGGTAACGGAGTCAGGGACACTACCTATAAATACCTCAGCCCAGAAAGCAGAATTGGTGGCATTAAGGCGGGCTCTGCAAATAGCAGAAGGAAAAGGGGTAAATATTTGGACTGATTCTAAATATGCATTTGGTGTGATCCATGCTCATGGAGCCATCTGGAAAGGAAGAGGACTACTGTCAGCCCAAGGAACATCAATAAAGTATAAAGAAGAAATTCTCCAACTCCTGGAAGACGCGCAGAAACCAGAGGAAGTGGCGGTAATGCATTGTAAAGCTCATCAATTTGGTCAGACGACTGTAAATATAGGTAATGGACTGGCAGACAAAGCTGCAAAAGAGGCAGCAGAACAGGGTATCCTTGCACTGGTACCAGTAGAACAAACAAAATTTCAACATTTAAAACCAAAATACAATAAATTGGATGAGCAGTTAGCAGAACAATTAAAAGCATCACAAAGTGTAGAAGGATGGTGGGTAACGCCAGAGAAACAGGTGATAGTAACCCCTCAAGTTATGCTACAACTTGCAAAGGAGAAACGTGAGCAAACACACTGGGGAGTAGATGCTATGGTTTCGAGTTTAAAAACATCTGTAGTATGTGTAGGAATGACAGGAATAGTCAAATCAATAATAGCTAAGTGTCCAATCTGCCTTAAAAATAATCCCGTGAGCCAAAGGAGACCACCTTTAGGAGTAACAAAACAAGGAAATTCTCCCGGAGATTATTGGCAAATTGATTTTTCTGAGTTACCCAGACAAAATGGATATAGGTACCTGTTAGCGTTAATTGATACATTTTCTGGATGGCTAGAGGCTTTCCCTTGCCGCACCAACAAAGCTAGGGAAGCAGTTAAGATATTATTGAAGGAAATAATACCACGATTTGGACTGCCAATGGGAATGTCCTCTGATAGATGACCACATTTTGTGGCAGAAGTAGTTCCACAAATCAGTAAAATTTTGGGCATAAAATAGGACCTACATACCCCCTGGAGACCACAATCGAGTGGAAAAATTGAGAGAATGAATCAAACAGTAAAAAGACAAATAAGTAAGATTTGCCAGGAAACATCTTTAAAATGGCCACAGGCTTTACCATTAGCTCTCTTGCGAATCAGGATCCAACCAAGATCAAGAGACGGTATAAGTCCATATGGAGTCCTGTATGGTAAACCGTACCAGACTCCTTTAGTCCCCGGGGATATAAAGGTAGCTGGGGAAAATTATTTGGAAGTGTATCTAATTTCTTTAGGAAAAGTCCTTGGAGCACTTTGGAGATATATTGTGCTGACTAGGTCACTTGCCTTGGATACGCCTGTACATCAGTATCAGCCAGGTGATCTTGTACATACAAGAACTTGGAACTCTGAACCACTGCAGGAAAAGTGGAAGGGACCATTCCAGGTACTGTTAACAACTTATACTGCAATCAAGGTGGGAGGAGTGGAACCATGGATACACTACACCCGAGTGAAGCAAGCCCCGTCATGGAAGGTCATTAGTAGGGATTCAGAGACTGCAAAGTTGACTTTAAAACGTGTTTAAGAAAGTATCATT
Organism: Phaethon aethereus; assembly: GCF_964289735.1. NCBI lineage: Eukaryota > Metazoa > Chordata > Aves > Phaethontiformes > Phaethontidae > Phaethon > Phaethon aethereus. Next base: position 60,240,149 of record NC_138577.1, on the reverse strand, counting down.
GGAAGATATGGAAAAGTGGGTTTTGATTTGGAAACTGATGATGTTGGGAGCATTGTTTGGGGTAACAATAGACCAATTGGACGGGAAAGTTGAAGGCGAAGTAGGACAACTAATACACATCCCAAAAAGAACGCCAGAGGAGAACTTAATGATAGGATTGATAAAAGAATTTGCAAATTTACAAAATGTAACCCAAATAATCGCATGTCTTCCAATTCCAAGAGCAGTAGGTGAATCAGTTCCATGGGGAGTACTGACAACAGGTTTAAGCAACAAGGGATTTAATAATGAGAACATGAGTTGTGAACAAGTTCCAAAACAGGTATGGTGGGAACAATTAAAACTCCAACAAAAGCGAAAATATACTCTGAGCAAAGAGGACTGCGATAGGTTGGGAACAAAGGAGTCCAATAAATACACACCGGTGGCTACATTACAAAATCCAGCACCGGGAGGAACATGTGACTGTAAAGAATTAACTAAAAAGAATGTTAGTCAAGTGATCATGGAATGAAAATGTGGAAAAACCAATCAGACTAACCAAGGATCAGAGGTTATATGGGATTCAGTGTGGTCTATGACCATTTTCTCTCAGTTTCAAAATATGGCCAATGCTTCACGGTGTTTTACCTGGGACGGAACAGTCTTTACAGTTTTCCATCGGTCAATGAGAAGAGAAGCACATCCAGGGAAAAGAAAGACCTAGTACCCTGGTGGAATTGTAAAAAGCTATATAATTGCAGTACAATTGATAGAGCAGTTCCAGAAGTCCCTCCCTTAGCAGCTGCACTGAAATATGGGTGTTGGTGTAGAGGACTTAAGAATGATTTAAATTTGACTGATGTATACAAAATTAGAAGGGGATCAATATTTAGTTGTAGGAAATCTACAGTTCAGAGCCCAGGACAACTGCCAGTTTGGGCAATGAGCGATGGAACGTGGACCACCCATTTATCAATGGATGGGAAAGTAAAACAAATTACTTTGGAATGCCAACATTATGTCCAACCTGGAAGAAAGCTCCTTTTAAAGGAGATTCTGAAAATTTAAAGTTAATACGGACAAAAAGATCACAAATTGATGATGATGATTGGAATGAGCCTTCGACAGGAGTAAAACTTGGATGGGCCTTAGAATCCTTTTTGAGTCCCTTGTCAACTTGCAGGAATAGGGCTTGGTTGTGTAAGTTGACAGGTCAAGTGGAAAGATTAGCCAGTATAACAAGGAAAGGATTTAAAGAGCTAAATTTACAGTTACAAGCCACTTTGAAGATGACCCTACAAAACAGGATGGCTCTAGATATGCTCTTACTAAAAGAACATTGCGTTTGTGGATACCTGAGGGATAGGATAGACCATTGTTGCATACATATCCGGAATGTTACCCAGGATGTTGAACATATTTTAGATCTATTAGAAAAAATAGAAAAAGATACTCAAGGAATACAGTCAGATATGCAAGAAAATTGGTTGGATAAAATTTCTAGTGGATTAGGATGGAATTTGAGTTCTTGGGTGAAGTCTCTAATTGGTACTGTGTTATTATTATTAATAATATCTTTGGGAATATTATGCATTTATTGTTTGAAAAGGGAATTTACAAAAAGAGCTGCCATTGATCGCAGAATTACACTTGCAATGGCTGCAAAACCACATCAAAACCTAAATGGTTTAACTGATGGTGCTCCCGCCATCATACAGTGATTTAATATTAATGAGAAATTTGATTTGTGATGGAAGTATGGAAAGGGAAATTATTTCAGAACTTCCAAAAGGGGGAAATGTAACCAAGGTGATGGGGGAATCAAACAGTAACTAGAAAATAGGTTAGTAATAAGTTGTAAAGATGTAACTATAGGCACAGGTTATGCACCAGCAATGCTGCTCAAGAGCCCATTTAACCCTTTCCATCCTGATTTAATTATCAAGGAATTAAGGTGTAACATTGTGATCATAGTACTATGTTTTGTTTTAATAATGAGTAGCTAGGAAGAAGGAACAACTTGGTCAGTTCTACCTAGACAATGGTTCAATGAAATGTAATTTTGTTGTCTTGAAACAAAAGACTGTAGAATGAATAATTACTTATTGGACCGAGAGCTCGTGAAGGTCTATTTAGTGTTGCCAAGTTTAAATGAACTTGGAGGGAAAGGAAATTCTGGCAGGGGGAGATCGCGACCACCGACTCCGAGACCACCCACTCAAGAAACCCTCCGACCCAAAAGATCAAGGAAGTAAATTCTTAGAAACTTATAGTGAGCATGCGTAGTCATTTACATGTTAGGCGAAGAATTTTTAACCAATCACTGTATAGGGGATAATGAATATGTATTTGTGTATCTATAAAAGAATGTTTCTTACACAGATTGAACGAACACAATTTGGGAAAGCTATTGCCCGTGTCCCCGGTGCCGTGAATAAAGAATGCCTGCCTTTTAACACTACATTGGTGTTACGAGGTTTATTCCCGATTTCGGTGACATTATTATTATTGTTAACACTGTTGTTTCCTTCTCTCTTTCCGTCTTATTAAAGTCTTTTTATCTCAACCCATGAGTTTCTTCCCAATTTTCTCCCCCATCCCGCTGGGGGAGGGACAGTGAGCGAGCGGCTGCGTGGTGCTCAGTTGCCAGCTGGGGCTAAGCCATGACAGGCAGAAAGGGGCATCCATGGGGCACAGCCTCTCCCAGGGGCCGCTCATGACTCTGCTGTTCTCAGATGTGGCCAGCTAGCACGGCGATACTGAGGGCAGCAATGGGCTGCTTTGGCACAGGGCTGTGGTCTGGGGCCTGCAAGGAACAATGTCCCCCGCAGAGCATGGTGACTGGGCTGGGAGGCATCGGTTGGGCACAGGCAGGGACCTGGGCCACAGGCACACCCTGCAGCCCTACTGAACAGGCCACAAGACTCGCTTGCCAGCCTTATGCTGTCAAAGAGTGGCTGGAGCTTCTTAGCCAGCACCGGAGCAATGAGACTTGAGTGTCAACCCCAACGGGAGCCAGAGCATATTGCTGAGCACAGGCAGCACTGCCACACTGGTGTCACTGTAGGCAACCCTCCAGCTGCTCCGTGGTGTACAGCAGAACAAGAGTTTTCCTTGCGTGTGTGAAACACACCCCATATAGTAATGTAGTGACCAACTACATTGGTGAAAACGCTGCCACTAAACACAAGCCACCACTATGGCAAGGAGAAAGGAAGCATGGGAGGTAAAAGAGCAGGGCTCTGGCATGGAGAGCTCAGCAGTAAAGCCACAAGGATATGGGAGAGCAGGGCACAGCGAGAGGAGAGACAGGACTCATTCCTGCATGTTCTGCCTGAGATCCCTAGATACTAGATGCTCTTGTCTCTTAACCCCCATGAGAGGGGCACGGTGGTAGAGAAAGAGGACACCGCCAGTGTCGGTTGGGGCTGGGAAAGGGCTGCCAAGGACATGTGAGGCTGGCTTTCATTTTGGCCATTTCTGCGTGAGGGCCTTTGCTAGGCCATTTTATTCTTTTCGACCTAGCCTGTGTTTAGAGTGAGACAGCAGTTGAGGCAAGTGATGAGGCACAGACTGGCAGTATAGGCGGGGCTGTAGAGGGCAGCCAAGCGAAACTGAGTCCATAAGCACCATTCCTGGCTGGCCTGTACCGAGTGGAAGCCATAGCTGGCGGGTTTGGATTTGATGCTTTCTCAGGCGAGGTTGAGGGTTTTGTTGTAGAAGAAATGCAGAGTGCCGGTACTTGTAGGGCTCTTAGGGGGCTGCCAAGGCAGTGTGAGTGCCAGCAAGAGATTTGAGTCCTTGCTTCTATGGCGTGGAAGTCATTGCTGCAGGTTTTTCCTTTTGAATCAGGGCTGTGTCTGGGCTGCAGAGTGGCACAGAAGGGGCAGGGGCACAGTGTTGGTGGGGCTGTGAGAAGCTTGCCAAGGAAAATGGAGAGTCCCAGACAGCATTGAGGCCTGTCTTGTCCTGCGTGGAAGCCATAGCTGGTGGCTGTGGGTTTGTTTGTCACTCAGGTGAGGTAGAAGGGGGGGTGGTGTAGAGGAAGCACAGAGCCATGCTCTTGGTGGGGCTCTTCAGGGATCGTGAAGGGAAGTTTACGAGTACAAAGAGGTTTTGTTCCTGGCTTGCTGAGTGCTTAGAGAAGCAGCTGTTTGCTGTCTGCTGTGAAGCTTCCCTGTGGGGCAGGGTAGGCAGGTAGGTGAGTGTAGCAGTGAGGTCGTAGAGGAAGCGCAGAGCCCTGGTGTTGGTAGGCCTCTTCAGGGACTGCCATGGAACGCTTCCAGGCAGCCAGCGCTTTCCTTCCTGGCACTCCCATTGTGTGAGATACCAAGGTGGTACTTCTGCATATTGGAGCACGGCTCGTAGGAATGTGAGGTGCGTGGTGGTAGAGCAAGAGCAGACCCCTAGTGTTGGTGGGGCAGTGAAAGGGCTGCCAAGGGGAATACGAGGGCTGTCTTTCAGTTTGAGCATTTCTGCTTGAGAGCCTTGTCTTGTCCATATTTTGGGTTGAGACGACAGTTGAGGCAGCAGAAGTGAAATAGCTCTATTGGTGTGTCTGTAGAGGGGCAGCCGTGTGTTCCATTAAGAGGCAGAGCAATTTTTCAGAAAGTTAACCCCCTTGTGTTCCAGTCAATCCCTAGGTATCAGAGGGACTGGGGGCAGCTGAGCTTAGGTTCTGAGTGATGCCCAAAGTCAGCGTTAGTTGTCCGGTCGCGCCCATCACCTCCGTTGGACTATCATGGGCCCGGATGCACTACTAACATCACACTACCTGCTCAATCAGACACCTCCTGAATTAATACGGCCACACTCAAAATGTACGGTCACATTCAGGGACAACCCGGTCGGCTGAGTCAATCAATGGTGCGATTTATTGAAGCAACAGATGCACAAATTCTCTTAGATTGCCAGTGATAAATTCACTGTCTGCAAAGCTTGCGCAATAAATTGAATACGGCCAGGTTACACATGCGTGGAGTAATAAAGCAACTCCATAGAGATTCCTAAAGTTCCCGGGGATTCAGTAGGGATAGCGGAGTGTTTGAATCTTACCCAAAGGCATCGCAATGAGGGGGGGCCAGAGAGGATCAGCCCATCGGCAGATCCTAAAGGTCAGGATTGATGGTATCTTGGCTGACATCCAGCTCTTTTCAAACCGTTTTATGGTGTTTTACTTTGCAGGTGGAGCTTGAGTGACTCTAGTCATATATACCTTTATCATGATTGCGCCAAAATGCTCTTGCTTTGTGTTTAAAGGCACAGACTGGGAAAAATTCAGTGCGCGAGCTTGTTGAGGGGTGGTTGCACTTTGGGAGGTCGGTAACTTTTGAGATGGGTGTGCGTTTTGGTATGATAATGATATTATAATAAGCAAACATTCCGAGTACAGCATTTCATCAAAAGTCGACAGACTGTTGACCCAAGGCGTCAAATGTGCAGCTTATTCATGTACGGTGTGTACCTTTAGATTCCTTTGTTCACAGAGCGTGGCCACGATGTCTCCACTCCACGCCACTCTCCACGCGATTTCTCACAGAGTCAGCACACCAAGTTTCCCTGATGTTGCCAACATCTGGGGTTGCCTAGGGAATTGCCATGGTACAGAATCATTGCACATTGGCTTCGTTTGAGCCTGTTTCAATGCTGTTCTTAGAGCGTGACTATAAGTTTAATTTCTAAGTTGCCCCCAACAATTATTCCACAGGGGATGCCAAGGAACGTTTCCAGGCAGCCAGAGCTTTCCTTCCTGGCACCCCCATTGTATGAGATGCCTGGGTGGTACTTCTGCATTTTGGAGCACGGCTCGTCGGAATGTGAGGGACATGGTGGTAGAGCAAGAGCAGTCCCCCGGTGGTGGTGGGGCTGTGAATGGGCTGCGAAGGTGGTCTGAGGGGTGGCTTTAATTTTGGGCATTTCTGTGTGAGAGTCCTCCGTTTTCCGTTTTTCTCTTTTTGAGAGAGCCTGTGTTTAGTGTGAGCTAGGAGAAAAAGTGCGGAGTAGTAGTATTGGTGGGTCTGCAGAGGGGCAGCCAAGGAAAACTGAGAGCTGTAAACAGCATTCCTGGCTGGCTTGTGCAGAGTGGAAGCCATAGCTGGCAGCTTTGGATGTGATGGTTTCTCAGGCGAGGCGGAGGGTTTTGTTGTAGAAGAAATGCAAAGTGCCGGTACCTGTAGGGCTCTTAGGGGGCTGCCAAGGCAGTGTGAGTGCCAGCAAGAGATTTGAGTCCTTGCTTCTATGGCGTGGAAGTCATTGCTGCAGGTTTTTCCTTTTGAATCAGGGCTGTGGCTGGGCTGCGGAGTGGCACAGAAGGGGCAGGGGCACAGTGTTGGTGGGGCTGTGAGAAGCTTGCCCAGGAAAATGGAGAGCCGCATACAGCGTTGAGTCCTGTCTTGCTTTGTGTGGAAGCCATAGCTGGTGGCTGTGGGTTTGTTTGTTGCTCAGTTGAGGTGGAAGGATAGTGTGTAGAGGAAGCGCAGAGCCGTGCCCTTGGTGGGGCTCTTCAGGAACCGCGAAGGGAAGTTTATGACTACAGAGAGGTTTTATTTCTGGTCTGCTGTCTGTGGGAGAATGAAGTGGCCGCTGTCTCCACTGAAGCTACAGCATGGGGCAGGGTGAGCAGTGTAGCAGTGATGTCGCAGAGGAAGCACAGAGCCCTGGTGTTGGTAGGCTTCTTCAGGGGCTGCCAAGGAACGCTTTCAGGCAACCAGAGCTTTCCTTCCTGGCACCCCCATCGTGTGAGATGCCTGGGTGGTAATTCTGTGTTTTGGAACAGGGCTCGTAGGAATGTGAGGGGCATGGTGGCACAACAAGAGCAGTCCCCCCGTGTTGGCGGGGCTGTGAAGGGGCTGCGAAGGTGGTCTGAGTGGCGGCTTTCATTTTGGGCATTTCTGCATCAGAGTCTTCTGTTTTCTGTTTTCCTCTTTTTGAGAGAGTCTGCGCGTAGCGTGAGCTAGGAGAAGTAGTGCGGAGTAGCAGTGTTGGTGGGTCTGCAGAGGGGCAGCCAAGGTAAACTGAGAGCCCTCTGCAGCATACTTGCCTGGCTTGTCCACAGTGGAAGCCACAGATGGCAGCTTTGGATTTGATTGTGTCGTGGTTTAGCCCCAGCCAGCAACTAAGCCCCACACAGCCGCTCACTCACTCCCCCACAGTGGCATGGGGGAGAGAATCGGAAGAGTAAAAGTGAGGAAACTCATGGTTTGAGATAAAGACAGTTTAATAAGTAAAGCAAAAGCCGCGCATGCAAACAAAGCAAGACAAAGAATTCATTCACTACTCCCCATGGGCAGGCAGGTGTTGAGCCCTCTCAAGGGAAGCAGGGCTCCGTCACACGTAATGGTTTCTTGGGAAGACAGATGCTATAACTCCGAACGTCCCTCCACCTCTTCCTTCTTCTTCGTCCCAGCTTTATATACTGAGCGTGACGTTGTATGGTATGGAATATGTCCTTGGCCAACCTGGCTCAGCTGTCCCAGCTGTGTCCCCTCCCAACTTCCTGTGCATCCCCAGCCTGCTCGCTGGCAGGCTAGCACGAGCAGCTGGACTGTCCTTGACTACTTAGCAACAACTCAAAACATCAGCACCTTATCAACTTTTTCTCATCCCAAACCCAAAACATAGCCTCACGCTAGCTTCTGTGAAGCAAATTAACTCTACCCTGGCTGAAACCAGGACATTATCCACCCCTTATTCCATAGCATTTATGTTATGCTCAGGTACCACACTATCCAATACGATCTCATTAACCACCACCCCCCTTCCCATCCTTTAATATAATACACAGATTATCATCCCCTTAGTCCATAGGCCTCCCTCAAAAAATATCTGTGAAATGTCCACTGAGTTCATGTAGTCCATGACTTTGGGCTCCATCCCTTATGGTGGTCACTCAGGACAGGCAAGGTGGAGTGCTGCATGGAATTACTGGGCACCAAAGCCAGCTCAGGTCAGGTCACTGCTGCAGTTGCACTGCTTCTTGTAAGGCTTGTCCTCCATTCGTTCAGCTAGTTCCTGCTATAGTTGTTCCTGTAACAGCCAACTCAAATCACGGGTTTCAACAGTTTAAAGGTCTTTCCATTACAATCTCCACCCCTGGGTCCTTTGTACTGGACCACAGGGTTTAACATTGCAATGAACTCCTCCCCTTGCCCCTGCTCCAGCTTGTACTTATCCCAGACTGCAGTCCCTTCCATGAGCCACAGTCTCTCCAGGGGTTTATCTGCTGTGGCATACACTCATCCACAGTTGCAGTCACTTCAAGGTGCACCTGCTTCAAAACGGCCACCTCCATGGGCCAGTCCCTCCAGGAATACACCGGCACTGTTGAGGGCTTCTCCATGGCCACACACTTTGAGGTGCTCCAAGCATGACCTCATGCACAACCAATAATGCTTCAAGGTGCACCTGCTGCAACATAGACTTATCCACAGCCACAGACGCTTCGAGATGTACCTTCTTCAGCGTGGACTTACCCGTGTGCCACAATCCCATCAGAGTTATACCTGCTGCGGCACAGACACAACCATGGCCACAGATGCTTCGAGATATACCTGTTCTGGCATGGGCTTACGCACGGCCACAGATGCTTCGGCGTGTCCTGCTCCCACATGAACTCATCCACAGGTCAAAGTCCCTCAGACTCGAGTCCACACTGGACTTCCAGCCTGTCCAGTACAGCAGCACAGAAACAGCAACGATGCAGCGGCTATCTGCTAGCCCAGGCCCAAGGTCATTGCTGTTATCAAAATATTCCCAGGCACAGCAGGGTCAGACGATCAGCAGTACAGCAGCATGGCGGCAGCAGCGAAAGCAAAAAGCAGCCATTAACGAGCACTGGACCCTAATATATGCAAGGAAGGCAAACCCATGGCAAGCACAGGGGCCTGGCAATTAATGGCTAAACAGCAATAACAGCCATAAATTCTATCTTAATACATTCCAATCAAACCTGTCATTATCTCAAAACCTTCCTGCCCCACGTTGGGCGCCAAAAAGGACTGTCGTGTTTTAGCCCCAGCCAGCAACTAAGCCCCACACAGCCGCTCACTCACTCCCCCACAGTGGCACGGGGGAGAGAACTGGAAGAGTAAAAGTGAGGAAACTCATGGTTTGAGATAAAGACTGTTTAATAAGTAAAGCAAAAGCCACGCATACAAGCAAAGCAAGACAAAGAATTCATTCACTACTCCCCATGGGCAGGCAGGTGTTCAGCCCTCTCCAGGGAAGCAGGGCTCCGTCACGCGTAATGGTTTCTTGGGAAGACAGATGCTATAACTCCGAACGTCCCTCCACCCCTTCCTTCTTCTTCATCCCAGCTTTATATACTGAGCGTGACGTTGTATGGTATGGAATATCTCCTTGGCCAACCTGGGTCAGCTGTCCCAGCTGTGTCCCCTCCCAACTTCCTGTGCATCCCCAGCCTGCTCGCTGGCAGGCTAGCACGAGCAGCTGGACTGTCCTTGACTACTTAGCAACAACTCAAAACATCAGCACCTTATCAACATTTTCTCATCCCAAACCCAAAACATAGCCTCACGCTAGCTTCTATGAAGAAAATTAACTCTACCCTGGCTGAAACCAGGACAGATGGTGTCTCAGGTGAGGTTGAAGGTTTTGCGGCAGAAGAAATGCAGAGCGCCGGTACTTGTAGGGCTCTTAGGGGGCTGCCAAGGCAGTGTGAGTGCCAGCAAGTGATTTGAGTCCTTGCTTCTATGGCGTGGAAGACATTGCTGCAGGTTTTTGCATTTGAATCAGGGCTGTGGCTGGGCTGTGGAGCGGCACAGAAGGGGCAGGGGCACAGTGTTGGTGGGGCTGAGAAGCTTACCCAGGAAAATGGAGAGCCTCAAACAGCATGGAGGCTTGTCTTATTTTGCATGTAAGCCATAGCTGGTGGCTGTGGGTTTGTTTCTTGCTCAGTTGAGGTGGAAGGGTAGCAGGTAGAGGAAGCGCAGAGCCATGCTCCTTTGTTGGGGCTCTTCAGGGACTGCAAAGGGAAGATTTCGACCCGAGAGAGGTTTCATTCCTGGCTTTGATGAGTGTGGGAGGAGCAGCTGTCTGCTGTCTGCTGTGAAGCTAGCCTGTGTGGCAGGGTGGGCAGGTAGGTGAGTGTAGCAGTGAGGTCGTAGAGGAAGCGCAGAGCCCTGTTGTCGGTCGGTCTCTTCAGGGGCTGCCAAGGAACACTTCCAGGCAGCCAGCGCTTTCCTTCCTGGCACCGCCATTGTGTGAGATGCCTATGTGGTACTTCTGCATTTTGGAGCAGGGCTCGTCGGAATGTGAGGGGCATGGTTGTAGAGCAAGAGCAGACCCTCGGTTGGTGGGGCTGTGAAAGGGCTGCCAAGGGGAATAGGAGGGCTGTCTTTCAGTTAGGGCATTTCTGCGTGAGAGCCTTGTCTTGTCGGTTTTTCTCTTTTTGACGGAGTGCGTGTTTAGAGTGAGACGGCAGTTGAGGCAGCATCAGAAGTAGAGCGGAGTAGTCCTGTTGGTGGGTCTGTGAGAGGGGCAGCCAAGGAAAACTGAGAGCTCTCTGCAGCATTCCTGCCTGGCTTGTCCGGAGTGGAAGCAATAGCTGGCAGCTTTGGATTTGATGGTGTCTCAGGCGAGGCTGAGGGTTTTGTGGTAGAAGAAATGCACAGTGCTGGTACCTGTAGGGCTTTTAGGGGGCTTCCAAGGCCGTGTGAGTGCCAGCAAGCGATTTCAGTCCTTGCTTCTATGGCGGGGACGTAATTTCTGTGGGTTTTTCCTTTTGAATCAGGGCTGTGGCTGGGCTGCGGAGTGGCACAGAACGGGCAGGGGCACAGTGTTGGTTGGGCTGTGAGAAGCTTGCCCAGGAAAATGGAGAGCCCCAAACTGCAGGAGAAGGATGGACCTCACGACTCTATGAGAGTTATATTCCAATGCCTTTTATTGTCTTGTCTGACTCCAATAGATATCATAATTTTTGCTTAGGCACTGCGCACACACTCATGATTGGTTACAGCTTGTTACACACATTATTGCAATTGGCTATATACAAAGTATCACGCGCTGTCCATGCGCCTCTCACACAGTCAGGTTTCGCTGCTTGCAGGTGTTCCTGCACTCCTTTGCTGCTTCTTAGTTGTTTACCACAGCTCCTTCTCCTCAAGGCTGAGCCGTGCAGATAATCCATCTGTTTACCAGCTTCTCAATGCCACAGCTTGTTCTCCATAGGGTCGAGCCGTGCAGATTAACGCCACAGCTCCTTCTCCTTAAGGTCGAGCCATGCAGAGTGATCCCAACATCTCCCCCTTTTTTTGTTTATCTATAAACAAACCTGATGGATCGTTCGCAACCCGAGGACTGTGAGGGAGACGGACCATCTGTACATTCTTGTATCGTCCTGTGCCGCGAACTCAGCCCAGCAGTCGGTAGGTGCCAGCTTTACGTGGGTGTCCCCACGGAGGCAACGGTGGCCTTGCCGTATACCGGCCCACTGCCCTTTGGGAAATCCTGGTATTTATCCATTTCCCGAGGAACGAGTTTCGACACACGTGGCCAGCGAGTGTCGGAACACGCCTCGGTTGTCACCTTTTAACACGGGGAGCCTATAGCGTATGCGCCCGCTGGCCAGATGTGCTGCACGCGCCACAGCCATCACTGCTGCACGCGCCACAGCCATCCCGTCTATTGGTTCGTAGGCTTTGTTCACACGGCATATTACCATAATCCAGCAGTCACATATCAACTATGCTTAAGTCAATAGCAGAATGTTACAAGGCAAACAATTCTAGCTGTACTACTCCTAGCAATAGAAACTACTCCTAGTGATGGAAAAAGTGTTTGTATAAAGCTATGAAAACCAGTATTATATCTTACCAAAGGATTTGTAGTTATAGAGCACTTTGCCTTAAAAGCTTTCCATGTTCGTCTAATGATACTGCTAATTTCAGTGTGATTAATTATTTGCAAATTAGGAACTAGGACGCCCATGGTACAGTCCCCTGACCAGTTCCCGGGCAGCTGTTTCCCAGCCAACTGATCTCCACGCAGCCACCATAACCCTTCTGGTAGACTGAAAAAGGATTGCCTGGGGAGGAAAGAGACAGACAGAAGGTGTCTTGTCCTGTTTGATTTGCTAATGTTACCCATACATTTTCTTTTGGCTGAGGTGGCATCCAGATTGCGATGACACCTGATAGTGTCAAGATGTGTCCGACGACGACGATGGTGACTCTTTCGCCTATGGTTTTACCCATGTTGCGGGTACGCACGAGTTCCAGAATCTGTAATGACACAAGCATAACCTCGTCCTCAGGTTAGCAGTTGAAAAGGTCCTTCCCACATATTCTTTTGCAAATTTTTAACTTTTACTTGCACATTTTGTGTTAACTCAAACAGACTTCCTGTCATTCCTTTTACATGTTTTATTATGGGAGGTACTGTTTCTCCTTCTGCTAGACGCAAATAATTTAACACATATAAGGCTTTATTCAAACGTTCTTGGGGTGGTGTGGTAGCCTCTCCCCCTTTTTGTTTTTGCAATAAGCACTTCAGGGAATGATTCATGTGTTCAACAATAGCTTGTCCAGTTGGGGAATGCAATATTCCAGTAACATGCGTCACTCCCCCTTGAGCAAAAAATCGTTGGGTTGACTGGGCTACATAACAAGGACCATTATCGGTTTTAATTTGTAGGGGTATACCATGGGCTGCGAATGCAGCTCGCAAATGCTTTTGTACATGCTGCCTACTAGTTTCTCCTGTCTGTGCAGTGGCCCAAACTACTGCAGAATAGCAATCAACTGAGACATGAACATATTTAGATCTTCCAAAGTCAGCGACATGTGTCACATCCATCTGCCACAGTTGTAGTGAATGCAGTCCTTGGGGATTCACTGTAACCATGATTCCTGGGCCTATTTGTTGACAATCAGCACAAGTCTGTATAATAGCTCTAGCGTCACCTGCACTTAGATTAAATTGTCTCGCTAAAACTTTGGCAGATTGATGGAAAAAAGCATGAGAGGCTTGTGCTTGACCTCAACGGTCCGGGGCAGGTCCAGCCCATACTGCGGCAGTCAGCCGATCAGCTCTTGCATTTCCTTCCACCAGTTCCCCTGGAAGGTTGGTATGGCTGCGTATATGCATAACGTAATAAGGCTGTTGTCTTTTCTGCCATAAAAACCAAAGCGTTCTAAATTGTTGATATAGCTGTTCCTGCTGTACTTGTCCGAGGATTGAACCTTCCAATCTTTGGAGCACTCCAGCTACATAGAAAGAATCAGTAATTATATTCACAGGTTCTTCAGACCATAATTTAAAGGCTTCAATTACTGCCTGTAGTTCTATCTTTTGAACTGATCCTGGCACAACAAGTACCCGTTCTTTCCATTCTCCGTGCTCTCGCCATACTATTGCTGCCTTGCCTGTTTTCCCACCACCATCCTGTAGCACCTTGAACTGGGTATTGACTACACTTTGGTTTTTCTTCTGCTTCATGGTTTTTAAAAAAGGTAAACATTTTGTGTGATGGATAATTAATCTGAATGTCACCTTCAAATCCTGCTAATGCAGTTTGCAAGAGAACAGAGTGCTGCAAAGCCCAAGTCAAATATTCTTGTTGTAATGGTATTAAAATAGTTTTTGTGTCCTTTGCTGATATATCAATAATTCTGTTGCGCCCTTTCATAATCAAATTTGCAAAACACTCTACTTTTGTGGTGATGTTTCTTCTCTGCTGCCGAGGCAAAAAGACCCACTCTAAAATTCTCAGTGGGTCCACTTTTGATTCTAGCTTTGTTATCCACTGTATTATAACTGCACAGGGATGTCACTCGTGATTGATTACTGCCAAAGTGATCCCTGTCGAGGGATCTACCCTAGAACTAAATTCTTGAGTCCACAACATTACTTTGATGGTTCCCGTATAATCAGCGCCAATGACTCCAGGGAGAACAAAAAGTCCCTGCTTTGTTGCTGAAGATCGTCCTAATAACAAAGCACTCAACCCATATCCTAATGGTCCATTCGCATTAGTTGGGACATCATAAACCGATGTGTCCCGTAAGGTAACTTCTACTGTTGTTTCCATGTCCACTCCTCTGGTTCGGGGGCTAAGGCTTGCCAAGCAGCCTGGTGGTGCTTCCCCATTTGTGTCATCGCGCGGGGTGCCTTCGCGCTCGGTCGCCCGTTTCCCCAATTTCACACCATCCCGATGATACTTTGAACAACATTCTGAGGCTTGATGACCAAATTTTTGACATCGACTACATGGTGCTCCTGCTGGGCCTATTCCTTGCTGAAAAGGTCCTTGTTGGAAGGATTTATGACCTGTCTCAATCTGCCTAGGTCCTTTCCTTGTGGCCTTGCACTGAGCTCTAAAATGGCCTGTTCTTCCACAACTAAAACATTTTTTCTCCCCTTTTCATTTATAAATGGCTTAATTGCTGCTGCAAAGGCACTTGCGAGTGTCTCTGCCTGATGTGTGGCAGAGCCTACTCTGTTGCAGGCTTCTACCATTTGTACTAACATTGCTTCTTTTGGCAAAGCTAACAAAATTCTTTTACAGTCTACATTGGCGTTTTCTACCGCTAAATTCAACAACACTGCTAGTTTTGCGTCTTCATTGGTATACACTTTATTCAAAGCGTCTCTCAGACGATCAACAAAAAACATATATGGTTCATCTCTCCCTTGTCTAATTTGAGTATAAGATGGTTGCCTCTTTCCCTCCTCAGGGACTGTTTGCAACACATTCAACGCTAGTCGCTCAGCTAATTGCAAGGCTTCTAAAGGCAGCCGAGCTTGCAATCGAACATCCACAAACGGTCCCTGGCCTGTCATTTGTTCAATAGTAATGTTCTGAAGCGGATTGCCGTCTTGACGCTCCAGGTTTCTCAGAGCTTCTTGCATACAGAGTTTATACCATCTGTCTGCCCACAATAACCTTTGGGTTGGTGTCAGCAACATATCTATCATCTGCCGACAATCCCATGGTGTAAGAACCGTGGATTCTTCTATGTAAGAACATATTCCCGTGAATATGTTATCTAATAGAGCTTGCGTGAAAGGTGATTGCAAGCCATAATTTTGTACTGCCTTCCGCACTTCCTTAATCAAGTCCCAATGAAATGGGTCCCAGCGATCGGGCCCGTGAGGCTGTACACTAATGGGAAATGCCATCAGTAACTCCGTTTCCTCCTCTTTCATTGCTCCTAAAAAAATGTCTTTCCACAGCTCTCTAGGGTTGCCTTTCATTCTAGGTTCTTGCCTCCCTATAGTCTCTACAACAGGCTCTTCTTCTTCATCGCTGCTATCAGGCAACGGGGGCCATAAAGGTGGCAGGGACTCAGCTGAGGACTTCAAAACTACGGCTTTCGATCGGTTAAGTCTGGGTGGTTTTGGGGGTGGTAAAGACCGCCCATCAATCTTTCACACAGGCACATAGGGGAACATTGAGTACATTGTTCTGGGCAACTTTGTCCTGTCTTGCCCTCACATATATCATTGTAGACCTGTTTCTCTGACTTACCTAATGCAGCCAGTTCACCAGGTGCATCTGGCACCTCACGAGGTGCAGTCGGAGCCGCTGAAGGTCTGGACCCTCTGACTCGGTTAAGAAGGGATTGGTTGAAGGCGGTTTAACAGCCTCCTCCATACCAGCTGCAGCTTTTCTCTCTGCCTTCAAGGCTTTTAATGTGGTTAATATCAACTTCCACGACGTCACTAACTCTGCAGCGGTTTTATCTCTGTTCCCAATATGTTCCCATAACATTTTTGCTATCTCCTCCCATGTCTCTGCCTTAAAAGTCACAGATGGATCGGAGGGGTACCCTTTCTTTCGGCACCAAATTAAGAGCCTTCTAAGTGTATATTCATCATATTTCAGTCCTCTCTTAGAGAGCATATGCAGCAGGAGTCTGACTATCGCCCCTTCTTCATGTGATGTGTTCTGCCCCATGCCGTCCTGGTTGCTCACCTCACCTCATTGGGTGCTTCTCCGTTGCAACGTATTCCTTTTTCTTTTTCATTGCGTCCGTGCCGCTGACTGCAATTCTTCCAACTGGGCTAGTACCGCGGAGTCCTCTGCACTCGAACGCAGGAAGGAAAGCTCTGGCTGCCTGGAAGCGTTCCTTGGCGGCCCCTGAAGAGGCCTACCAACACCAAGGCTATGTCCTTCCTCTACGACCTCACTGCTACACTGCTCAACCTGCCCTATGCTGTAGCTTCAGTGCAGGCAGCAGCCACTTCCTTTTCTCACAGACAGCAGACCAGGAATGAAACCTCTCTGTGGGCGTAAACTTCCCTTCGCGGTTCCTGAAGAGCCCCACCAAGGGCACGGCTCTGCAATTCCTCAGCCCCCCACCTTCAACCTCACCTCATCAAGAAACAATCCCACAGCCACCAGCTATGGCTTCCACACAAAACAAGACAGGCTTCCATGCTCTTTGGGGCTCTCCATTTTCCTGGGCAAGCTTCTCACAGCCCCACCGACACTGTGCCACTGCCCCTTCTGTGCCACTCCGCAGCCCAGCCACAGCCCTGATTCAAAAGGAAAAACCTGCAGCAATGACTTCCACGCCATAGAAGCAAGGACTCAAATCTCTTGCTGGCACTCACACTGCCTTGGCAGCCCCCTATGAGCCCTACAGGTACGGGCGCTCTGCATTTCTCCTACCGCAAAACCTTCAACCTCGCCTGAGACACCGTCAAATCCAAAGCTGCCAGCTGTGGCTTCCACTGTGGACAGGCAGGTATGCTGCAGAGGGCTCTCAGTTTTCCTTGCCTGCCCCTCTGCAGACCCACCAGTTCTGCTACTCCATGCTTTTTCTGCTGGCTCACGCTGAACACAAACTGTCTCAAAAAGAGAAAAACGGAAAACAGAAGACACTCACGCAGAAATGCCCAAAATGAAAGCAAATCCTAAAGGTGGTGTTTGGGCCACCATCCCAATCTCTCTTAATTCCTTTAATCTTTTTCCAATGGTAATTATATATTTTTGGATACTATGATCCTCAATTACATTGTTCCCCAGAGGCATTCCTTGAAAATAAGGCATGCCATATAACATTTCATATGGCAATAATCCAGTCTCACTGTGTGGTTTAGTTCTTATGTTTAGAAGTGCCAACGGTAAGCATTTCGTTCAGGGCATTTGTGTCTCAATCATCAATTTAGCTAATTGTTGTTTTATTGTTTGATTCATTCTTTCTACCTTCCCCGAGCTTTGTGGGTGCCATGGAGTGTGATATTCCCAGTGAATACCTAATGATTGACATAATAGTAAAATGTGTGCCCTGGTCTGAATCAATGTACTGGATTATCCCATATCTAGGTATCAAATGTTCTAGTAAAATTTTTACCACCATCTGTGCCGTAGCTCGTGCTACGGGGTAAGCTTCTACCCACTGTGTTAAATGATCTACTATTACCAATAAATATTTTATCCTCCCTACCTTAGGCAATTCAGTCCCGCTTCTTTCTTTTAATAATTCCAGGGCCCTACATAGGGCATACAGCTCACAAGCCTGAGCTGACCATGATGGACTCAGAGGTCCTGATTCCACAAGTTCTAAGTCCTTATTAATTATTGCATATCCCGCTTTTCTCTTCCCTTCTACCACTCGGGAGGAGCCATCTATAAACCGCTTCTCCATTTTCCAACTCAGTATCTCTTAAATCTGGTCTCACCTTAGTCTGGGTCTCAATTACCTCTAAACAGTTATGTTGTAATTCCTCTGATGGTTCTCCAAACAAAAATTGTGCTGGACTCTGAGCAGAAGTCACCCTCGGTTCTAAGTCAGGGCAGTCTGTTAGTATTGCTTCATACTTTAGGATCTGGCTGTCCGTTAACCATTTTTCCGCTTTTTGTTGTAAAACATTTCTGACATTGTGTGGGGTATACACCTTTAAAGGAGCACTAAAGGTAATCTTCCTAACTTCCTCTATTAATAATGCTGTAGCAACCAAAGCTTGGAGACAAGCAGGCCATCCTCTGCTTACTGGGTCAAGTAACTTAGAACAATACCCCACGGGTTTTTTGATTCCTGCCCAGTCTTGAGTAAGAACTCCATATGCTGTCTGGCTTGATGTATTCACAAAGAGATAAAAAGGTTTTTCTAGATCTGGGAGGCTCAGTACTGGTGCTTGTATTAATGTCTTTTTTATTTCCTCGAATCTCTGATCATCTTCAGTAAACCACTTGAATTGGTTAATTTTTCATATAGGAATTTTACCTTTTCACTATAATTTTCAAGCCATGGTCTACAATATCCTAATAATCCTAATATTTGCCTAATTTCCTTTTTAGTTTGTGGGGGTCTTAAGGATAGAATCCCAGATACCCTATCAGGCTCTAACTTCGTCCTTCCTTTACTCAGCCAATGTCCTAAGTATTTTACTTCCTGTTCTACAAACTGTAGCTTTGATCGGGACACCTTTAATCCCTTCTCCCCTAGAAAATTTAACAATTTAATGGTGGCTTTTTTCTTCAGTTTCTCCTGCTACTAATAAATCGTCCACATATTGTAATAATTTTACCTCCTTGATTATTGTGAAATCTTGTAAGATTTTCTCCAAGGTTTGTCCAAATAGATTTGGTGACTCCGTACACCCTTGTGGTAACACAGTCCATCTTAACTGTTGTTTTCGTCCTGTTTCAGGGTCCTCCCACTCAAAGGCAAAATAATCTTTGGATCCTTCATCCAGAGGACAGGCCCAAAAAGCATCCTCCAAATCTATTACACTATACCAAGTATGTTTGGGAGATAATATGACTCAATAAAGTAAAAGGATTTGCCACCACAGGGAATTTAGTGATTGTCTGCTGATTTACAGCTCTTAAGTCCTGCACCATCCTGTATGACCCGTCCGTTTTTTTTACGGGAAGAACGGGCGTGTTATGAGGTGACATACATGGTTCTAGGGTTCCTTTTTCCAAAAGTCTGTCAACTACAGGTTTTAATCCTTTTCGACCCTCCATAGGTATAGGGTATTGCTTGATTCTAATTGGGTGGTGCGGATCTATTATTTGAACGCTTATGGGGTCCATTTTTATCTTTCCAGTTTCCCCTTCTTTATACCACACTGAGGGGTTAATAGCTTCTTTATCCTCTTGTGTTAAAGTGTATAATTTAATCTGCAGTTTGTCCCCTTGACTCTGAATGCTCAAGTTTAACTTCAAAATCAAATCCCTTCCTAATAAATTGTATTCCGCTTCAGGGAGCAAAAGGAAATCATTAAGACAAATTTTCTTTTCTGTTTCTACTTCTACATTTTTCAAGATACTTACTTTAAAAGGCTCTCCTTTTGCCCCTGCTACTGACAAATAGCTCTTCCCTTTTTCTATTCCTTTTGGAAATTTTTGAATGGTTGATTTTTCGGCCCCTGTATCCACTAAAAACAAAACTTCCTCTTTATGGGGACCAATTAATAATTTTATCAAGGGCTCTGTTGATGTTGAAGTCCCCAGAAGATAGAGCCCCTGATACCCCTAATATTCTTTGAACATTTTCTCATCTTGTTCCCGCTTACGGCAGTTCTTCTGAACATGTCCCCTCTTGTTACAGTAGTAACAGACGGGAATTGTAAATCTTTCTCGATGAGTCCCCGGGGTGTCTGCTCTATTCTTTTTTCCTTTTTCTCTCCAGACAGAGTCTTATTTTTCTGACTTTCTCTTACTGCTGCTACAAAAATTTTTGCTTTTGCTTTTTGTTTTTCTTCGTCCCTCCTAACATAGACTTTCTGGGCTTCTCTAAGTAACTCCTCTAATCCTCTTTCTTGCCAATCTTCCAATTTTTCTAATTTCCTTCTAATATCCCCCCAGGATTTAGCTACAAATTGTGTTCTAAGGAGTGCGGTCCCTGCCACTGTATTCGGATCAATTCCAGAATACGTTTGTAGGTTTTTTCTCAACCTCTCCAACCTCTGTTGGAGATTTGTCTTTCCCGTGTTGTTCATTAAATGCTTTATTAATGTTTTGCCCTCGGGGAACCGCTTCCCTTATTCCCTGTATGAATAACGTTCTCAAATCCCTCATATTCTGTCTTCCTTGGGATTGTTGATGATCCCAGTGGGGATCCACATTTGGCCATTTCTGATCTCCCGGGGGTCCTGCCTGGTTCTGTCTTCCCCAAATTCTCATTCCAGCTTGTCTAATCATTCCCCTTTCCTCAGCAGTGAATAAGATCCCTAAAATGGACTGTATTTCTTCCCAGGTATAAGTATTGGGGCCTAGGAATTGGTCCAGTTTTTCAGCTACTCTGAGGGGATCATCTAACAGGGTCCCCATTTCTTTCTTGAACTTTCCTACGTCTGTGGTATTTAATGGGACTGCCACAAACCCAATGCCTCCCTGATTGCCTCGGAGGGGTACTTCTCATAAGGGATATAGAGAAGCTCCCTCAGATACAGCAGTCCTACTTCTTGTACATGCAGCCGGAGGTGGATCTAATTCCGGTGCTGTTGGTGGTGGAGGTAGGGGCAACGGTGGTACTGATAGAGGTACTACGGCCACCGGAGGGGGAGCCGCCGCCGGAGATGGATTGTTAGGATATGGAGGCGCTAGGTTATCCAGTGGCTCTCATTTATCATCTTTTTCATTTCCCTTTTCATTTTTATCTCCTTCTTCTTCCTCAAACTTTTCATCTGTTTTTAATGTAAGTATTGAGGCTGGAAAAGGACGTAAAGTTCTGTTCCATAATCCTGCATAATCACTTTCCTCCTGGCTAAAAGGTTCCTTTGAATTAACATATATTTAAGGTCTGGCAAATCCAGTCTTCAAAAGATCCAAAAACAGGCTAAAAGACATGTGGTCTCAAAGGCTTCTTCGGCCATTCAACCATGCAATATTGAACCAATTTTAATTTACTTTTTCCTTTTCTGGGGCCCGTATAATTCCAATTTTTAATCATTTTTCCTAATGGACTCTCCGGAGATATGTCTGGTAATTTCCTCCCTTTCTTCTGGTCCTGGGTCTTTGATTTCGTGTGACCCATCTAGGAATTTTAATGTGGCAATACTTACAGCCCTTGGTTACCTTAGTAAGAGTGTTTGTAGGAGGCTTTCACTCACCCACGAATCCTATAGGAACCGCTTCGGTCCTTCACCGGCCAAGTCCCTCGCGGGAGATTGGAACCACGGTTAGAAGACCTCCACACTCGCTTCGGAACTATATTCCGTCTCAGTCACACTCTTAGACACACACAGGCAACCGAATCCCACCCAACCGAACGGTATATGCCTTAAATACTTACGACTCCGTTGTCTTCGTTCGGATCTTCATGCGCAGAATTACAGGCAAAATAATCTACTGCAGCCGGCAAGGGAGCTCATAAAAATCAAATTCTTTGCTTGCCCCTATTCAGGTTCAGGATGGTGTTAGTCCTGACCCGACCCGATCAGGAGCCACCAAATGGTGGGGCGCACCTCCTAGATCAAGTCAGAATTCAGGAACTAAGACCATCCTGGACAAGCCCCCAATTGAGATAAATGATTGAGTCCCAGACAGGATTCCAATTTAACTTTATAATTTATTAAACGAACAGAGGCAAGCAAACAGCGCTGGGTGTGTCGGGAGTGTCTGCTCTACCAAGATGCACACCGTACAGTTCCGGTTTTCGGTTTATATCCGTTATACTAATCCATATTCATGAATAGGTGTGTCTTCTTCGGCGCATTCCCTCTTCTCCTTCTAGGGTCTTCTCGAATCTTCCTCATACTCACCCCAGGATGACCCCAAACTTTATGCATGCACTTTACAAGTTTCTCTTTACACAATACTATGCGGTCAGTGGTCAAACTGCTTTGAGCTGATATACCAGAACGTTCCCTAGGTGGCTTTCCCAAGAGGCAGGAACTATATACATTAACCACTCTGCTAGATATAGGCTTGTGGTCATACAAGGGTATGTAGGACAGAAGGTTACACTTCATCACATGAACCAGATGAACATATTTCACAGGGATCTCTCACAGAACATGCAGGAATGAGTCCTGTCTCTCCTCTCGCTGTGCCCTGCTCTCCTGTATCCTTGTGGCTTTACTGCTGAGCTCTCCATGCCAGGGCCCTGCTCTTTTACCTCCCATGCTTCCTTTCTCCTAGCCATAGTGGTGGCTTGTGTTTAGTGGCAGCGTTTTCACCAATGTAGTTGGTCACTACATTACTATATGGGGTGTGCTTCACACACGCAAGGAAAACTCTTGTTCTGCTGCAGACCACGGAGCAGCTGGAGGGTTGCCTACAGTGACACCAGTGTGGCAGTGCTGCCTGTGCTCAGCAATATGCTCTGGCTCCCATTGGGGTTGACATTCATGTCTCATCGCTGCAGTGCTGACTAAGAAGCTCCAGCCACTCTTTGACAGCATAAGGCTGGCAAGTGAGTCTTGTGGCCCGTTCAGTAGGGCTGCAGGGTGTGCCTGTGGCCCAGGTCCCTGCCTGTGCCCAAGCGATGCCTCCCAGCCCAGTCACCATGCTCTGCGGGGGACATTGTTCCTTGCAGGCCCCAGACCACAGCCCTGTGCCAAAGCAGCCCATTGCTGCCCTCAGTATCGCCGTGCTAGCTGGCCACATCTGAGAACAGCAGAGTCATGAGCAGCCCCTGGGAGAGGCTGTGCCCCATGGATGCCCCTTTCTGCCTGTCATGGTTTAGCCCCAGCTGGCAATTGAGCACCACACAGACAGCCGCTCGCTCACTGTCCCTCCCCCAGTGGGACGGGGGACAATATTGGGAAGAAACTCATGGGTTGAGATAAAAACACATTAATAAGACAGCAAGAGAGAAGGAAACAACAACGATAACAATGATAATAATACCGACAGAGGGATGTACAAGAAGTCATGCCCAATACAGCAATCGCTGACCACCCGTCCCCGAGCAGTGACTCCGCCCCCCGCCCAGCTGACTCCAGTTTATGTACCGGCCATGAAGTTATATGGTACGGAATAGCTCTTTTGCCCAGCCTGGGCCAGCTCTCCTGGCTGTGTCCCCTCCCAGCTTCCTGTGCACCCACAGCCTTCTTGCTAGGAGGCCAGCACGAGAAGCTGGGCTGTCCCTGACTACTTAAAAAGAACTCAGAACATCAGCACGTTACCAATGAAATGAGTCTCATTGCCCGACCCAGTTCTTTTGGGGGTGCCATGTCGCCACAAGACTTGCTTTTCAAGGCCCAGGATAGTGTTCCGGGTAGTGGCATGGAGCACTGGCTATGGTTCCAGCCATCCGGTGGTTGCTTCCACCACGGTAAGCACATAGCGCTTGCCTTTGCGAGTCTGTGGAAGTGTCAGGTACTCAATCTGCCAGGCCTCCCCGTATTTATATTTCAGCCATCACCCTTCATACCACAGGGGCTTTAACCGCTTGGTTAAAGTGGCTTGTTTGATTGCAGCGCACATTTCACATTCATGGATAACCTGGGCAATAGCGCCCATGGTCAAGTCCACCGCTCGATCCCAAGCCCATCTGTATGTTGCATCTCTTCCCTCATGGCCTTGAGGTGTCATGGGCCCACCGAGCTATAAAGAATTCACCCTTATGTTGCCAGTCCAGATCCAGCCTTCAACCTTGGCAGCCTGATCCACCTGATGGTTGTTTTGATGTTCTTCAGTGGCCCAACTCTTGGGTAACTGAGCATCTACATGACATACTTTTATGACCAGATTCTCTAAGCAGGCAGCAATATCTTGCCATAATTCAGCAGCCCAGGTGGGCTTGCCTCTGTGCTGCCAGTTGCTCTGCTTCCATTGCTATAGCCACCCCCATAGAGCATTTGCACCATTCATGAATCAGTAAGGACATAGAGTACTGGCCATTTTTCTCAGTCAGCAGTAGCTAAAGCCAGCTGGGTGGCTTTCACCTCTGCAAACTGACTTGACTCACCTTGTCCTTCAGCAGCTTCTGTGACTCGTTGTATAGGGCTCCATACAGCAGCTTTCCACCTTCGATGTTTGCCTATAATACGACAGGACCCATCAGTAAACAGGGCACATTGCCTTTCGTTCTCTGGCAGTTTATTATATGGCAGAGCCTCTTCAGCACGCACCACCTCCTCTTCTGGCAATATTCCAAAACCTTTGCCTTCTGGCCACTCCATTATCACTTCCAAGATTCCTGGGCGACGGGGGTTTCCTATTTGAGCTCGCTGTGTGATAAGCGCGACCCACTTCCTGCACACAGCATCAGTCGCATGATATGTAGATGGGACCCTCCTTTTGAACATCCATCCGAGCACCAGCAGTTGGGAGTGCCAGGAGGAGCTGTGTTTCAGTACCAATCACTTCCGAGGCAGCTCGAATGCTTTCATACGCTGCCAATATCTCCTTTCCACTTGGAGTATGGCGGGACTCAGATCCCCTAGATCCTGGACTCCAAAACTCTAGAGGTCAACCTCGGGTCTCTCCTGGTGCCTTCTGCCAGAGACTCCAGGTAAGGCCATTCTCCCCAGCTGCCATGTAGAGCACATTTTTAACATCTTGTCCTGCCCGGACTGGCCCGAGGGCTACGGCATGAACTATCTCCTGCTTAATTTGTTGGAGGGCTTGTCGTTGATCAGGGCCCTGTTCAAACTCATTCTTCTTCCAGGTCACTTGATAAAGAGGGCTTACAATCAGACTGTAATTTGGAATATGCATCCTCCAGAAGCCCACAACACCCAAAAAAGCTTGTGTTTCTTTTTTGCTAGCTGGTGGAGACATAGCTGTTATTTTTTTGATCACATCCATTGGGATCTGATGACATCCATCTTGCCATTTTATTCCTAGAACTTAGATCTCCCATTTGCAAAACGGGCTTTCAGAAGGGTTTGACTTATCTTCTTCCCTTTCTTGAAAACCTCTTCCGACGTGTCGCCCCATACGATGATGTCATCAACGTACTGCAGGTGCTCTGGAGCTTCAGCCTCTTCCAGTGCAGTCTGTATCAGACTATGGCAAATGGTAGGGCTGTGTTTCCACCCCGGGGCAGTCGATTCCAGGTGTACTGGACACCCCTCCAAATGAAAGCAAACTGTGTCCTGCACTCTGCCACCAAAGGGGTTGAGAAAAACGCATTAGCGATATCAATTGTGGCACACCACGTGGCTGCATTTGACTCCAGTTCATATTGAAGTTCTAGCATGTCTGGTACAGCAGCACTCAGTGGTGGTGTGACTTCATTCAGGCCGCCATAGTCTACTGTCAATCTGCCCTCTCCATTAGACTTTTGCACTGGCCATATGGGGCTGTTAAAGGGTGAGCGAGTCTTGCTGATCACTCCTTGGCTCTCCAGCTGACAAATCAGCTTATGGATGGGGATCAGGGAGTCTCTGTTGGTGTGATATTGCCGCCGGTGCAGTGTTGTGGTAGCGATCAGCACCTGTTGTTCTTCAACCCTCAGCAACCCCACAATAGTAGGGTCCTCTGAGAGAGCAGGTAAGGTGGGCAGCTGTTTAATTTCTTCCGTCTCCAGGGCAGCTATACCAAAAGCCCACTGGTACCCCTTTGGGTCCATGAAATACCCTCTCCTGAGGTAGTCTACGTCCAGGATGCACGGAGCCTCTGGGCCAGTCACAATGGGGTGCTTCTGCCACTCATCCCCAGTTAGGCTCACTTCGGCCTCCAGTATAGTTAGCTGTTGGGATCTCCCTGTTCCTCTGGAAATACAAATGGGTTCTGCCCCTATATGGCTTGATGGCATTAGGGTACACTGTGCCCACTAAAGCCTTATATTCCTGTGGGTCTGATGTGCCAGGCCATCTAATCCACACAGTCCACCTGCTAGTCCTGGTCATAGTACTCGTTACCCACTTCCTGTAAATATGAATCAGATGTCCCTTCTGGAGGATCAGAAGTAAGATCAGCCCTTCTATTCGTTCTGGGGAACTGCCCACTGGAAAGTGGAGTGACGATTTTGCTGGAGGATCCCGAACCTCCTTTTATAATTTTTTTTCCTTGCAGCTCGCGTGTGATTGTGCCTCTAGGGTCGAGGTAGGTTTTCCATCCCACCTCCTCATGCCCTCTCCATAGTCACGCAAGTGAAACCACAGGGTGGCTCGCAGTGTGTATCCTCTGTCTAGTCTCTTTTGAGCAGAACGTTTACTCCTAATAACCTTCCCTTGAGCAGTTAATACAGTCTAATGCTAACTGGATTTGTAGCGCCACTGGGGTATAGATTTGACCCCTATGTGTAAGGCTTTCCTGCTATCTAACCGTAGCATTTTGTAATACATTCTATGCCCCCAGATGTATTTGCTTTCACCTTTTTCAATGCTGTTTAGTCCAAACCACAGCAGGGAGACTCCGGCGCGTTTATGAAAGCTGGCTGGGCAGTTGGCCTGAGGGTCACTCTTAGTTTCACCCTCGCCTTTCTGGCCATGGCTGATGATGAAAGGTTCCTCTGGAGAGGGCTTTGATGGCGTGAGGGCCAGCAAACAGCAGGCCGCATGTGCAAGTGCCTTTCCACCCTGCATTGCTCCCCCATAGTTCAGAAGTACCCTTTGGCAATGTGAAAGGCAAGATGCTAACTGCAATATGACTTGCTTAGAAGAATCAACACTACCTCAGACGACGAGTTTTTACCTCTGGGTTGATGTGACCTGAAGACCCAACCTAAGCCAGCTCTTCCTGGCGGAGAACACCCCATACTGACAACAAAACACTAGAAGATAGACCTTTCAAAAAAAAAAGGCGTATAACCATGACCAGATGAAGCAGAATGCACAATAACGCCCCCCCACCACCCGCAGCGCACATTATTTTAGAACAATGTAGATTAACACACCACTGACCCTACGTTCACACCACCTGCACGGGGCAAGCAGATACTGATTACACACGCAATAGTAAGTGATTAGCCCACTTAACATGAGCAAATTGGTTGGTCTACTCAACTGCATTGTGACCTATGCTTTCCTCTGTATTGGGGCCCCCACGCATTAGGCTGGGGCAGCACTCTGTGCACAGCTCATATGAGAGAATGAATTCCCTTGGTAATTCTGTGCCAAGAATCCTTGCCTCCCGCCTCGGCCAGCAAAGAACTGACCTCTACAAAGATAACCCTGATAACACCAGCACAAGTGGCCAATGTGGAAATGGCAGTGCTGACCCCTATCCTGCTCATCCTATGAGCTCTTCTCCAGCCACATAACGACGCAAAACCAAGGATGATCAAATCAGAAGTGACCAGAATTTGCCCCTAAAAATTTCAAAATGATACCAGGTGGTGGCCCAGAGAGGTAGTAGACGCACCATCCCTAGAAACATTCAAGGTCAGGTCAGATGGGGCTCTGAGCAAGCTGATCTAGTTGAAGATGTCCCTGCTCATTGCGCGGGGCTGGACTAGATGACCTTTAGAAAGGTCCTTTCCAACCCAAAGAAGTCTCTTTGAAATACAGGTTGACATCCACTATCATGGATGATGAACGTCACCCAAAGCACTTGTGCCTTCAGAAAGGATCTAAGGACAGTGTGAAGCCACCATCATTAGCAGGTGTTCAAAACAAAAGCATCCAGAACACGCAGAAAAACTACCATTCTTTTTCAGTGATGTTGCCAGTCACAAACTACTCCACTCAGGACTTTATAAAACATCACTACACTACACTAAACTTAACGATAGCATCCTCTTTGCAGGTTTCATACTCAAAGGCAAAACAAAAAGCCAAGTACCCTGAGGGAAACACTTCTCTTCCTATGCGGTGGGTGTCTTCCCATGGCTCTCGGTATTATTATTGTGGTTATCGTTGTTGTTTCCTTCTCTCTAGCTGTCTTATTAACGTGTTTTTATCTCAACCCATGAGTTTCTTCCCAATGTTCTCCCCCGTCCCACTGGGGGAGGGACAGTAAGCGAGCGGCTGTCTGTGTGGTGCTCAGTTGCCAGCTGGGGCTAAACCATGACAGGCAGAAAGGGGCATCCATGGGGCACAGCCTCTCCCAGGGGCTGCTCATGACTCTGCTGTTCTCAGATGTGGCCAGCTAGCACGGCGATACTGAGGGCAGTAATGGGCTGCTTTGGCACAGGGCTGTGGTCTGGGGCCTGCAAGGAACAATGTCCCCCGCAGAGCATGGTGACTGGGCTGGGAGGCATCGGTTGGGCACAGGCAGGGACCTGGGCCACAGGCACACCCTGCAGCCCTGCTGAACGGGCCACAAGACTTGCTTGCCAGCCTTATGCTGTCAAAGAGTGGCTGGAGCTTCTTAGTCAGCACTGCAGCGATGAGATTTGAGTGTCAACCCCAACGGGAGCCAGAGCATATTGCTGAGCAGAGGCAGCACTGCCACACTGGTGTCACTGTAGGCAACCCTCCAGCTGCTCCGTGGTCTACAGCAGAACAAGAGTTTTCCTTGCGTGTGTGAAACACACCCCATACAGTAATGTAGTGACCAATTACGTTGGTGAAAACGCTGCCACTAAACACAAGCCACCACTATGGCAAGGAGAAAGGAAGCATAGGAGGTAAAAGAGCAGGGCCCTGGCATGGAGAGCTCAGCAGTAAAGCCACAAGGATATGGGAGAGCAGGGCACAGCGAGAGGAGAGACAGGACTCATTCCTGCATGTTCTGCCTGAGATCCCTAGATGCTTCTCTCTCTTGGATCAGGGCTCTTAACCCCCATGAGAGGGGCATGGTGGTAGAGAAAGAGCACAATGCCAGTGTCGGTGGCGCTGTGAAAGGGCTGCCAAGGGCATATGAGGCTGGCTTTCAGTTTGGCCATTTCTGCGTGAGGGACTTTGCTAGGCCATTTTATTCTTTTCGACCTAGCCTGTGTTTAGAGTGAGACAGCAGTTGAGGCAAGTGACGAAGCGCAGACTGGCAGTATAGGTGGGGCTGTTAAGGGTAGCCAAGTGAAACTGAGACTCATAAACACCATGCCTGGCTGGCCTGTAGTGAGTGGAAGCCATAGCTGGCAGGTTTGGATTTGATGCTTTCTCAGGCAAGGTCGAGGGTTTTGTTGTAGAAGAAATGCAGAGTGCCATTAATGGTGGGTCTCTTAGGGACTGCAAAGGCAGTGTGAGTGCCAGCAAAAGATTTGAGTCTTTGCTTCTATGGCGTGGAAGTCATTGCTGCAGGTTTTTCCTTTTGAATCAGGGCTGTGGCTGGGCTGCAGGGCACAGAAGGGGCAGGGGCACAGTGTTGGTGGGGTTGTGAGAAGCTTGCCAAGGAAAATGGAGAGCCCCAAACAGCATTGAGGCCTGTCTTGTTCTGCGTGGAAGCCATAGCTGGTGGCTGTGGGTTTGTTTGTCACTCAGGTGAGGTGGAAGGGGGGTGGTGTAGAGGAAGCGCAGAGCCATGCTCTTGGTGGGGCTCTTCAGGGACCATGAAGGGAAGTTTACGAGCAAAAAGAGGTTTCGTTCCTGGCTTGCTGAGTGCTTAGAGAAGCAGCTGTTTGCTGTCTGCTGTGAAGCGTCCCTGTGGGGCAGGGTGGGCAGGTAGGTGAGTGTAGCAGTGAGATCGTAGAGGAAGCACAGAGCCCTGGTGTTGGTCGGCCTCTTCAGGGACTGCCAAGGAATGCTTCCAGGCAGCCAGCGCTTTCCTTCCTGGCACTCCCATTGTGTGAGATACCAAGGTGGTACTTCTGCATATTGGAGCACGGCTCGTAGGAATGTGAGGTACGTGGTGGTAGAGCAAGAGCAGATCCCCGGTGTTGGTGGGGCAGTGAAAGGGCTGCCAAGGGGAATACGAGGGCTGTCTTTCAGTTTGAGCATTTCTGCTTGAGAGCCTTGTCTTGTCCATATTTTGGGTTGAGACGACAGTTGAGGCAGCAGAAGTAAAATAGCTCTATTGGTGTGTCTGTAGAGGGGCAGCCGTGTGTTCCATTAAGAGGCAGAGCAATTTTTCAGAAAGTTAACCCCCTTGTGTTCCAGTCAATCCTCAGATATCAGAGGGACTGGGGGCAGCTGAGCTTAGGTTCTGAGTGATGCCCAAAGTCAGCGTTAGTTGTCCGGTCGCGCCCATCACCTCCGTTGGACTATCATGGGCCCGGATGCACTACTAACATCACACTGCCTGCTCAGTCAGACACCTCCTGAATTAAGATGGCCACACTCCAATGTACGGTCACATTCAGGGACAACCCGCTCGGCTGAGTCAATCAATGGTGTGATTTATTGAAGCAACAGATGCACAAATTCTCTTAGATTGCCAGTGATAAATTCACTGTCTGCAAAGCTTGCGCAATAAATTGAATACGGCCAGGTTACACATGCGTGGAGTAATAAAGCAACTCCATAGAGATTCCTAAAGTTCCCAGGGATTCAGTAGGGATAGCGGAGTGTTTGAATCTTACCCAAAGGCATCGCAATGGGGGGGGCAAGAGAGGATCAGCCCATCGGCAGATCCTAAAGGTCAGGATTGATGGTATCTTGGCTGACATCCAGCTCTTTTCAAACCGTTTTATGGTGTTTTACTTTGCAGGTGGAGCTTGAGTGACTCTTTATCATGATTGCGCCAAAATGCTCTTGCTTTGTGTTTAAAGGCACAGACTTGGAAAAATTCAGTGCGCAAGCTCATTGAGGGGTGGTTGCACTTTGGGAGGTCGGTAACTTTTGAGATGGGTGTGCGTTTTGGTATTATACTGATATTATAATAAGCGAACTAAACTCCGAGTACAGCATTTCATCAAAAGTCGACAGACTGTTGACCCAAGGCGTCGAATGTGCAGCTTATTCATGTACGGTGTGTACCTTTAGATTCCTTTGTTCACAGAGCGTGGCCACAATGTCTCCACTCCACGCCACTCTCCACGCGATTTCTCACAGAGTCAGCACACCAAGTTTCCCTGATGTTGCCAACATCTGGGGTTGCCTAGGGAATTGCCATGGTACAGACTTATTGCACATTGGCTTCATTCAACCCTGTTTCAATGCTGTTCTTAGAGCGTGACTATAAGTTTAATTTCTAAGTTGCCCCCCAACAATTATTTCACAGGGGATGCCAAGGAACATTTCCAGGCAGCCAGAGCTTTCCTTCCTGGCACCCCCATTGTGTGAGATGCCTAGGTGGTACTTCTGCATTTTGGAGCAGGGCTCGTCGGAATGTGAGGGGCATGGTGGTGGAGCAAGAGCAGACCCCCCGTGTTGATGGGGCTGTGAAAGGGCTGCGAAACTGGTCTGAGGGGCGGCTTTCATTTTGGGCACTTCTGCTTGACAGTCTTCTGTTTTCCGTTTTTCTCTTTTTGAGAGAGTCTGTGTTCAGCGTGAGCTAGCAGTAAAAGCACGGGGTAGCAGTATTGGTGGGTTTACAGAGGGGCAGCCAAGGAAAAGCGAGAGACCTCTGCAGCATCCCTGCCTGGCTTGCCCAGAGTAGAAAGCCATAGCTGGCAGCTTCGGATTTGATGGTGTCTCAGGCGAGGTTGAAGGTTTTGTGGTAGAAGAAATGCAGAGCGTCAGTACCTATAGGGCTCTTAGGGGACTGCCAAGGCAGTGTGAGTGCCAGCAAGAGATTTGAGTCCTTGCTTCTATGGCGTGGAAGTCATTGCTGCAAGTTTTTCCTTTTCAATCAGGGCTGAGGCTGGGCTGCAGAGTGCACAGAACAGGCGGGGGCACAGTGTTGGTTGGGATGTGACAAGCTTGTCAATTTATTCCTGATTTCGGTGACAGTTTTGGTGACCCAGATGGGACACCACTTGTGAATCTCAATGGATCTGTGGGATCACGGGACCTCCAGCTGGCACCGAGGGATTCTCGGGGAGAACCTCCGATCCCCGGACCGAAGAATTCTGAGCAAGTCCCCTGGAAAGGTATTAATGCTTTTTTTAAGGGATTGAAGGAATGTGGGTTTGAGTCCCACTAATCTGCTCGTAAGGTGTGGTGAAAGCAATGCAGAGTAGGGCTGAAAGGGACCTCTGGAAAGGGTGAGGGTATGAGACGCTCACAAGTAACGCCTGCTTATAAGTCATGGTGAAAGCCTCGCAAGATTGGGCTAGGGGCCCAGGAAAGGAGGTTGGGATTTCTGGCAGGGGGCCGGAATCCTAGAGGGAGCTTCAACAGGGGTTTGGGTCCCTCTGGCTAGTGCCTGGGTTAGTGCACAGTCACAACCACTAGTCTTGGGAAGATGGGTATACTTCGGAGTAAGAAACCCATCCCACAGAAAACACCTTTGGGATGTATTTTAGGACATTGGAAAGATCTGGGAGGTGATCCTCTGACTCGGAAGCAATTAATTGAATATTGCAATCATTGGTGGCCAATGTATAAGTTGGACAGTGGGGAGAAATGGCCAGAAAGTGGAACATTACAATATAACACCATCTTGCAATTAATGTTGTTTTGTAAGAAGGAAGGTAAATGGGAAGAAATGGCACATGTTGATCTGGGGTTTTTTTATGCTATGCAATCATCCAGAATGGCAGAGACAGTGCGGAATATACCCACATGATTCTATGATAATGATTGTGAAAAAGGGAAAATGCGATGAGAACTTGAAAGGGGGTTGTTCTACTTGTAATACTAAAGAGAATTGCTGGAAAAGTGGAGCCAAGGAGGAAGATATTGAATTAATGGTTGTTCCTCACCGAAGGTGGGAAGGGGGAAGAGCGGTTCAAAATTTGGAGGATGATAATCCTCCTGCTTCTCCCAAGGAAGGGGCAATAGGGGGATTTAGCCCAGTTTCAGGAAGAACACGCGGAAGGAGGGGGCAAATAAGACCAACTTCCCTCCAAGCCCCTCTCCGAGAGGAATGATGGTCGAGTAGTGGTGAAAGTTCCTTTCTCGGTTACTGATTTAAGATCATGGAAAGACAACTGGTAGAAAATACACAAATTTGGATCCAGAAAACCCAGAAGCAGTGATACAATTGGCCTCTATATTTATGGGACAATTGGTCCCAGACATTAGAAAGAAACTTCAGAAATTGGAAGGGCCTGAGTCTAGAGATTTGGGAAAAATGCTTGAAATTACCTGTGCTGTATATAATAATAATAGAGAAAAAGAGGTGAGGCAAGCCCGAAGGGATGGAAAATTATTAGCGATTTTAACAGAAAATAGTAGAAGAGGTAGAGGAAGAGTACGGGGAATAAACATTGGAGAAAGGAGGAAAGTAAAGCCCCGATTAGCGGAAGACCAATGTGCTGTTTGCAAGGAGCGTGGGCACTGGAAAAGAGAATGTCCTAAGGCAGGAGAACTAGATCCGGCTCTCCGGGCAATTGAATTAATGACTCTGGATGAAGAACTATGGAGGGGACCGGGGGAATCAACCCTAGCTGAACCTCTGGTTACATTGAAGCTAGGGAATGAAGAAATAGAATTTCTGGTAGATACAGGAGCTACTTACTCAGGATTGAATACATGTAAAGGGAAATGAGACGGTAGTGTATGCACCACATATGGTAATAACCATTGGCTATCCCCCAGCAGAATGCTGAAATATCAGGTTGTCCTATTGGAACAAGGTGATGTGGAATTGAAAACCCGACTGATTGTTAATCCAGCAATATTCTTATCAACAGAGAATCCAACAGGAAATTTAGAACATGATTGCCTGTTAACTATTGAGCAAGTCTTTTCCAGTAGACTGGACTTGAAAGATGAACCTCTGGAAAACCCTGATCTGGAGTTATTTACAGATGGAAGCATTTTTTTGCAAGAAGGAAAACGAAAGGCCGGATATGCTGTCGTCACCACCTCCAAGGTAACGGAGTCAGGGACACTACCTATAAATACCTCAGCCCAGAAAGCAGAATTGGTGGCATGAAGGCGGGCTCTGCAAATAGCAGAAGGAAAAGGGGTAAATATTTGGACTGATTCTAAATATGCATTTGGTGTGATCCATGCTCATGGAGCCATCTGGAAAGGAAGAGGACTACTGTCAGCCCAAGGAACATCAATAAAGTATAAAGAAGAAATTCTCCAACTCCTGGAAGATGTGCAGAAACCAGAGGAAGTGGCGGTAATGCATTGTAAAGCTCATCAATTTGGTCAGACGACTGTAAATATAGGTAATGGACTGGCAGACAAAGCTGCAAAAGAGGCAGCAGAACAGGGTATCCTTGCACTGGTACCAGTAGAACAAACAAAATTTCAACATTTAAAACCAAAATACAATAAATTGGATGAGCAGTTAGCAGAACAATTAAAAGCATCACAAAGTGTAGAAGGATGGTGGGTAACGCCAGAGAAACAGGTGATACTAACCCCTCAAGTTATGCTACAACTTGCAAAGGAGAAACGTGAGCAAACACACTGGGGAGTAGATGCTATGGTTTCGAGTTTAAAAACATCTGTAGTATGTGTAGGAATGACAGGAATAGTCAAATTAATAATAGCTAAGTGTCCAATCTGCCTTAAAAATAATCCCATGAGCCAAAGGAGACCACCTTTAGGAGTAACAAAACAAGGAAATTCTCCCGGAGATTATTGGCAAATTGATTTTTCTGAGTTACCCAGACAAAATGGATACAGGTACCTGTTAGTGTTAACTGATACATTTTCTGGATGGCCAGAGGCTTTCCCTTGCTGCACCAACAAAGCTAGGGAAGCAGTTAAGATATTATTGAAGGAAATAATACCACGATTTGGACTGCCAATGGGAATGTCCTCTGATAGATGACCACATTTTGTGGCAGAAGTAGTTCCACAAATCAGTAAAATTTTGGGCATAAAATAGGACCTACATACCCCCTGGAGACCACAATCGAGTGGAAAAATTGAGAGAATGAATCAAACATTAAAAAGACAAATAAGTAAGATTTGCCAGGAAACATCTTTAAAATGGCCACAGGCTTTACCATTAGCTCTCTTGCGAATCAGGATTCAACCAAGATCAAGAGACGGTGTAAGTCCATATGGAGTCCTGTATGGTAAACCGTACCAGACTCCTTTAGTCCCAGGGGATATGAAGGTAGCTGGGGAAAATTATTTGGAAGTGTATCTAATTTCTTTAGGAAAAGTCCTTGGAGCACTTTGGAGATACATTGTGCTGACTAGGTCACTTGCCTTGGGTACACCTGTACATCAGTATCAGCCAGGTGATCTTGCATATATAAGAACTTGGAACTCTGAACCACTGCAGGAAAAGTGGAAGAGACCATTCCAGGTACTGTTAACAACTTATACTGCAATCAAGGTAGGAGGAGTGGAACCATGGATACACTACACCCGAGTGAAGCAAGCCCCATCATGGAAGGTCATTAGTAGGGATTCAGAGACTGCAAAGTTGACTTTAAAACGTGTTTAAGAAACTATCATTGGAAGATATGGAAAAATGGGTTTTGATTTGGAAACTGATGATGTTGGGAGCATTGTTTGGGGTAACAATAGACCAGTTGGACGGGAAAGTTGAAGGCGAAGTAGGACAACTAATACACATCCCAAAAAGAACGCCAGAGGAGAACTTAATGATAGGATTGATAAAAGAATTTGCAAATTTACAAAATGTAACCCAAATAATCGCATGTCTTCCAATTCCAAGAGCAGTAGGTGAATCAGTTCCATGGGGAGTACTGACAACAGGTTTAAGCAACAAGGGATTTAATAATGAGAACATGAGTTGTGAACAAGTTCCAAAACTTGTGGGAACAATTAAAACAATTAAAACTCCAACAAAAGCGAAGATATACTCTGAACAAAGAGGACTGCGATAGGTTAGGAACAAAGGAGTCAAATAAATACACACCGGTGGCTACACTACAAAATCCAGCACCGGGAGGAACATGTGACTGTAAAGAATTAACTAAAAAGAATGTTAGTCAAGTGATCATGGAATGGAAATGTGGAAAAACCAATCAGACTAACCAAGGATCAGAGGTTATATGGGATTCAGTGTGGTCTATGACCATTTTCTCTCAGTTTCAAAATATGGCCAATGCTTCACGGTGTTTTACCTGGGACGGAACAGTCTTTACAGTTTTCCATCGGTCAATGAGAAGAGAAGCACATCCAGGGAAAAGAAAGACCTAGTACCCTGGTGGAATTGTAAAAAGCTATATAATTGCAGTACAATTGATAGAGCAGTTCCAGAAGTCCCTCCCTTAGCAGCTGCACTGAAATATGGGTGTTGGTGTAGAGGACTTAAGAATGATTTAAATTTGACTGATGTATACAAAATTAGAAGGGGATCAGTATTTAGTTGTAGGAAATCTACAGTTCAGAGCCCAGGACAACTGCCAGTTTGGGCAATGAGCGATGGAACGTGGACCACCCATTTATCAATGGATGGGAAAGTGAAACAAATTACTTTGGAATGCCAACATTATGTCCAACTTGGAAGAAAGCTCCTTTTAAAGGAGATTCTGAAAATTTAAAGTTAATACGGACAAAAAGATCACAAATTGATGATGATGATTGGAATGAGCCTTCGACAGGAGTAAACCTTGGATGGGCCTTAGAATCCTTTTTGAGTCCCTTGTCAACTTGCAGGAATAGGGCTTGGTTGTGTAAGTTGACAGGTCAAGTGGAAAGATTAGCCAGTATAACAAGGAAAGGATTTAAAGAGCTAAATTTACAGTTACAAGCCACTTTGAAGATGACCCTACAAAACAGGATGGCTCTAGATATGCTCTTACTAAAAGAACATGGAGTTTGTGGATACCTGAGGGATAGGATAGACCATTGTTGCATATATATCCCGAATGTTACCCAGGATGTAGAACATGGTTTAGATCTATTAGAACAAATAGAAACACATACTCAAGGAATACAATCAGATATGCAAGAAAATTGGTTGGATAAAATTTCTAAAATTTCCATCTAGGATGGAATTTGAGTTCTTGGGTGAAGTCTCTAATTGGTACTGTGTTATTATTATTGATAAGCTCATAGGAGGAGCAGGAGAAGGGTCTTCTCATAGGAGAAGCAGAATTTCCACATTGGCCACTTGTGCTGGTGTTATCAGGGTTATCTTTGTAGAGGTCAGTTCTTTGCTGGCCGAGGCGGGAGGCAAGGATTCTTGGCACAGAATTACCAAGGGAATTCATTCTCTCATATGAGCTGTGCACAGAGTGCTGCCCCAGCCTAATGCGTGGGGGCCCCAATACAGAGGAAGGAGTATGTTACAATGCAGTTGAGTAGACCAACCAAATTACTCATGTTAAGAAGTGGGCTAATCACTTACTATTGCGTGTGTAATCAGGATGTGCTTGCCCAGTGCAGGTGGTGTGAACGTAAGGTCAGTGGTGTGTTAATCTACATTGTTCTAAACCAATGTCCGCTGCCGGGGCGGGGGGAGGGCTTTATTCTGCATTCTGCTTCATCTGGTCATGGTTATACGCCTTTTTTTTTTTTGAAAGGTGAATCTTCTAGTGTTTTGTTGTCAGTATGGGGTGTTCTCAGCCAGGAAGAGCTGAGGTAAAAGCTCATCGTCCAAGGTAGTGTTGATTCTTTTAAGCAAGTCATATTGCAGTTAGCATCTTGCCTTTCACATTGCCAAAGGGTACTTCTGAACTATGGGGGAGCAATGCAGGGTGGAAAGGCACTGGCACGTGTGGCCTGTTGTTTGCTGGCCCTCACGCCATCAAAGCCCTCTCCAGAGGAACCTTTCATTGCCATGGCCAGAAAGGCGAGGGTGAAACTAACAGTGACCCTCAGGCCAACTACCCAGCCAGCTTTCATAAATGCACAGGCGTCTCCCTGCTGTGGTTTGGACTAAACAGCATTGAAAAAGGTGAAAGCAAATACATCTGGGGGCATAGAAAGCATTACAAAATGCTACGGTTAGACAGCAGGAAAGCCTTACACACAGGGGTCAAATCTATACCCCCAGTGGCGCTACAAATCCAGTTAGCATTAGACTGTATTAACTGCTCAAGGGAAGGTTATTAGGAGTAAGTGTTCTGCTCAAAAGAGACTATACAGAGGATACACACCGCGAGCCACCCTGGAGTTTCACTTGCGTGACTATGGAGAGGACATGAGGAGGTGGGATGGAAAACCTACCTCGACCCTAGAGGCACAATCACACGCGAGCTGCAAGGAAAAAAAATTATAAAAGGAGGTTCGGGATCCTCCAGCAAAGTCGTCACTCCACTTTCCAGTGGGCAGTTCCCCAGAACGAATAGAAGGGCTGATCTTACTTCTGATCCTCCAGAAGTGACTTCTGATTCATATTTACAGGAAGTGGGTAACGAGTACTATGACCAGGACTAGCAGGGCCTGGCTCCAGCCAGGCAGAGGAAAGGGACAACTAGGTTTATTGGGCTGTGTGGATTAGATGGCCTGGCACATCAGACCCACAGGAATATATGGCTTTAGTGGACACCCGTGCACACTGTACCCTAATGCCATCAAGCCATATAGGGGCAGAACCCATTTGTATTTCCAGAGGAACAGGGAGATCCCAACAGCTGACTGTACTGGAGGCCGAAGTGAGCCTAACCGGGGATGAGTGGCAGAAGCACCCCATTGTGACTGGCCCAGAGGCTCCATGCATCCTGGACGTAGACTACCTCAGGAGAGGGTATTTCAAGGACCCAAAGGGGTACTGGTGGGCTTTTGGTATAGCTGCCCTGGAGAGAGAAGAAATAAAACAGCTGTCCACCTTGCCTGCTCCTTCAGAGGACCCTTCTGGTGTGGGGTTGCTGAGGGTTGAAGAACAACAGGTGCCGATCGCTACCACAACACTGCACCGGTGGCAATATCGCACCAACAGAGACTCCCTGATCCCCATCCATAAGCTGATTTGTCAGCTGGAGAGCCAAGGAGTGATCAGCAAGACTCGCTCACCCTTTAACAGCCCCATATGGCCAGTGCAAAAGTCTAATGGAGAGGGCAGATTGACAGTAGACTATGGTGGCCTGAATGAAGTCACACCACCACTGAGTGCTGCTGTACCAGACATGCTAGAACTTCAATATGAACTGGAGTCAAAGGCAGCCACGTGGTGCGCCACAATTGATATCGCTAATGCGTTTTTCTCAACCCCTTTGGCGGCAGAGTGCAGGACACAGTTTGCTTGCACTTGGAGAGGTGTCCAATCACCTGGAATCGACTGCCCCGGGATGGAAACACAGCCCTACCATTTGCCATGGTCTGATACAGACTGCACTGGAACAGGGTGAAGCTCCAGAGCACCTGCAGTACGTTGATGACATCATCATATGGGGCGACACGTCAGAAGAGGTTTTCAAGAAGGGGAAGAAGATGAGTCAAGCCCTTCTAAAAGCCCGTTTTGCCAATTGGAGATCCAATTTTTAGGAATAAAATGGCAAGATGGATGTCATCAGATCCCAATGGATGTGATCAACAAAATAACAGCTATGTCTCCACCAACTAACAAAAAAAGAAACACAAGCTTTTTTGGGTGTTGTGGGCTTCTGGAGGATGCATATTCCAAATTACAGTCTGATTGTAAGCCCTCTTTATCAAGTGACCTGGAAGAAGAATGAGTTTGAACAGGGCCCTGATCAACGACAAGCCCTCCAACAAATTAAGCAGGAGATAGTTCATGCCGTAGCCCTCGGGCCAGTCCGGGCAGGACAAGATGTTAAAAATGTGCTCTACATGGCAGCCGGGGAGAATGGCCTTACCTGGAGTCTCTGGCAGAAGGCACCAGGAGAGACCCGAGGTTGACCTCTAGAGTTTTGGAGTCCAGGATCTAGGGGATCTGAGTCCCGCCATACTCCAAGTGGAAAGGAGATATTGGCAGCGTATGAAAGCATTCGAGCTGCCTCGGAAGTGATTGGTACTGAAACACAGCTCCTCCTGGCACTCCAACTGCTGGTGCTCGGATGGATGTTCAAAAGGAGGGTCCCATCTACATATCATGCGACTGATGCTATGTGCAGGAAGTGGGTCGCGCTTATCACACAGCGAGCTCAAATAGGAAACCCCAGTCGCCCAGGAATCTTGGAAGTGATAATGGAGTGGCCAGAAGGCAAAGGTTTTGGAATATTGCCAGAAGAGGAGGTGGCGCGTGCTGAAGAGGCTCTGCCATATAATAAACTGCCAGAGAACGAAAGGCAATATGCCCTGTTTACTTATGGGTCCTGTCGTATTATAGGCAAACATCGAAGGTGGAAAGCTGCTGTATGGAGCCCTATACGACGAGTCACAGAAGCTGCTGAAGGACAAGGTGAGTCAAGTCAGTTTGCAGAGGTGAAAGCCACCCAGCTGGCTTTAGCTACAGCTGAATGAGAAAAATGGCCTGCACCAGTATCTGGAAACACTGAATGATGCAATGAGCTGTTAAAGACTACACTGAGAGCAATGGGTGATGGGACATTCAAACATTTGGATAAACATTTAGCAAAAGCCACCTGGTTAGTCAACGCTAGGGCATCTACTAATAGAGCCGGCCCTGCCCAGTCAAAACTTTTACGTACTGTAGAAGGGGCTAAAGTCCTTGTGGTGCACGCCAAAAATATGCTGGGGAAGACAGTCTGGGTTACTCTTGCCTCCGGCAAATGCGAACCCGTTTGTGGGATTGCCTTTGCCCAGGGACCTGGGTGCACTTGATGGGTAATGTGGAAGGATGGGGAAGTCCGATGTGTACCTGGAGGAGATTTGATTTTGGGTGAAAATAGTCAATGATTTGAATTGTATTATGTTAATTGCTACACAATAGGGTATGAAATTACTACTATGGTTGCTGTCTACCGTATCAATGGTATTACAGGAAGAATCACCCAGACTGATGAGGAATGAGCTTTAGTGAAACCAAGCAACATGCAGCTGTGATGGAACCAGAACTGGCTTCAGCAGCTTACGCCCAACAACTTCCTCGCGATCGACATCTTCGACCTGCAGTGCATGGGCATGGACCGTGCCAGATAACAAGCCAACACCACATACCGTCTCCCCTGCCCTGAGAGACTGCTACGATGGATGAAGCCCAGAGTCATGGAGCCAATGGACTCCACACACATTGATAGCCCATGGACTAAGAGAATGGTACCTGCGTGTATATATTAAAAGACAGGAAAAGTAATAATCGGTAATTGCAATGTATTGAAAAGTGTAGGACCCAGGCATGATGTAAATGGTATGGAATAAGGGGTGGATACTGTCCTGGTTTCAGCCAGGACAGAGTTGGTTTTCTTCACAGAAGCTAGTGTGAGTCTGTGTTTTGGATTTGGGATGAGAAAATGTTGGTAACGTGCTGATGTTCTGAGTTCTTTTTAAGTAGTCAGGGACAGCCCAGCTTCTCGTGCTGGCCTCCTAGCAAGAAGGCTGCGGGTGCACAGGAAGCTGGGAGGGGACACAGCCAGGAGAGCTGGCCCAGGCTGGCCAAAGAGCTATTCTGTACCATATAACGTCATGGCCAGTACATAAACTGGAGTTAGCTGGGCAGGGGGCGGAGTTGCTGCTCGGGGACGGGTGGTGAGCGATTGCTGTATTGGCCATGAGTTCTTGTACATTCCTTTGTCGGTATTATCATTGTTATCGTTGTTGTTTCCTTCTCTCTTGCTGTCTTATTAATGTGTTTTTATCTTAACCCATGACTTTCTTCCCAATGTTCTCCCCCGTCCCACTGGGGGAGGGACAGTGAGCGAGCGGCTGTCTGTGTGGTGCTCAGTTGCCAGCTGGGGCTAAATCATGACAGGCAGAAAGGGGCATCCATGGGGCACAGCCTCCCCCAGGGGCCGCTCATGACTCTGCTGTTCTCAGATGTGGCCAGCTAGCACGGCGATACTGAGGGCAGCAATGGGCTGCTTTGGCACAGGGCTGTGGTCTGGGGCCTGCAAGGAACAATGTCCCCCGCAGAGCATGGTGACTGGGCTGGGAGGCATCGCTTGGGCACAGGCAGGGACCTGGGCCACAGGCACACCCTGCAGCCCTACTGAACGGGCCACAAGACTCACTTGCCAGCCTTATGCTGTCAAAGAGTGGCTGGAGCTTCTTAGCCAGCACCGGAGCAATGAGACTTGAGTGTCAACCCCAACGGGAGCCAGAGCATATTGCTGAGCACAGGCAGCACTGCCACACTGGTGTCACTGTAGGCAACCCTCCAGCTGCTCCGTGGTCTACAGCAGAAGAAGAGTACAGCAGAACAAGTGAAACGCACCCCATATAGTAATATAGTGACCAATTACATTGGTGAAAACGCTGCCACTAAACACAAGCCACCACTATGGCTAGGAGAACAGAAGATGGGAGGTAAAAGAGCAGGGCCCTGGCATGGAGAGCTCAGCAGTAAAGCCACAAGGATA
The DNA here is from genome assembly GCF_964289735.1 of Phaethon aethereus. Classification (NCBI taxonomy): domain Eukaryota; kingdom Metazoa; phylum Chordata; class Aves; order Phaethontiformes; family Phaethontidae; genus Phaethon; species Phaethon aethereus. The sequence continues at coordinate 60,198,162 of NC_138577.1, read as the reverse complement.
TGGGAGAGGGAGGCACAGCAAGAGGAGAGACAGAACTCATTCCTGCATGTTCTGTGAGAGATCCCTGTGAAATATGTTCATCTGGTTCATGTGATGAAGTGTAGCCTTTTGTCCTACATACCCTTGTATGACCGCAGCCTAAGTCTAGCAGAGTGGTTAATGTATATAGTTCTTGCCTCTTGCGAAAGCCACCTAGGGAACGTTCTGGTATATCAGCTCAAACCAATTTGACCACTGACCGCATAGTATTGTGTAAAGAGAAACTTGTAAAGTGCATGCATAAAGTTTGGGGTCATCCTGGGGTGACGCTGAGGAAGATTCGAGAAGACCCTAGAAGGAGAAGAGGGCACGCGCCGAAGAAAACACGCCTATTCATGAATATGGATTAGTATAACGGATATAAACCAAAACCAGGAACTGTACGGTGTGCGTCTTGGTAGAGCAGAGACTCCCGACGCACCCAGCGCTGTTTGCTTGCCTCTGTTTGTTTAATAAATTATAAAGTTAAATTGGAATCCTGTCTGGGACTCAATCATTTATCTCAATTGGGGGCTTGTCCAGGATGGTCTTAGTTCCTGAATTCTGACTTGATCTAGGAGGTGTGCCCCACCATTTGGTGGCTCCTGATCAGGTCGGGTCGGGACTAACACCATCCTGAACCTGAATAGGGGCAAGCAAAGGAATTGATTTTTATGAGCTCCCTTGCCGGCTGCAGTAGTTTATTTTGCCCGTAATTCTGCACATGAAGATCCGAACGAAGATGACAGAGTCGTAAGTATTTAAGGCATATACCGTTCGGTTGGGTGGGATTCAGTTGCCTGTGTGTGTCTAAGAGTGTGACTGAGACGGAATATAGTTCCGAAGCGAGTGCGGAGGTCTTCTAACCGTGGTTCCAATCTCCCGCGAGGGACTTGGCCGGTGAAGGACCGAAGCGGTTCCTATAGGATTCGTGGGTGAGTGAAAGCCTCCTACAAAACACTCTTACTAAGGTAACCAAGGGCTGTAAGAATTGCCACATTAAAATTCCTAGATGGGTCACATGAAATCAAAGACCCAGGACCAGAAGAAAGGGAGCAAATTACCAGACATAGCTCCGGAGAGTCCATTAGGAAAAATGATTAAAAATTGGAATTATAGGGGCCCCAGAAAAGGAAAAAGTAAATTAAAATTGGTTCAATATTGCATGGTTGAATGGCCAAAGAAGCCTTTGAAACCACATGTCTTTTAGCCTGTTTTTGGATCTTTTGAAGACTGGATTTGCCAGGCCTTAAATATATATGTTAATTCAAAGGAACCTTTTAGCCAGGAGGGAAGTGATTATGCAGGATTATGGAACAGAACTTTACGTCCTTTTCCAGCCTCAATACTTACATTAAAAACAGATGAAAAGTTTGAGGAAGAAGAAGGAGATAAAAATGAAAAGGGAAATGAAAAAGATGATAAATGAGAGCCACTGGATAACCTAGCGCCTCCATATCCTAACAATCCATCTCCGGCGGCGGCTCCCCCTCCGGTGGCCGTAGTACCTCTATCAGTACCACCGTTGCCCCTACCTCCACCACCAACAGCACCGGAATTAGATCCACCTCCGGCTGCATGTACAAGAAGTAGGACTGCTGTATCTGAGGGAGCTTCTCTATATCCCTTATGAGAAGTACCCCTCCGAGGCAATCAGGGAGGCATTGGGTTTGTGGCAGTCCCATTAAATACCACAGACGTAGGAAAGTTCAAGAAAGAAATGGGGACCCTGTTAGATGATCCCCTCAGAGTAGCTGAAAAACTGGACCAATTCCTAGGCCCCAATACTTATACCTGGGAAGAAATACAGTCCATTTTAGGGATCTTATTCACTGCTGAGGAAAGGGGAATGATTAGACAAGCTGGAATGAGAATTTGGGGAAGACAGAACCAGGCAGGACCCCCGGGAGATCAGAAATGGCCAAATGTGGATCCCCACTGGGATCATCAACAATCCCAAGGAAGACAGAATATGAGGGATTTGAGAACGTTATTCATACAGGGAATAAGGGAAGCGGTTCCCCGAGGGCAAAACATTAATAAAGCATTTAATGAACAACACGGGAAAGACAAATCTCCAACAGAGGTTGGAGAGGTTGAGAAAAAACCTACAAACGTATTCTGGAATTGATCCGAATACAGTGGCAGGGACCGCACTCCTTAGAACACAATTTGTAGCTAAATCCTGGGGGGATATTAGAAGGAAATTAGAAAAATTGGAAGATTGGCAAGAAAGAGGATTAGAGGAGTTACTTAGAGAAGCCCAGAAAGTCTATGTTAGGAGGGACGAAGAAAAACAAAAAGCAAAAGCAAAAATTTTTGTAGCAGCAGTAAGAGAAAGTCAGAAAAATAAGACTCTGTCTGGAGAGAAAAAGGAAAAAAGAATAGAGCAGACACCCCGGGGACTCATCGAGAAAGATTTACAATTCCCGTCTGTTACTACTGTAACAAGAGGGGACATGTTCAGAAGAACTGCCGTAAGCGGGAACAAGATGAGAAAATGTTCAAAGAATATTAGGGGTATCAGGGGCTCTATCTTCTGGGGACTTCAACATCAACAGAGCCCTTGATAAAATTATTAATTGGTCCCCATAAAGAGGAAGTTTTGTTTTTAGTGGATACAGGGGCCGAAAAATCAACCATTCAAAAATTTCCAAAAGGAATAGAAAAAGGGAAGAGCTATTTGTCAGTAGCAGGGGCAAAAGGAGAGCCTTTTAAAGTAAGTATCTTGAAAAATGTAGAAGTAGAAACAGAAAAGAAAATTTGTCTTAATGATTTCCTTTTGCTCCCTGAAGCGGAATACAATTTATTAGGAAGGGATTTGATTTTGAAGTTAAACTTGAGCATTCAGAGTCAAGGGGACAAACTGCAGATTAAATTATACACTTTAACACAAGAGGATAAAGAAGCTATTAACCCCTCAGTGTGGTATAAAGAAGGGGAAACTGGAAAGATAAAAATGGACCCCATAAGCGTTCAAATAATAGATCCGCACCACCCAATTAGAATCAAGCAATACCCTATACCTATGGAGGGTCGAAAAGGATTAAAACCTGTAGTTGACAGACTTTTGGAAAAAGGAACCCTAGAACCATGTATGTCACCTCATAACACGCCCGTTCTTCCCGTAAAAAAAACGGACGGGTCATACAGGATGGTGCAGGACTTAAGAGCTGTAAATCAGCAGACAATCACTAAATTCCCTGTGGTGGCAAATCCTTTTACTTTATTGAGTCATATTATCTCCCAAACATACTTGGTATAGTGTAATAGATTTGGAGGATGCTTTTTGGGCCTGTCCTCTGGATGAAGGATCCAAAGATTATTTTGCCTTTGAGTGGGAGGACCCTGAAACAGGACGAAAACAACAGTTAAGATGGACTGTGTTACCACAAGGGTGTACGGAGTCACCAAATCTATTTGGACAAACCTTGGAGAAAATCTTACAAGATTTCACAATAATCAAGGAGGTAAAATTATTACAATATGTGGACGATTTATTAGTAGCAGGAGAAACTGAAGAAAAAAGCCACCATGAAATTGTTAAATTTTCTAGGGGAGAAGGGATTAAAGGTGTCCCGATCAAAGCTACAGTTTGTAGAACAGGAAGTAAAATACTTAGGACATTGGCTGAGTAAAGGAAGGACGAAGTTAGAGCCTGATAGGGTATCTGGGATTCTATCCTTAAGACCCCCACAAACTAAAAAGGAAATTAGGCAAATATTAGGATTATTAGGATATTGTAGACCATGGCTTGAAAATTATAGTGAAAAGGTAAAATTCCTATATGAAAAATTAACCAATTCAAGTGGTTTACTGAAGATGATCAGAGATTCGAGGAAATAAAAAAGACATTAATACAAGCACCAGTACTGAGCCTCCCAGATCTAGAAAAACCTTTTTATCTCTTTGTGAATACATCAAGCCAGACAGCATATGGAGTTCTTACTCAAGACTGGGCAGGAATCAAAAAACCCGTGGGGTATTGTTCTAAGTTACTTGACCCAGTAAGCAGAGGATGGCCTGCTTGTCTCCAAGCTTTGGTTGCTACAGCATTATTAATAGAGGAAGTTAGGAAGATTACCTTTAGTGCTCCTTTAAAGGTGTATACCCCACACAATGTCAGAAATGTTTTACAACAAAAAGCGGAAAAATGGTTAACGGACAGCCAGATCCTAAAGTATGAAGCAATACTAACAGACTGCCCTGACTTAGAACCGAGGGTGACTTCTGCTCAGAGTCCAGCACAATTTTTGTTTGGAGAACCATCAGAGGAATTACAACATAACTGTTTAGAGGTAATTGAGACCCAGACTAAGGTGAGACCAGATTTAAGAGATACTGAGTTGGAAAATGGAGAAGCGGTTTATAGATGGCTCCTCCCGAGTGGTAGAAGGGAAGAGAAAAGCGGGATATGCAATAATTAATAAGGACTTAGAACTTGTGGAATCAGGACCTCTGAGTCCATCATGGTCAGCTCAGGCTTGTGAGCTGTATGCCCTATGTAGGGCCCTGGAATTATTAAAAGAAAGAAGCGGGACTGAATTGCCTAAGGTAGGGAGGATAAAATATTTATTGGTAATAGTAGATCATTTAACACAGTGGGTAGAAGCTTACCCCGTAGCACGAGCTACGGCACAGATGGTGGTAAAAATTTTACTAGAACATTTGATACCTAGATATGGGATAATCCAGTACATTGATTCAGACCAGGGCACACATTTTACTATTATGTCAATCATTAGGTATTCACTGGGAATATCACACTCCATGGCACCCACAAAGCTCGGGGAAGGTAGAAAGAATGAATCAAACAATAAAACAACAATTAGCTAAATTGATGATTGAGACACAAATGCCCTGAACGAAATGCTTACCGTTGGCACTTCTAAACATAAGAACTAAACCACACAGTGAGACTGGATTATTGCCATATGAAATGTTATATGGCATGCCTTATTTTCAAGGAATGCCTCTGGGGAACAATGTAATTGAGGATCATAGTATCCAAAAATATATAATTACCATTGGAAAAAGATTAAAGGAATTAAGAGAGATTGGGATGGTGGCCCAAACACCACCTTTAGGATTTGCTTTCATTTTGGGCATTTCTGCGTGAGTGTCTTCTGTTTTCCGTTTTTCTCTTTTTGAGACAGTTTGTGTTCAGCGTGAGCCAGCAGAAAAAGCATGGAGTAGCAGAACTGGTGGGTCTGCAGAGGGGCAGGCAAGGAAAACTGAGAGCCCTCTGCAGCATACCTGCCTGTCCACAGTGGAAGCCACAGCTGGCAGCTTTGGATTTGATGGTGTCTCAGGCGAGGTTGAAGGTTTTGCGGTAGGAGAAATGCAGAGCGCCCGTACCTGTAGGGCTCATAGGGGGCTGCCAAGGCAGTGTGAGTGCCAGCAAGAGATTTGAGTCCTTGCTTCTATGGCGTGGAAGTCATTGCTGCAGGTTTTTCCTTTTGAATCAGGGCTGTGGCTGGGCTGCGGAGTGGCACAGAAGGGGCAGTGGCACAGTGTCGGTGGGGCTGTGAGAAGCTTGCCCAGGAAAATGGAGAGCCCCAAAGAGCATGGAAGCCTGTCTTGTTTTGTGTGGAAGCCATAGCTGGTGGCTGTGGGATTGTTTCTTGATGAGGTGAGGTTGAAGGTGGGGGGCTGAGGAATTGCAGAGCCGTGCCCTTGGTGGGGCTCTTCAGGAACCGCGAAGGGAAGTTTACGCCCACAGAGAGGTTTCATTCCTGGTCTGCTGTCTGTGAGAAAAGGAAGTGGCTGCTGCCTGCACTGAAGCTACAGCATAGGGCAGGTTGAGCAGTGTAGCAGTGAGGTCGTAGAGGAAGGACATAGCCTTGGTGTTGGTAGGCCTCTTCAGGGGCCGCCAAGGAACGCTTCCAGGCAGCCAGAGCTTTCCTTCCTGCGTTCGAGTGCAGAGGACTCCGCGGTACTAGCCCAGTTGGAAGAATTGCAGTCAGCGGCACGGACGCAATGAAAAAGAAAAAGGAATACGTTGCAACGGAGAAGCACCCAATGAGGTGAGGTGAGCAACCAGGACGGCATGGGGCAGAACACATCACATGAAGAAGGGGCGATAGTCAGACTCCTGCTGCATATGCTCTCTAAGAGAGGACTGAAATATGATGAATATACACTTAGAAGGCTCTTAATTTGGTGCCGAAAGAAAGGGTACCCCTCCGATCCATCTGTGACTTTTAAGGCAGAGACATGGGAGGAGATAGCAAAAATGTTATGGGAACATATTGGGAACAGAGATAAAACCGCTGCAGAGTTAGTGACGTCGTGGAAGTTGATATTAACCACATTAAAAGCCTTGAAGGCAGAGAGAAAAGCTGCAGCTGGTATGGAGGAGGCTGTTAAACCGCCTTCAACCAATCCCTTCTTAACCGAGTCAGAGGGTCCAGACCTTCAGCGGCTCCGACTGCACCTCGTGAGGTGCCAGATGCACCTGGTGAACTGGCTGCATTAGGTAAGTCAGAGAAACAGGTCTACAATGATATATGTGAGGGCAAGACAGGACAAAGTTGCCCAGAACAATGTACTCAATGTTCCCCTATGTGCCTGTGTGAAAGATTGATGGGCGGTCTTTACCACCCCCAAAACCACCCAGACTTAACCGATCGAAAGCCGTAGTTTTGAAGTCCTCAGCTGAGTCCCTGCCACCTTTATGGCCCCCGTTGCCTGATAGCAGCGATGAAGAAGAAGAGCCTGTTGTAGAGACTATAGGGAGGCAAGAACCTAGAATGAAAGGCGACCCTAGAGAGCGGTGGAAAGACATTTTTTTAGGAGCAATGAAAGAGGAGGAAACGGAGTTACTGATGGCATTTCCCATTAGTGTACAGCCTCACGGGCCCGATCGCTGGGACCCATTTCATTGGGACTTGATTAAGGAAGTGCGGAAGGCAGTACAAAATTATGGCTTGCAATCACCTTTCACGCAAGCTCTATTAGATAACATATTCACGGGAATATGTTCTTACATAGAAGAATCCACGGTTCTTACACCATGGGATTGTCGGCAGATGATAGATATGTTGCTGACACCAACCCAAAGGTTATTGTGGGCAGACAGATGGTATAAACTCTGTATGCAAGAAGCTCTGAGAAACCTGGAGCGTCAAGACGGCAATCCGCTTCAGAACATTACTATTGAACAAATGACAGGCCAGGGACCGTTTGTGGATGTTCGATTGCAAGCTCGGCTGCCTTTAGAAGCCTTGCAATTAGCTGAGCGACTAGCGTTGAATGTGTTGCAAACAGTCCCTGAGGAGGGAAAGAGGCAACCATCTTATACTCAAATTAGACAAGGGAGAGATGAACCATATATGTTTTTTGTTGATCGTCTGAGAGACGCTTTGAATAAAGTGTATACCAATGAAGACGCAAAACTAGCAGTGTTGTTGAATTTAGCGGTAGAAAACGCCAATGTAGACTGTAAAAGAATTTTGTTAGCTTTGCCAAAAGAAGCAATGTTAGTACAAATGGTAGAAGCCTGCAACAGAGTAGGCTCTGCCACACATCAGGCAGAGACACTCGCAAGCGCCTTTGCAGCAGCAATTAAGCCATTTATAAATGAAAAGGGGAGAAAAAATGTTTTAGTTGTGGAAGAACAGGCCATTTTAGAGCTCAGTGCAAGGCCACAAGGAAAGGACCTAGGCAGATTGAGACAGGTCATAAATCCTTCCAACAAGGACCTTTTCAGCAAGGAATAGGCCCAGCAGGAGCACCATGTAGTCGATGTCAAAAATTTGGTCATCAAGCCTCAGAATGTTGTTCAAAGTATCATCGGGATGGTGTGAAATTGGGGAAACGGGCGACCGAGCGCGAAGGCACCCCGCGCGATGACACAAATGGGGAAGCACCACCAGGCTGCTTGGCAAGCCTTAGCCCCCGAACCAGAGGAGTGGACATGGAAACAACAGTAGAAGTTACCTTACGGGACACATCGGTTTATGATGTCCCAACTAATGCGAATGGACCATTAGGATATGGGTTGAGTGCTTTGTTATTAGGACGATCTTCAGCAACAAAGCAGGGACTTTTTGTTCTCCCTGGAGTCATTGGCGCTGATTATACGGGAACCATCAAAGTAATGTTGTGGACTCAAGAATTTAGTTCTAGGGTAGATCCCTCGACAGGGATCACTTTGGCAGTAATCAATCACGAGTGACATCCCTATGCAGTTATAATACAGTGGATAACAAAGCTAGAATCAAAAGTGGACCCACTGAGAATTTTAGAGTGGGTCTTTTTGCCTCGGCAGCAGAGAAGAAACATCACCACAAAAGTAGAGTGTTTTGCAAATTTGATTATGAAAGGGCGCAACAGAATTATTGATATATCAGCAAAGGACACAAAATTTTAATACCATTACAACAAGAATATTTGACTTGGGCTTTGCAGCACTCTGTTCTCTTGCAAACTGCATTAGCAGGATTTGAAGGTGACATTCGGATTAATTATCCATCACACAAAATGTTTACCTTTTTTAAAAACCATGAAGCAGAAGAAAAACCAAAGTGTAGTCAATACCCAGTTCAAGGTGCTACAGGATGGTGGTGGGAAAACAGGCAAGGCAGCAATAGTATGGCGAGAGCACGGAGAATGGAAAGAACGGGTACTTGTTGTGCCAGGATCAGTTCAAAAGATAGAACTACAGGCAGTAATTGAAGCCTTTAAATTATGGTCTGAAGAACCTGTGAATATAATTACTGATTCTTTCTATGTAGCTGGAGTGCTCCAAAGATTGGAAGGTTCAATCCTCGGACAAGTACAGCAGGAACAGCTATATCAACAATTTAGAACGCTTTGGTTTTTATGGCAGAAAAGACAACAGCCTTATTACGTTATGCATATACGCAGCCATACCAACCTTCCAGGGGAACTGGTGGAAGGAAATGCAAGAGCTGATCGGCTGACTGCCGCAGTATGGGCTGGACCTGCCCCGGACCGTTGAGGTCAAGCACAAGCCTCTCATGCCTTTTTCCATCAATCTGCCAAAGTTTTAGCGAGACAATTTAATCTAAGTGCAGGTGACGCTAGAGCTATTATACAGACTTGTGCTGATTGTCAACAAATAGGCCCAGGAATCATGGTTACAGTGAATCCCCAAGGACTGCATTCACTACAACTGTGGCAGATGGATGTGACACATGTCACTGACTTTGGAAGATCTAAATATGTTCATGTCTCAATTGATTGCTATTCTGCAGTAGTTTGGGCCACTGCACAGACAGGAGAAACTAGTAGGCAGCATGTACAAAAGCATTTGCGAGCTGCATTCGCAGCCCATGGTATACCCCTACAAATTAAAACCGATAATGGTCCTTGTTATGTAGCCCAGTCAACCCAACGATTTTTTGCTCAAGGGGGAGTGACGCATGTTACTGGAATATTGCATTCCCCAACTGGACAAGCTATTGTTGAACACATGAATCATTCCCTGAAGTGCTTATTGCAAAAACAAAAAGGGGGAGAGGCTACCACACCACCCCAAGAACGTTTGAATAAAGCCTTATATGTGTTAAATTATTTGCGTCTAGCAGAAGGAGAAACAGTACCTCCCATAATAAAACATGTAAAAGGAATGACAGGAAGTCTGTTTGAGTTAACACAAAATGTGCAAGTAAAAGTTAAAAATTTGCAAAAGAATATGTGGGAAGGACCTTTTCAACTGCTAACCTGAGGACGAGGTTATGCTTGTGTCATTACAGATTCTGGAACTCGTGCGTACCCGCAACATGGGTAAAACCATAGGCGAAAGAGTCACCATCGTCGTCGTCGGACACATCTTGACACTATCAGGTGTCATCGCAATCTGGATGCCACCTCAGCCAAAAGAAAATGTATGGGTAACATTAGCAAATCAAACAGGACAAGACACCTTCTGTCTGTCTCTTTCCTCCCCAGGCAATCCTTTTTCAGTCTACCAGAAGGGTTATGGTGGCTGCGTGGAGATCAGTTGGCTGGGAAACAGCTGCCCGGGAACTGGTCAGGGGACTGTACCATGGGCGTCCTAGTTCCTAATTTGCAAATAATTAATCACACTGAAATTAGCAGTATCATTAGACGAACATGGAAAGCTTTTAAGGCAAAGTGCTCTATAACTACAAATCCTTTGGTAAGATATAATACTGGTTTTCATAACTTTATACAAACACTTTTTCCATCACTAGGAGTAGTTTCTATTGCTAGGAGTAGTACAGCTAGAATTGTTTGCCTTGTAACATTCTGCTATTGACTTAAGCATAGTTGATATGTGACTGCTGGATTATGGTAATATGCCGTGTGAACAAAGCCTACGAACCAATAGACGGGATGGCTGTGGCGCGTGCAGCAGTGATGGCTGTGGCGCGTGCAGCACATCTGGCCAGCAGGCGCATACGCTATAGGCTCCCCGTGTTAAAAGGTGACAACCGAGGCGTGTTCCGACACTCGCTGGCCACGTGTGTCGAAACTCGTTCCTCGGGAAATGGATAAATACCAGGATTTCCCAAAGGGCAGTGGGCCGGTATACGGCAAGGCCACCGTTGCCTCCGTGGGGACACCCACGTAAAGCTGGCACCTACCGACTGCTGGGCTGAGTTCACGGCACAGGACGATACAAGAATGTACAGATGGTCCGTCTCCCTCACAGTCCTCGGGTTGCGAACGATCCATCAGGTTTGTTTATAGATAAACAAAAAAAGGGGGAGATGTTGGGATCACTCTGCATGGCTCGACCTTAAGGAGAAGGAGCTGTGGCGTTAATCTGCACGGCTCGACCCTATGGAGAACAAGCTGTGGCATTGAGAAGCTGGTAAACAGATGGATTATCTGCACGGCTCAGCCTTGAGGAGAAGGAGCTGTGGTAAACAACTAAGAAGCAGCAAAGGAGTGCAGGAACACCTGCAAGCAGCGAAACCTGACTGTGTGAGAGGCGCATGGACAGCGCGTGATACTTTGTATATAGCCAATTGCAATAATGTGTGTAACAAGCTGTAACCAATCATGAGTGTGTGCGCAGTGCCTAAGCAAAAATTATGATATCTATTGGAGTCAGACAAGACAATAAAAGGCATTGGAATATAACTCTCATAGAGTCGTGAGGTCCATCCTTCTCCTGCAGTTTGGGGCTCTCCATTTTCCTGGGCAAGCTTCTCACAGCCCAACCAACACTGTGCCCCTGCCCGTTCTGTGCCACTCCGCAGCCCAGCCACAGCCCTGATTCAAAAGGAAAAACCCACAGAAATTACGTCCCCGCCATAGAAGCAAGGACTGAAATCGCTTGCTGGCACTCACACGGCCTTGGAAGCCCCCTAAAAGCCCTACAGGTACCAGCACTGTGCATTTCTTCTACCACAAAACCCTCAGCCTCGCCTGAGACACCATCAAATCCAAAGCTGCCAGCTATTGCTTCCACTCCGGACAAGCCAGGCAGGAATGCTGCAGAGAGCTCTCAGTTTTCCTTGGCTGCCCCTCTCACAGACCCACCAACAGGACTACTCCGCTCTACTTCTGATGCTGCCTCAACTGCCGTCTCACTCTAAACACGCACTCCGTCAAAAAGAGAAAAACCGACAAGACAAGGCTCTCACGCAGAAATGCCCTAACTGAAAGACAGCCCTCCTATTCCCCTTGGCAGCCCTTTCACAGCCCCACCAACCGAGGGTCTGCTCTTGCTCTACAACCATGCCCCTCACATTCCGACGAGCCCTGCTCCAAAATGCAGAAGTACCACATAGGCATCTCACACAATGGCGGTGCCAGGAAGGAAAGCGCTGGCTGCCTGGAAGTGTTCCTTGGCAGCCCCTGAAGAGACCGACCGACAACAGGGCTCTGCGCTTCCTCTACGACCTCACTGCTACACTCACCTACCTGCCCACCCTGCCACACAGGCTAGCTTCACAGCAGACAGCAGACAGCTGCTCCTCCCACACTCATCAAAGCCAGGAATGAAACCTCTCTCGGGTCGAAATCTTCCCTTTGCAGTCCCTGAAGAGCCCCAACAAAGGAGCATGGCTCTGCGCTTCCTCTACCTGCTACCCTTCCACCTCAACTGAGCAAGAAACAAACCCACAGCCACCAGCTATGGCTTACATGCAAAATAAGACAAGCCTCCATGCTGTTTGAGGCTCTCCATTTTCCTGGGTAAGCTTCTCAGCCCCACCAACACTGTGCCCCTGCCCCTTCTGTGCCGCTCCACAGCCCAGCCACAGCCCTGATTCAAATGCAAAAACCTGCAGCAATGTCTTCCACGCCATAGAAGCAAGGACTCAAATCACTTGCTGGCACTCACACTGCCTTGGCAGCCCCCTAAGAGCCCTACAAGTACCGGCGCTCTGCATTTCTTCTGCCGCAAAACCTTCAACCTCACCTGAGACACCATCTGTCCTGGTTTCAGCCAGGGTAGAGTTAATTTTCTTCATAGAAGCTAGCGTGAGGCTATGTTTTGGGTTTGGGATGAGAAAATGTTGATAAGGTGCTGATGTTTTGAGTTGTTGCTAAGTAGTCAAGGACAGTCCAGCTGCTCGTGCTAGCCTGCCAGCGAGCAGGCTGGGGATGCACAGGAAGTTGGGAGGGGACACAGCTGGGACAGCTGACCCAGGTTGGCCAAGGACATATTCCATACCATACAACGTCACGCTCAGTATATAAAGCTGGGATGAAGAAGAAGGAAGGGGTGGAGGGACGTTCGGAGTTATAGCATCTGTCTTCCCAAGAAACCATTACGCGTGACGGAGCCCTGCTTCCCTGGAGAGGGCTGAACACCTGCCTGCCCATGGGGAGTAGTGAATGAATTCTTTGTCTTGCTTTGCTTGTATGCGTGGCTTTTGCTTTACTTATTAAACAGTCTTTATCTCAAACCATGAGTTTCCTCACTTTTACTCTTCCAGTTCTCTCCCCCGTGCCACTGTGGGGGAGTGAGTGAGCGGCTGTGTGGGGCTTAGTTGCTGGCTGGGGCTAAAACACGACAGTCCTTTTTGGCGCCCAACGTGGGGCAGGAAGGTTTTGAGATAATGACAGGTTTGATTGGAATGTATTAAGATAGAATTTATGGCTGTTATTGCTGTTTAGCCATTAATTGCCAGGCCCCTGTGCTTGCCATGGGTTTGCCTTCCTTGCATATATTAGGGTCCAGTGCTCGTTAATGGCTGCTTTTTGCTTTCGCTGCTGCCGCCATGCTGCTGTACTGCTGATCGTCTGACCCTGCTGTGCCTGGGAATATTTTGATAACAGCAATGACCTTGGGCCTGGGCTAGCAGATAGCCGCTGCATCGTTGCTGTTTCTGTGCTGCTGTACTGGACAGGCTGGAAGTCCAGTGTGGACTCGAGTCTGAGGGACTTTGACCTGTGGATGAGTTCATGTGGGAGCAGGACACGCCGAAGCATCTGTGGCCGTGCGTAAGCCCATGCCAGAACAGGTATATCTCGAAGCATCTGTGGCCATGGTTGTGTCTGTGCCGCAGCAGGTATAACTCTGATGGGATTGTGGCACACGGGTAAGTCCACGCTGAAGAAGGTACATCTCGAAGCGTCTGTGGCTGTGGATAAGTCTATGTTGCAGCAGGTGCACCTTGAAGCATTATTGGTTGTGCATGAGGTCATGCTTGGAGCACCTCAAAGTGTGTGGCCATGGAGAAGCCCTCAACAGTGCCGGTGTATTCCTGGAGGGACTGGCCCATGGAGGTGGCCGTTTTGAAGCAGGTGCACCTTGAAGTGACTGCAACTGTGGATGAGTGTATGCCACAGCAGATAAACCCCTGGAGAGACTGTGGCTCATGGAAGGGACTGCAGTCTGGGATAAGTACAAGCTGGAGCAGGGGCAAGGGGAGGAGTTCATTGCAATGTTAAACCCTGTGGTCCAGTACAAAGGACCCAGGGGTGGAGATTGTAATGGAAAGACCTTTAAACTGTTGAAACCCGTGATTTGAGTTGGCTGTTACAGGAACAACTATAGCAGGAACTAGCTGAACGAATGGAGGACAAGCCTTACAAGAAGCAGTGCAACTGCAGCAGTGACCTGACCTGAGCTGGCTTTGGTGCCCAGTAATTCCATGCAGCACTCCACCTTGCCTGTCCTGAGTGACCACCATAAGGGATGGAGCCCAAAGTCATGGACTACATGAACTCAGTGGACATTTCACAGATATTTTTTGAGGGAGGCCTATGGACTAAGGGGATGATAATCTGTGTATTATATTAAAGGATGGGAAGGGGGGTGGTGGTTAATGAGATCGTATTGGATAGTGTGGTACCTGAGCATAACATAAATGCTATGGAATAAGGGGTGGATAATGTCCTGGTTTCAGCCAGGGTAGAGTTAATTTGCTTCACAGAAGCTAGCGTGAGGCTATGTTTTGGGTTTGGGATGAGAAAAAGTTGATAAGGTGCTGATGTTTTGAGTTGTTGCTAAGTAGTCAAGGACAGTCCAGCTGCTCGTGCTAGCCTGCCAGCGAGCAGGCTGGGGATGCACAGGAAGTTGGGAGGGGACACAGCTGGGACAGCTGAGCCAGGTTGGCCAAGGACATATTCCATACCATACAACGTCACGCTCAGTATATAAAGCTGGGACGAAGAAGAAGGAAGAGGTGGAGGGACGTTCGGAGTTATAGCATCTGTCTTCCCAAGAAACCATTACGCGTGACGGAGCCCTGCTTCCCTTGAGAGGGCTCAACACCTGCCTGCCCATGGGGAGTAGTGAATGAATTCTTTGTCTTGCTTTGTTTGCATGCGCGGCTTTTGCTTTACTTATTAAACTGTCTTTATCTCAAACCATGAGTTTCCTCACTTTTACTCTTCCGATTCTCTCCCCCATGCCACTGTGGGGGAGTGAGTGAGCGGCTGTGTGGGGCTTAGTTGCTGGCTGGGGCTAAACCACGACACAATCAAATCCAAAGCTGCCATCTGTGGCTTCCACTGTGGACAAGCCAGGCAAGTATGCTGCAGAGGGCTCTCAGTTTACCTTGGCTGCCCCTCTGCAGACCCACCAACACTGCTACTCCGCACTTCTTCTCCTAGCTCACGCTACGCGCAGACTCTCTCAAAAAGAGGAAAACGGAAAACAGAAGACTCTGATGCAGAAATGCCCAAAATGAAAGCCGCCACTCAGACCACCTTCGCAGCCCCTTCACAGCCCCGCCAACACGGGGGGACTGCTCTTGTTGTGCCACCATGCCCCTCACATTCCTACGAGCCCTGTTCCAAAACACAGAATTACCACCCAGGCATCTCACACGATGGGGGTGCCAGGAAGGAAAGCTCTGGTTGCCTGAAAGCGTTCCTTGGCAGCCCCTGAAGAAGCCTACCAACACCAGGGCTCTGTGCTTCCTCTGCGACATCACTGCTACACTGCTCACCCTGCCCCATGCTGTAGCTTCAGTGGAGACAGCGGCCACTTCATTCTCCCACAGACAGCAGACCAGAAATAAAACCTCTCTGTAGTCATAAACTTCCCTTCGCGGTTCCTGAAGAGCCCCACCAAGGGCACGGCTCTGCGCTTCCTCTACACACTATCCTTCCACCTCAACTGAGCAACAAACAAACCCACAGCCACCAGCTATGGCTTCCACACAAAGCAAGACAGGACTCAACGCTGTATGCGGCTCTCCATTTTCCTGGGCAAGCTTCTCACAGCCCCACCAACACTGTGCCCCTGCCCCTTCTGTGCCACTCCGCAGCCCAGCCACAGCCCTGATTCAAAAGGAAAAACCTGCAGCACTGACTTCCACGCCATAGAAGCAAGGACTCAAATCTCTTGCTGGCACTCACACTGCCTTGGCAGCCCCCTAAGAGCCCTACAGGTACCGGCACTTTGCATTTCTTCTACAACAAAACCCTCCGCCTCGCCTGAGAAACCATCACATCCAAAGCTGCCAGCTATGGCTTCCCCTCTGCACAAGCCAGCCAGGAATGCTGTTTACGGCTCTCAGTTTTCCTTGGCTGCCCCTCTGCAGACCCACCAATACTACTACTCCGCACTTTTTCTCCTAGCTCACACTAAACACAGGCTCTCTCAAAAAGAGAAAAACGGAAAACGGAGGACTCTCACACAGAAATGCCCAAAATTAAAGCCACCCCTCAGACCACCTTCGCAGCCCATTCACAGCCCCACCACCACCGGCGGACTGCTCTTGCTCTACCACCATGTCCCTCACATTCCGACGAGCCGTGCTCCAAAATGCAGAAGTACCACCCAGGCATCTCATACAATGGGGGTGCCAGGAAGGAAAGCTCTGGCTGCCTGGAAACGTTCCTTGGCATCCCCTGTGGAATAATTGTTGGGGGCAACTTAGAAATTAAACTTATAGTCACGCTCTAAGAACAGCATTGAAACAGGGTTGAACGAAGCCAATGTGCAATGAGTCTGTACCATGGCAATTCCCTAGGCAACCCCAGATGTTGGCAACTTCAGGGAAACTTGGTGTGCTGACTCTGTGACAAATCGCGTGGAGAGTGGCGCGGAGTGGAGACATCGTGGCCACGCTCTGTGAACAAAGGAATCTAAAGGTACACACCGTACATGAATAAGCTGCACATTCGACGCCTTGGGTCAACAGTCTGTCAACTTTTGATGAAATGCTGTACTCGGAGTTATGTTTGCTTATTATAATATCATTATCATACCAAAACGCACACCCATCTCAAAAGTTACCGACCTCCCAAAGTGCAACCACCCCTCAACAAGCTCGCGCACTGAATTTTTCCCAGTCTGTGCCTTTAAACACAAAGCAAGACCATTTTGGCGCAATCATGATAAAGGTATATATGACTAGAGTCACTCAAGCTCCACCTGCAAAGTAAAACACCGTAAAACGGTTTGAAAAGAGCTGGATGTCAGCCAAGATACCATCAATCCTGACCTTTAGGATCTGCCGATGGGCTGATCCTCTCTTGCCCCCCTCATTGCGATGCCTTTGGGTAAGATTCAAACACTCGGCTATCCCTACTGAATCCCCGGGAACTTTAGGAATCTCTATAGAGTTGCTGTATTACTCCACGCATGTGTAACTTGGCCGTATTCAATTTATTGCGCAAGCTTTGCAGACAGTGAATTTATCACTGGCAATCTAAGAGAATTTGTGCATCTGTTGCTTCAATAAATCGCACCATTGATTGACTCAGTCGAGCAGGTTGTCCCTGAATGTGACCATACATTTTGAGTGTGGCCGTATTAATTCAGGAGGTGTCTGATTGAGCAGGTACGGTGATGTTAGTAGAGCATCCGGGCCCATGATAGTCCAACGGAGGTGATGGGCGCGACCGAACAACTAACAGTGACTTTGGGCATCACTCAGAACCTAAGCTCAGCTGCCCCCAGTCCCTCTGATATCTGGGGATTGACTGGAACACAAGGGGGTTAACTTTCTGAAAAATTGCTCTGCCTCTTAATGGAACACACGGCTGCCCCTCTACAGACACACCAATAGAGCTATTTTACTTCTGCTGCCTCAACTGTCGTCTCAACCCAAAATATGGACAAGAAAAGGCTCTCAAGCAGAAATGCTCAAACTGAAAGACAGCCCTCGTATTCCCCTTGGCAGCCCTTTCACTGCCCCACCAACACTAGGGGTCTGCTCTTGCTCTACCACCACGCACCTCACATTCCTACGAGCTGTGCTCCAATATGCAGAAGTACCACCTTGGTATCTCACACAATGGGAGTGCCAGGAAGGAAAGCGCTGGCTGCCTGGAAGCGTTCCATGGCAGTCCCTGAAGAGGCCTACCAACACCAGGGCTCTGCGCTTCCTCTACGACCTCACTGCTACACTCACCTACCTGCCTACCCTGCCCCACAGGGAAGCTTCACAGCAGACAGCAAACAGCTGCTTCTCTAAGCACTCAGCAAGCCAGGAACAAAACCTCTTTGTACTCGTAAACTTCCCTTCACGGTCCCTGAAGAGCCCCACCAAGAGCATGGCTCTGTGCTTCCTCTACACCACCCCCCCTTCTACCTCACCTGAGTGACAAACAAACCCACAGCCACCAGCTATGGCTTCCACGCAGGACAAGACAGGCCTCAACGCTGTCTGGGACTCTCCATTTTCTTGGCAAGCTTCTCACAGCCCCACCAACACTGTGCCCCTGCCCCTTCTGTGCCACTCTGCAGCCCAGACACAGCCCTGATTCAAAAGGAAAAACCTTCAGCAATGACTTCCACGCCATAGAAGCAAGGACTCAAATCTCTTGCTGGCACTCACACTGCCTTGGCAGCCCCCTAAGAGCCCTACAAGTACCGGCACTCTGCATTTCTTCTACAACAAAACCCTCAACCTCGCCTGAGAAAGCATCAAATCCAAACCCGCCAGCTATGGCTTCCACTCGGTACAGGCCAGCCAGGAATGGTGCTTATGGACTCAGTTTCGCTTGGCTGCCCTCTACAGCCCCGCCTATACTGCCAGTCTGTGCCTCATCACTTGCCTCAACTGCTGTCTCACTCTAAACACAGGCTAGGTCGAAAAGAATAAGATGGCCTAGCAAAGGCCCTCACGCAGAAATGGCCAAAATGAAAGCCAGCCTCACATGCCCTTGGCAGCCCTTTCCCAACCCCAACCGACACTGGCGGTGTCCTCTTTCTCTACCACCGTGCCCCTCTCATGGGGGTTAAGAGACAAGAGCATCTAGTATCTAGGGATCTCAGGCAGAACATGCAGGAATGAGTCCTGTCTCTCCTCTCGCTGTGCCCTGCTCTCCCATATCCTTGTGGCTTTACTGCTGAGCTCTCCATGCCAGAGCCCTGCTCTTTTACCTCCCATGCTTCCTTTCTCCTTGCCATAGTGGTGGCTTGTGTTTAGTGGCAGTGTTTTCACCAATGTAGTTGGTCACTACATTACTATATGGGGTGTGCTTCACACACGCAAGGAAAACTCTTGTTCTGCTGTACACCACGGAGCAGCTGGAGGGTTGCCTACAGTGACACCAGTGTGGCAGTGCTGCCTGTGCTCAGCAATATGCTCTGGCTCCCGTTGGGGTTGACACTCAAGTCTCATTGCTCCGGTGCTGGCTAAGAAGCTCCAGCCACTCTTTGACAGCATAAGGCTGGCAAGCGAGTCTTGTGGCCCGTTCAGTAGGGCTGCAGGGTGTGCCTGTGGCCCAGGTCCCTGCCTGTGCCCAAGCGATGCCTCCCAGCCCAGTCACCATGCTCTGCGGGGGACATTGTTCCTTGCAGGCCCCAGACCACAGCCCTGTGCCAAAGCAGCCCATTGCTGCCCTCAGTATCGCCGTGCTAGCTGGCCACATCTGAGAACAGCAGAGTCATGAGCGGCCCCTGGGAGAGGCTGTGCCCCATGGATGCCCCTTTCTGCCTGTCATGGCTTAGCCCCAGCTGGCAACTGAGCACCACGGAGCCGCTCGCTCACTGTCCCTCCCCCAGCGGGATGGGGGAGAAAATTGGGAAGAAACTCATGGGTTGAGATAAAAAGACTTTAATAAGACGGAGAGAGAGAAGGAAACAACAGTGTTAACAACAATAATAATGTCACCGAAATCGGGAATAAACCTCGTAACACCAATGTAGTGTTAAAAGGCAGGCATTCTTTATTCACGGCACCGGGGACACGGGCAATAGCTTTCCCAAATTGTGTTCGTTCAATCTGTGTAAGAAACATTCTTTTATAGATACACAAATACATATTCATTATCCCCTATACAGTGATTGGTTAAAAATTCTTCGCCTAACATGTAAATGACTACGCATGCTCACTATAAGTTTCTAAGAATTTACTTCCTTGATCTTTTGGGTCGGAGGGTTTCTTGAGTGGGTGGTCTCGGAGTCGGTGGTCGCGATCTCCCCCTGCCAGAATTTCCTTTCCCTCCAAGTTCATTTAAACTTGGCAACACTAAATAGACCTTCACGAGCTCTCGGTCCAATAAGTAATTATTCATTCTACAGTCTTTTGTTTCAAGACAACAAAATTACATTTCATTGAACCATTGTCTAGGTAGAACTGACCAAGTTGTTCCTTCTTCCTAGCTACTCATTATTAAAACAAAACATAGTACTATGATCACAATGTTACACCTTAATTCCTTGATAATTAAATCAGGATGGAAAGGGTTAAATGGGCTCTTGAGCAGCATTGCTGGTGCATAACCTGTGCCTATAGTTACATCTTTACAACTTATTACTAACCTATTTTCTAGTTACTGTTTGATTCCCCCATCACCTTGGTTACATTTCCCCCTTTTGGAAGTTCTGAAATAATTTCCCTTTCCATACTTCCATCACAAATCAAATTTCTCATTAATATTAAATCACTGTATGATGGCGGGAGCACCATCAGTTAAACCATTTAGGTTTTGATGTGGTTTTGCAGCCATTGCAAGTGTAATTCTGCGATCAATGGCAGCTCTTTTTGTAAATTCCCTTTTCAAACAATAAATGCATAATATTCCCAAAGATATTATTAATAATAATAACACAGTACCAATTAGAGACTTCACCCAAGAACTCAAATTCCATCCTAATCCACTAGAAATTTTATCCAACCAATTTTCTTGCATATCTGACTGTATTCCTTGAGTATCTTTTTCTATTTTTTCTAATAGATCTAAAATATGTTCAACATCCTGGGTAACATTCCGGATATGTATGCAACAATGGTCTATCCTATCCCTCAGGTATCCACAAACTCCATGTTCTTTTAGTAAGAGCATATCTAGAGCCATCCTGTTTTGTAGGGTCATCTTCAAAGTGGCTTGTAATTGTAAATTTAGCTCTTTAAATCCTTTCCTTGTTATACTGGCTAATCTTTCCACTTGACCTGTCAACTTACACAACCAAGCCCTATTCCTGCAAGTTGACAAGGGACTCAAAAAGGATTCTAAGGCCCATCCAAGTTTTACTCCTGTCGAAGGCTCATTCCAATCATCATCATCAATTTGTGATCTTTTTGTCCGTATTAACTTTAAATTTTCAGAATCTCCTTTAAAAGGAGCTTTCTTCCAGGTTGGACATAATGTTGGCATTCCAAAGTAATTTGTTTTACTTTCCCATCCATTGATAAATGGGTGGTCCACGTTCCATCGCTCATTGCCCAAACTGGCAGTTGTCCTGGGCTCTGAACTGTAGATGTCCTACAACTAAATACTGATCCCCTTCTAATTTTGTATACATCAGTCAAATTTAAATCATTCTTAAGTCCTCTACACCAACACCCATATTTCAGTGCAGCTGCTAAGGGAGGGACTTCTGGAACTGCTCTATCAATTGTACTGCAATTATATAGCTTTTTACAATTCCACCAGGGTACTAGGTCTTTCTTTTCCCTGGATGTGCTTCTCTTCTCATTGACCGATGGAAAACTGTAAAGACTGTTCCGTCCCAGGTAAAACACCGTGAAGCATTGGCCATATTTTGAAACTGAGAGAAAATGGTCATAGACCACACTGAATCCCATATAACCTCTGATCCTTGGTTAGTCTGATTGGTTTTTCCACATTTTCATTCCATGATCACTTGACTAACATTCTTTTTAGTTAATTCTTTACAGTCACATGTTCCTCCCGGTGCTGGATTTTGTAATGTAGCCACCGGTGTGTATTTATTGGACTCCTTTGTTCCCAACCTATCGCAGTCCTCTTTGCTCAGAGTATATTTTCGCTTTTGTTGGAGTTTTAATTGTTCCCACCATACCTGTTTTGGAACTTGTTCACAACTCATGTTCTCATTATTAAATCCCTTGTTGCTTAAACCTGTTGTCAGTACTCCCCATGGAACTGAGTCACCTACTGCTCTTGGAATTGGAAGACATGCGATTATTTGGGTTACATTTTGTAAATTTGCAAATTCTTTTATCAATCCTATCATTAAGTTCTCCTCTGGCGTTCTTTTTGGGATGTGTATTAGTTGTCCTACTTCGCCTTCAACTTTCCCATCCAATTGGTCTATTGTTACCCCAAACAATGCTCCCAACATCATCAGTTTCCAAATCAAAACCCACTTTTCCATATCTTCCAATGATAGTTTCTTAAACACGTTTTAAAGTCAACTTTGCAGTCTCTGAATCCCTACTAATGACCTTCCATGACGGGGCTTGCTTCACTCAGGGGTAGTGTATCCATGGTTCCACTCCTCCCACCTTGATTGCAGTATAAGTTGTTAACAGTACCTGGAATGGTCCCTTCCACTTTTCCTGCAGTGGTTCAGAGTTCCAAGTTCTTATATATGCAAGATCACCTGGCTGATACTGATGTACAGGCGTACCCAAGGCAAGTGACCTAGTCAGCACAATATATCTCCAAAGTGCTCCAAGGACTTTTCCTAAAGAAATTAGATACACTTCCAAATAATTTTCCCCAGCTACCTTTATATCCCCGGGGACTAAAGGAGTCTGGTACGGTTTACCATACAGGACTCCATATGGACTTATACCGTCTCTTGATCTTGGTTGGATCCTGATTCTCAAGAGAGCTAATGGTAAAGCCTGTGGCCATTTTAAAGATGTTTCCTGGCAAATCTTACTTATTTGTCTTTTTAATGTTTGATTCATTCTCTCAATTTTTCCACTCGATTGTGGTCTCCAGGGGGTATGTAGGTCCTATTTTATGCCCAAAATTTTACTGATTTGTGGAACTACTTCTGCCACAAAATGTGGTCATCTATCAGAGGACATTCCCATTGGCAGTCCAAATCGTGGTATTATTTCCTTCAATAATATCTTAACTGCTTCCCTAGCTTTGTTGGTGCGGCAAGGGAAAGCCTCTAGCCATCCAGAAAATGTATCAATTAACGCTAACAGGTACCTGTATCCATTTTGTCTGGGTAACTCAGAAAAATCAATTTGCCAATAATCTCCGGGAGAATTTCCTTGTTTTGTTACTCCTAAAGGTGGTCTCCTTTGGCTCACGGGATTATTTTTAAGGCAGATTGGACACTTAGCTATTATTGATTTGACTATTCCTGTCATTCCTACACATACTACAGATGTTTTTAAACTCGAAACCATAGCATCTACTCCCCAGTGTGTTTGCTCACGTTTCTCCTTTGCAAGTTGTAGCATAACTTGAGGGGTTAGTATCACCTGTTTCTCTGGCGTTACCCACCATCCTTCTACACTTTGTGATGCTTTTAATTGTTCTGCTAACTGCTCATCCAATTTATTGTATTTTGGTTTTAAATGTTGAAATTTTGTTTGTTCTACTGGTACCAGTGCAAGGATACCCTGTTCTGCTGCCTCTTTTGCAGCTTTGTCTGCCAGTCCATTACCTATATTTACAGTCGTCTGACCAAATTGATGAGCTTTACAATGCATTACCGCCACTTCCTCTGGTTTCTGCGCATCTTCCAGGAGTTGGAGAATTTCTTCTTTATACTTTATTGATGTTCCTTGGGCTGACAGTAGTCCTCTTCCTTTCCAGATGGCTCCATGAGCATGGATCACACCAAATGCATATTTAGAATCAGTCCAAATATTTACCCCTTTTCCTTCTGCTATTTGCAGAGCCCGCCTTAATGCCACCAATTCTGCTTTCTGGGCTGAGGTATTTATAGGTAGTGTCCCTGACTCCGTTACCTTGGAGGTGGTGACGACAGCATATCCGGCCTTTCGTTTTCCTTCTTGCAAAAAAATGCTTCCATCTGTAAATAACTCCAGATCAGGGTTTTCCAGAGGTTCATCTTTCAAGTCCAGTCTACTGGAAAAGACTTGCTCAATAGTTAACAGGCAATCATGTTCTAAATATCCTGTTGGATTCTCTGTTGATAAGAATATTGCTGGATTAACAATCAATGGGGTTTTCAATTCCACATCACCTTGTTCCAATAGGACAACCTGATATTTCAGCATTCTGCTGGGGGATAGCCAATGACCCCCCTTTTTCTCTAGAACAGTTACTACCATATGTGGTGCATACGCCACTGTCTTTTGACCCATAGTCAATTTTCGAGCTTCTTGGTTCAGCGATACCGTTGCTGCTACAGCACATAAACATCCTGGCCATCCTTTACTCACGTTGTCAAGTTGGTTAGAGAAGCACCCCACTGGTCGCTTCCGGGATCCTAGCCGTTGTGTCAACACTCCAAGAGCCAGATGTTGCCTTTCATGTGCAAACAACTCAAAAGCTTTGGTCACATCAGGTAATCCCAGAGCAGGAGCCATCATTAATGCCCTTTTCCGTTCTTTGAATGATTTCTGACATTCAGGTGTCCAAGGCAGATACCGATCCTTAGATTCCTTTAAAGCCTCATATAGTGGTTTTACATACAGTCCATAGTTCAAAATCCAAGGTCAGCACCACCCAATCATTCCCAGAAAAGCTCTCAGCTCCTTCGGGCTACTAGGTTCAGGAATTCGACAAATAGCTTCCTTCCTTTCATTTCCTAATCGTCTTTGTCCTTGAGATATTTCAAATCCCAAATAAATCACTGCTTCTTCTCCTATCTGAGCTTGGTCTCTGGAGGCTCTATATCCTCCTTGGCCTAAAAACTTAGTAGACTGATAGTAATTTCAAAACATTCTTCTTTACTTTCTGCCGCTACCAGAATATCATCCACATACTGCAACAATGTGCCTCCCCCTTGGTTCTGTTTCTTCCATATCTCTAATTCCTTTGCCAATTGGTTCCCAAATATCGTAGGGCTATTTTTGAATCCTTGTGGAAGTACAGTCCATGTTAATTGTGTCTTTCGTCCTGTGGCGGGACTCTCCCATTCAAAAGCAAGTATGCTTTGGCTTGGTATTCAAAAGAAGGCATCCTTCAAATCTAGTACAGTAAACCACTTACACTCTTCTTTTAAGGAAGTCAGTAGAGTGTATAGATTAGCCACTACTGGGTGTATATCTTGGACTATCTGATTTATAGCCCTTAAATCCTGAACTAATCGATATTCCTGGCCTCCGGATTTCCTTACTGGTAATATGGGAGTATTATATTCTGATTCACATTCTACCAATAGTCCATATTCTAAAAAGTTTGTCATCAACCCCTCTAATCCTTTTTGAGCTTCCCACTTACTAGGATATTATTTTTGTCTTACCGGCTTGGCTCCAGGTTTTAGAATCACTGTTACCGGCTCTGCCAATTTAGATCGTCCCGGAATTCCACTCGCCCAGACCAAAGGAATAACTGCATTTTCCACTTCTTCTGGTATTTGTTCTTTCTCGTAGGAATCCTGTAACATACACACTCTTGCCTCTATGGCTTTTGATTGTGGTATTAATAATTTCATCTCTCCATCTTGAAAAGTTATTTGTGCGTCCAATTTACTCAGTAAACCTCCTCCCAACAAAGGCAGTGGACCGTCAGACATATACAAAAACAGGTGAGTTACCCATGGTTTTCCCAAGTTAAACTTCAATGGTTCTAAAAATGGCCAATTTTCTTTTGCCCTGTCGCACCAACAACATCTACTGATTTGTGACTAAATTTCCCTTTACATGTATTCAATCCTGAGTAAGTAGCTCCTGTATCTACCAGAAATTCTATTTCTTCATTCCCTAGCTTCAATGTAACCAGAGGTTCAGCTAGGGTTGATTCCCCCGGTCCCCTTCATAGTTCTTCATCCAGAGTCATTAATTCAATTGCCCGGAGAGCCGGATCTAGTTCTCCTGCCTTAGGACATTCTCTTTTCCAGTGCCCACGCTCCTTGCAAACAGCACATTGGTCTTCCGCTAATCGGGGCTTTACTTTCCTCCTTTCTCCAATGTTTATTCCCCGTACTCTTCCTCTACCTCTTCTATTATTTTCTGTTAAAATCGCTAATAATTTTCCATCCCTTCGGGCTTGCCTCACCTCTTTTTCTCTCTTATTATTATATACAGCACAGGTAATTTCAAGCATTTTTCCCAAATCTCAGGCCCTTCCAATTTCTGAAGTTTCTTTCTAATGTCTGGGACCGATTGTCCCATAAATATAGCGGCCAATTGTAGCACTGCTTCTGGGTTTTCTGGATCCAAATTTGTGTATTTTCTACCAGTTGTCTTTCCATGATCTTAAATCAGTAACTGAGAAAGGAACTTTCACCACTACTCGACCATCGTTCCTCTCGGAGAGGGGCTTGGAGGGAAGTTGGTCTTACTTGCCCCCTCCTTCTGCGTGTTCTTCCTGAAATGGGGCTAAATCCCCCTACTGTCCCTTCCTTGGGAGAAACAGGAGGATTATCATCCTCCAAATTTTGAACCGCTCTTCCCCTTTCCCACCTTCGGTGAGGAACAACCATTAATTCAATATCTTCCTCCTTGGCTCCACTTTTCCAGCAATTCTCTTTAGTATTACAAGTAGAACAACCCCCTTTCAAGTTCTCATCGCATTTTCCCTTTTTCACAATCATTATCATAGAATCATGTGGGTGTATTCCGCACTGTCTCTGCCATTCTGGATGATTGCATAGCGTAAAAAAAAACCCAGATCAACATATGCCATTTCTTCCCATTTACCTTCCTTCTTACAAAACAACATTAATTGCAAGATGGTGTTATATTGAAATGTCCCATCTTCTGGCCATTTCTCCCCACTGTCCAACTTATACATTGGCCACCAATGATTGCAATATTCAATTAATTGCTTCCGAGTCAGAGGATCACCTCCCAGATCTTTCCAATGTCCTAAAATACATCCCAAAGGTGTTTTCTGTGGGATGGGTTTCTTACTCCGAAGTATACCCATCTTCCCAAGACTAGTGGTTGTGACTGTGCACTAACCCAGGCACTAGCCAGAGGGACCCCAACCCCTGTTGGATTCCGGCCCCCTGCCAGAAATCCCAACCTCCCTTCCTGGGCCCCTAGCCCAATCTTGCGAGGCTTTCACCATGACTTATAAGCAGGCGTTACTCGTGAGGGTCTCATACCCTCACCCTTTCCAGAGGTCCCTTTCAGCCCTACTCGGCATAGCTTTCACCATACCTTACGAGCAGGCTAGTGGGACTCGAACCCACATTCCTTCAATCCCTTAAAAAACGCCTTAATACCTTTCCAGGGGACTTCCTCAGAATTCTTCGGTCCGGGGATCAGAGGTTCTCCCCGAGAATCCCTCGGTGCCGACTGGAGGTCCCGTGATCCCACAGAACCATCGAGATTCAAAAGCAGTGTCCCATCTGGGTCACCAAAACTGTCACCGAAATCAGGAATAAATTGGCAAGCTCCTCACAGCCCCACCAACACTGTGCCCTGCCCCCTCTGTGCCACTCTGCAGCCCAGACACAGCCCTGATTCAAAAGGAAAAACCTGCAGCAGTGACTTCCACGCCATAGAAGCAAGGACTCAAATCTCTTGCTGGCACTCACACTGCCTTGGCAGCCCTCTAAGAGCCCTACAAGTACCGGCGCTCTGCATTTCTCCTACAACAAAACCCTCAACCTCGCCTGAGAAAGCATAAAATCCAAACCCGCCAGCTATGGCTTCCACTCGGTACAGGCCAGCCAGGAATGGTGCTTATGGACTCAGTTTCGCTTGGCTGCCCTCTACAGCCCCGCCTATACTGCCAGTCTGTGCCTCATCACTTGCCTCAACTGCTGTCTCACTCTAAACACAGGCTAGGTCGAAAAGAATAAGATGGCCTAGCAAAGGCCCTCACGCAGAAATGGCCAAAATGAAAGCCAGCCTCACATGCCCTTGGCAGCCCTTTCCCAACCCCAACCGACACTGGCGGTGTCCTCTTTCTCTACCACCGTGCCCCTCTCATGGGGGTTAAGAGACAAGAGCATCTAGCATCTAGGGATCTCTGGCAGAACATGCAGGAATGAGTCCTGTCTCTCCTCTCGCTGTGCCCTGCTCTCCCATATCCTTGTGGCTTTACTGCTGAGCTCTCCATGCCAGGGCCCTGCTCTTTTACCTCCCATGCTTCCTTTCTCCTTGCCATAGTGGTGGCTTGTGTTTAGTGGCAGCGTTTTCACCAACGTAATTGGTCTCCACATTACTATATGGGGTGTGCTTCACACACGCAAGGAAAACTCTTGTTCTGCTGTAGACCACGGAGCAGCTGGAGGGTTGCCTACAGTGACACCAGTGTGGCAGTGCTGCCTGTGCTCAGCAATATGCTCTGGCTCCCGTTGGGGTTGACACTCAAGTCTCATTGCTCCGGTGCTGGCTAAGAAGCTCCAGCCACTCTTTGACAGCATAAGGCTGGCAAGTGAGTCTTGTGGCCCGTTCAGTAGGGCTGCAGGGTGTGCCTGTTGCCCAGGTCCCTGCCTGTGCCCAACCGATGCCTCCCAGCCCAGTCACCATGCTCTGCGGGGGACATTGTTCCTTGCAGTCCCCGGACCACAGCCCTGTGCCAAAGCAGCCCATTGCTGCCCTCAGTATCGCCGTGCTAGCTGGCCACATCTGAGAACAGCAGAGTCATGAGCGGCCCCTGGGAGAGGCTGTGCCCCATGGATGCCCCTTTCTGCCTGTCATGGCTTAGCCCCAGCTGGCAACTGAGCACCACGCAGCCGCTCGCTCACTATCCCTCCCCCAGTTGGATGGGGAGAAAATTGGGAAGAAACTCATGGGTTGAGATAAAAACACATTAATAAGACAGCAAGAGAGAAGGAAACAACAACGATAACAATGATAATACTGACAAAGGAATGTACAAGAAGTCATGCCCAATACAGCAATCGCTCACCATCCGTCCCCGAGCAGCGACTCCGCCCCCGCCCAGCTAACTCCAGTTTATGTACTGGCCATGACGTTATATGGTACAGAATAGCTCTTTGGCCAGCCTGGGCCAGCTCTCCTGGCTGTGTCCCCTCCCAGCTTCCTGTGCACCCGCAGCCTTCTTGCTAGGAGGCCAGCATGAGAAGCTGGACTGTCCCTGACTACTTAAAAAGAACTCAGAACATCAGCACGTTACCAACATTTTCTCATCCCAAATCCAAAACATAGACTCACACTAGCTTCTGTGAAGAAAACCAACTCTGTCCTGGCTGAAACCAGGACAGTATCCACCCCTTATTCCATACCATTTACATCATGCCTGGGTCCTACACTTTTCAATACATTGCAATTACCGATTATTACTTTTCCTGTCTTTCAATATATACACGCAGGTACCATTCTCTTAGTCC
Organism: Phaethon aethereus; assembly: GCF_964289735.1. NCBI lineage: Eukaryota > Metazoa > Chordata > Aves > Phaethontiformes > Phaethontidae > Phaethon > Phaethon aethereus. Next base: position 60,169,172 of record NC_138577.1, on the reverse strand, counting down.
ATGGGCTATCGCTTTAAAATGTCTGTGGAGTCCAGTGGCTCCATGACGCTGGGCTTCATCCATCGTAGCAGTCTCTCAAGGCAGGGGAGATGGTGTGTGGTGTTGGCTTGTTATCTGGCACGGTCCATACCCATGCTCTGCAGGTCGAAGATGTCGATCGCGAGGAAGTTGTTGGGCGTGAGCTGCTGAAGCCAGTTCTGGTTCCATCACAGCTGCATGTTGCTTGGTTTCACTAAAGCGCATTCCTCATCAGTCTGGGTGATTCTTACTGTAATACCATTGATACGGTAGACAGCAACCATAGTAGTAATGTCATACCCTATTGTGTAGCAATTAACATAATACAATTCAAATCATTGACTATTTTCACCCAAAATCAAATCTCCTCCAGGTACACATCGGACTTCCCCATCCTTCCACATTACCCATCAAGTGCACCCAGGTCCCTGGCCAAAGGCAATCCCACAAACAGGTTTGCATTTGCCAGAGGCAAGAGTAACCCAGACTGTCTTCCCCAGCATATTTTCGGCGTGCAGCACAAGGACTTTATCCCCTTCTACAGTACGTAAAAGTTTTGACTGAGCAGGGCCGGCTCTATTAGTAGATGCCCTAGCGTTGACCAGGTGGCTTTTGCTAAATGTTTATCCAGATGTTTGAATGTCCCATCACCCATTGCTCTCAGTGTAGTCTTTAACAGCCTGTTGTATCATTCAATATTTCCAGAAGCTGGTGCATGGCAGGGGATGTGATATACCCCCTCAATGCCATGCTCTTTGGCCCAGGTGTCTATAAGGTTGTTTTGGCAATGAGTCCCATTGTCCGACTCAGTTCTTTTGGGGGTGCCATGTCGCCACAAGACTTGCTTTTCAAGGCCCAGGATAGTATTCCAGGCAGTGGCATGGAGCACTGGCTATGGTTCCAGCCATCCGGTGGTTGCTTCCACCATGGTAAGCACATAGCGTTTGCCTTTGCGAGTCTGTGGAAGTGTCATGTACTCAATCTGCCAGCCCTCCCCGTGTTTATATTTCACAGAATCACAGAATCACAGAATCACTAGGTTGGAAAGGACCTTTAAGATCATCAAGTCCAACCATTAATCCAGCACCATCATATCCCCTAAACCATGTCCTGAAGCGCCACATCCACACGTTTTTTGAACACTTCCAGAGATGGCGACTCCACCACCTCCCTGGGCAGCCTGTTCCAATGCCTGACCACCCTCTCAGTGAAGAAATTTTTCCTAATATCCAATCTAAACCTCCCCTGGTGCAACTTGAGGCCATTTCCTCTTGTCCTATCACTAGTTACTTGGGAGAAGAGACCAACACCCTCGTCGCCACAACCCCCTTTCAGGTAGTTGTAGAGAGCGATAAGGTCTCCTCTCAGCCTCCTCTTCTCCATACTAAACAACCCCAGTTCCCTCAGCCGCTCCTCATAAGACTTGTGCTCCAGACCCCTCACCAGCTTCGTTGCCCTTCTCTGGACACGCTCCAGCACCTCAACATCCTTCTTGTAGTGAGGGGCCCAAAACTGAACACAGTATTCAAGGTGCGGCCTCACCAGTGCCGAGTACAGGGGCACAATCACTTCCCTACTCCTGCTGGCCACACTATTCCTGATACAGGCCAGGACGCTTCTTGGCCACCTGGGCACACTGCCGGCTCATATTCAGCCGGCTGTCAACCAGCACCCCCAGGTCCCTTTCCACCGGGCTGCTCTCCAGCAACTCCTCCCCAAGCCTGTAGCGTTGCATGGGGTTGTTGTGGCCAAAGTGCAGGACCCTGCACTTGGCCTTATTAAACCTCATACAGTTGGCCTCTGCCCATCGATCCAGCCTGTCCAGATCCCTCTGCAGAGCCCTCCTACCCTCCAGCAGATCAACACTCCCACTCAACTTGGTGTCATCTGCAAACTTACTGAGGGAGCACTCAATTCCCTCATCCAGATCATCAATAAAGATATTGAATAAGACCGGCCCCAGAACCGAGCCCTGGGGAACACCACTTGTGACCGGCCGCCAGCCGGATTTAACGCCGTTCACCACAACTCTCTGGGCTCGGCCATCCAGCCAGTTCCTCACCCAGCAAAGAGTAAACCCGTCTAAGCCACGAGCCGCCAGTCTCTCCAGGAGAATGCTGTGGGAGACGCTGTCAAAGGCTTTACTAAAGTCCAGGTAGACAACGTCCACAGCCTTTCCCTCATCCACTAGGCGGGTCACCTGGTCATAGAAGGAGATCGGGTTGGTCAAGCAGGACCTGCCTTTCATGAACCCATGCTGGCTGGGCCTGATCCTTTGGTTGTCCTGCAGATGCCCTGTGAGCACTCTCAAGACCAACTGCTCCATAATCTTCCCTGGTACAGAGGTCAGGCTGACAGGCCTGTAGTTCCCCGGATCCTCCTTCCGGCCTTTCTTGTAGACGGGCGTCACATTGGCAAGCCTCCAGTCTTCTGGGACCTCTCCTGTTAACCAGGACTGCTGATAAATGATGGAGAGTGGCTTGCAAGCTCCTCCGCCAGCTCTCTCAGTACTCTCGGGTGGATCTCTTCAGATCCCATAGACTTGTGGGTGTCCAGGTGGCTTAGCATGTCCTTGACTGCTTCCTCCTGGATTATGAGGAGTACATTGTGCTCTCCATCCCCGTCTTCCAGCTCAGGGGGCTGAATACCCTGTGGATACCTGGACTGGCTATTAAAGACTGAGGCGAAGAAGGCATTAAGTACCTCAGCCTTGTCCTCGTCCTTGGAGACAATGTTCCCTGCCATATCCAGTAGGGGATGGAGATTCTCCTTGCCTCTCTTTTTGTTGTTAATATATTTGTAAAAACATTTTTTATTATCCTTTACGACTGTGGCCAGACTGAGCTCTAGCTGGGCTTTTGCCTTTCTAATTTTTTCCCTGCTTGACCTAACGAGATCCTTGTACTCTTCGTGAGTTGCCTGGCCCTTCTTCCAGAGGTGATAAACTCTCCTCTTTTCCCTGAGTCCCAGCAAAATCTCCCTGTTCAGCCAGGCCGGTCGCCTTCCCCGCCAGCTCTTCTTATGGCACATGGGGACCGCCTGCTCCTGCGCCTTTAAGATTTCCTTCTTGAAGACTGTCCAGCCTTCCTGGACCCCTTTGTCCTTCAGGACTGTCTCCCAAGGGACTCTCTCAACCAGTGACCTGAACAGGCCAAAGTCTGCCCTCCGGAAGTCCATGATAGCAGTTTTGCTGACCCCTCTCCGTACTTCCCTCACAACCGAGAATTCTATCATGTCGTGGTCGCTAAGCCCAAGACGGCCTCCGACCACCACATCTCTCACCAGTCCTTCTCTGTTTGTAAACAGCAGGTCCAGTAAGGCATCTCCCCTGGTGGGCTCACTCACCAGCTGCATCAGGAAGTTATCCTCCACACACTCCAGGAACCTCCTAGACTGTTTCCTCTCTGCCGTGTTATACTTCCAGCAGATGTCCGGTAGGTTGAAGTCCCCCACAAGAACAAGGGCCAGCGAATGCGAGACCTCCGCCAGTCGCTTATAGAATGTCTCATCCATCTCTTCATCCTGGTTGGGTGGCCTGTAACAGACTCCCAGCAGGATATCTGCCTCATTGGCCTTCCCCCTCATCCTTACCCACAAGCACTCTACTTGGTCTTCACAATCTTCGATTTCTATGCAATCAAAACACTCCCTAACATACAGAGCCACCCCACCGCCTCTCCTTCCCTGCCTATCCCTTCGGAAGAGCTTATAGCCATCCATTGCAGCACTCCAGTCATGAGAAGCATCCCACCATCACCCTTCATACCACAGGGGCTTTAACCGCTTGGCTTGTTTGATTGCAGCGCACGTTTCACGTTCATGGATAACCTGGGCAATAGCGTCCATGGTCAAGTCCACCCCTCGATCCCGAGCCCATCTCTATGTTGCATCTCTTCCCTGATGGCCTCGAGGTGTCATGGGCCCACCGAGCTATAAACAATTCACCCTTATGTTGCCAGTCCAGATCCACCTGCGCCCCTTCAACCTTAGCAGCCTGATCCACCTGATGGTTGTTTTGATGTTCTTCAGTGGCCCAACTCTTGGGTACGTGAGCACCTACATGACATGACATACTTTTATGACCAGATTCTCTAAGCAGGCAGCAACATCTTGCCATAATTCAGCAGCCCAGGTGGGCTTGCCTCTGTGCTGCTAGTTGCTCTGCTTCCATTGCTATAGCCACACCCATAGAGCATTTGCCACCATTCATGAATCAGTAAGGACATAGAGTACTGGCCATTTTTCTCATTCAGCAGTAGCTAAAGCCAGCTGGGTGGCTTTCACCTCTGCAAACTGACTTGACTCACCTTGTCCTTCAGCAGCTTCTGTGACTCGTCGTATAGGGCTCCATACAGCAGCTTTCCACCTTCGATGTTTGCCTACAGTACGACAGGACCCATCAGTAAACAGGGCATATTGCCTTTTCTTCTTTGCCAGTTTATTATATGGCAGAGCCTCTTCAGCACGCACCACCTCCTCTTCTGGCAATATTCCAAAACCTTTGCCTTCTGGCCACTCCATTATCACTTCCAAGATTCCTGGGCGACTGGGGTTTCCTATTTGAGCTCGCTGTGTGATAAGCGCGACCCACTTCCTGCACATAGCATCAGTCGCATGATATGTAGACGGGACCCTCCCTTTGAACATCCATCCGAGCACCAGCAGTTGGAGTGCCAGGAGGAGCTGTGTTTCAGTACCAATCACTTCTGAGGCAGCTTGAATGCTTTCATATGCTGCCAATATCTCCTTTCCACTTGGAGTATGGCGGGACTCAGATCCCCTAGATCCTGGACTCCAAAACTCTAGAGGTCAACCTCGGGTCTCTCCTGGTGCCTTCTGCCAGAGACTCCAGGTAAGGCCATTCTCCCCGGCTGCCATGTAGAGCACATTTTTAACATCTTGTCCTGCCCGGACTGGCCTGAGGGCTACGGCATGAACTATCTCCTGCTTAATTTGTTCGAGGGCTCGTCGTTGCTCAGGGCCCTGTTTAAAATCATTCTTCTTATTGATAAAGAGGGCTTACAATCAGACTGTAATTTGGAATATGCATCCTCCAGAAGCCCACAACACCCAAAAAAGCTTCTGTTTCTTTTTTGCTAGGTGGTGGAGACATAGCTGTTATTTTGTTGATCACATCTATTGGGATCTGATGACATCCATCTTGCCATTTTATTCCTAAAAATTGGATCTCCCATTTGCAAAACGGGCTTTCAGAAGGATTTGACTTATTTTCTTCCCTTTCTTGAAAACCTCTTCCGATGTGTCGCCCCATACAATGATGTCATCAACATACTGCAGGTGCTCTGGAGCTTCACCCTGTTCCAATGCAGTCTGTATCAGACCATGGCAAATGGTAGGGCTGTGTTTCCACCCCTGGGGCAGTCGATTCCAGGTGTACTGGACACTCCTCCAAGCGAAAGCACACTGTGGCCTGCACTCTGCCACCAAAGCGGTTGAGAAAAACGCATTAGCGATATCAATTGTGGCGCACCACGTGGCTGCCTTTGACTCCAGTTCATATTGAAGTTCTAGCATGTCTGGCACAGTAGCACTCAGTGGTGGTGTGACTTCATTCAGGCCACCATAGCCTACTGTCAGTCGGCCCTCTCCATGAAACTTTTGCACTGGCCATATGGGGCTGTTAAAGGGTGAGCGAGTCTTGCTGATCACTCCTTGGCTCTCCAGCTGACGAATCAGCTTATGGATGGGGATCAGGGAGTCTCTGTTGGTGCGATATTGCCGCCGGTGCACTGTTGTGGTAGCGATCGGCACCTGTTTTTCTCCAACCCTCAGCAACCCCAGAACAGAAGGGTCCTCTGAGGGAGCAGGCAAGGTGGACAGCTGTCCAGGGCAGCTACACCAAAAGCCCACTGGTACTCCTTTGGGTCCTTGAAATTCCCTCTCCTGAGGTAGTCTATGCCCAGGATGCACGGAGCCTCTGGGCCAGTCACAATGGGGTGCTTCTGCCACTCATCCCCAGTTAGGCTCACTTCGGCCTCCAGTACAGTCAGCTGTTGGGATCTCCCGGTTGCTCCGGAAATACAAATGGGTTCTGCCCCTATATGGCTTGATGGCATTAGGGTACACTGTGCCCACTAAAGCCTTATATTCCTGTGGGTCTGATGTGCCAGGCCATCTAATCCACACAGTCCACCTGCTAGTCCTGGTCATAGTACTTGTTACCTACCTCTTGTAAATATGAATCAGAAATCACTTCTGGAGGATCAGAGGTAAGATCAGCCCTTCTATTAGTTCTGGGGAACTGCCCACTGGAAAGTGGAGCGACGATTTTGCTGGAGGATCCCGAACCCCCTTTTATAATTGTTTTTCCTTGCAGCTCGCGTGTGCTTGTGCCTCTAGGGTCGAGGTAGGTTTTCCATCCCACCTCCTCATGTCCTCTCCATAGTCACGCAAGTGAAGCCACAGGGTGGCTCGCGGTGTGTATCCCCTGTATCGTCTCTTTTGAGCAGAACACTTACTCCTAATAGCTGAGATGCTGGGTCCATACAGGTGGAGGGTAGGACATAGCCTCTTTGAATTGCTGGACGGTTTCTCTACAGCAGAGATGCAGGCCCGTAGGGAGGGAGAGAGAGACTTTCTGTGTATTGCTGGAGTTGGCCAGCCAATTCATCCACCGTTGGTCATCTCTCCATCCCTCCAGGCCATTACTGCTAATGAGTTGGCATAGGATGATGGTGCACTCCGTACAAAGTTCCGCCACATAGGTCATGTACAATTGACTTCACCTGGATCTTTGGAGGATTGCCCATTGTCCAAGTCACCATAAATCACCTTCAGCACAGCTAGCTGCCTCAGGTACTGCATACCTTGCTCCATGGTGGTCCACTTGCCTGGGTGACATAGAACGTCTTCCTTGAAGGGATACCTTTCCTTCACAGCCGACAGTGGCTGAGGACTCGTGCACCTTTTCCAATAGCTTTGTCAATGCCCCCTTCCCTAGAAAGGGATCACAGCTGCTTGGCTTCCCTACCTTCTAAGTCCAGGCTAATACTAGCACAAGACAGTACCCGAAATACAGTAACGGCTTTAGTACAGAGCTCAGATACCACATTAAGCTCAAGGTCGGTGTCCTAAAAACAAACCTCCCAGGCAAGACATTACTAATCATTGCAGAGGACAGCAACCTGCAGAAACCAACACCACTCTTTCACATGTGCGGCAAAGACGAGAGCATGACGCAAATCAAATAAACTGAAATCGTAACCCACAACGGTTATTATCTCAAGCCCTTAGCTCCACGTTGGGCACCAAAAAGGACTGTCGTGGTTTAGCCCCAGCTGGCAACTGAACACCACGCAGCCGCTCGCTCGCTCCCCCCCTGCTGTGGGACTGGGGAGAGAATTGGGAAGAAACTCAGGGGTTGAGATAAAAACACGTTAATAAGACCGAAAAAGACAAGGAAACAACAATGATAACAACAATAATAATACCGACAAAGCAATGTACAAGAACAAGTGATGCCCAATACAGCAGTTGCTCACCAGCCAGTGATCAATAGCTCGTCCCCAAGCAGCGACTCCCGTCCCCCCACTCCTCCCCCCCGCCCCGGCTAACTCCAGTTTAGGTACTGGCCATGACGTTATATGGTACGGAATACCTCTTTGGCCCGCCTGGGCCAGCTGTCCTGGCTGTGTCCCCTCCCAGTTTCCTGTACACTCGCAGCCTTCTTGCTAGCAGGCCAGCACGAGAAGCTGAGCTGTCCTTGACTACTTAGCAACAGCTCAAATCATCAGCACTTTATCAACATTTTTCTCATCCCAAATCCAAAACATAGCCTCACGCTAGCTTCTGTGAAGAAAACCAACTCTGTCCTGGCTGAAACCAGGACACTGCCCCTCCCATTCTGCCTGCGGGCACTGGGGAAGTGCTTCTCCTCTCCCCAGAGAGGAGAAGCAAAAGAGCCTGGGGCGGTTGGTCTTGCTGCTGCAGGACAGCCCCAAGCTCCCCAGCTCCCTTTGCACAGCCTTGCCCTTGGCTTGGCCTCCTTGTCAGGGGCGGCGGGGGCAGGAGGTGTGTGTCCAATGGTCACAGTACCAGGCCTTGTGCTGATGTACCCTATCCTTGTGCCAAGCCCTGTTGATGTGCATCCTGCCCTGCCAGCATCAGCCCTCCACAGCTTCTGCAGAGTCTGCCTCTCTTGCTCCAGCCCTGAGGACCCCAGCTCCCGTTCTGGGTGGTGGTGTGCCGACCACAGCCCCTGGGCTGACCCCATAGGACACAAGCTTGCTCATTGTGGAGGCCGAGGGTGCCCTTGTGGTGGGACACTGTGAGGTTCACCAGTGAGTCATGAGCCCCAGGGCTCCTCCTTGTCCTGGGGTCGCCCTGGCCCAAGGCAGCAGCACGTCAGGAGCCCCGACGTTCCGGTATAGGGCCCAGGCACCCATGGGGCGCCCTGTCACCTGTGCCCATCCCTGCCTTCAACCGGTGGGGCTGGCGGGACACTTGTCAGTCCCACACCCCTGAGGCTGTGCCCTAGGAGCACCCCAGGGTCAGCCCTGCCTGGCGGAGTTCTACTGCTGGGCAGATTGAGCAGCAGGGTCCCTCGTGGGCTGCATGTTCCTAGGACTTGTCCGGCGCCACGTGGTGGAGCAGCATGAGAGGATCCAGTGCATCTGTGAGGGTGAGTGAGGGCAGTGGGGGCTGGCGAGGAGGAAAGAAGGACGCTGGCAATGAGCTCCTGTCCAGCCCAGGAGAGAGGGACTCTGTCCCCAGTACATCACTGGGGAGAGGCATGTATCACAGGACCCCTGTGGTGTTCCTGACCAGCAGCCTCCAGCTGAGGCACCTGTCCCCCAGCTCCCTCCTGACCCGGCAAAGGGCTGGCTGCAATGCAGGGGAAGACGGACTCACTGCCAATACACGCATGTCAGCTCACCTTTGTTTCTTCATCCTCTCAGTCCCTCAAGGCTTGAGGGAAGACAGCAACCCCTTCATCTTTTCCTTGGCAACTCAAATGCTCCTGATCCTGAAAAAAGGAAGGCCAGCACCAAGCTTTAACCTGGGACAGCTGTGCTTCCGGCTCCGAAGGGCATGGAAGACGTGGCGCTCTGACCCCGAGGGATGGCACTCCTGGAGCAGAGTGAAATCAGCGGTCCTAACCCTGGGATGCTCTGCATCCTGGGGGCATCCGAGGGTGCTGGTAAGCTCCTGGCATCCCCTCCTGCCCATGGAACAGCTCCACTCCTTGGGCACATCCCATCCCCTTTCATGCCATTGCGCTTTTCCCAAAGAAGGAGCCCTGCTTCTTCAGCAGGTGTAGGTATCGTCTCTTGGTGAAGACTAATGCCAAAGGAATCGGCATCATCCTGATAACAGTAGGACATCTGCTCTTTCCAGGGGCCTGTGCCAGTGCAGCAGCGTACCCACACACTTTGTCTTTGCTTCAAAGCACCACCTGCTCTGCTGGGCCACAAAACACAAGGAAGGGTGAAGCTGAAACCTTCCCTCCACTCTCCCACGCCACATCAAGGCAAGTTACTTGATCTGCCACACCCTGCCCGAGGGAGGACATGGCGCTGTCTCCCCTTGCCTGTGCTCCTGGGCTCAGACGCATCTCAGCTGAACCCTGGAGCTACAAAGCCACCCAGCCCCTCGGGCTGCAGCAGCAGCAGCAGCAAACCCTTCACCTCCTCAGCAGCAAGCTCTGCATTTTGCATGTGTCACTAGCGAGGGCACAGTGCAGGATGGCCGCTTTACAAGCGGAGTCTCCTGACCTTGTCTCCGCTCCAGAAGGTGCAACTTCTCCCACCTGTGGACGTGCATTTCTTATGGCAAGGCAGGTTGCAGGCTTGAGAAGGGAGCTGTTCTGGCAAGCCCTTCAAACCATGTTCAAATGCCAGTGTGTGGCCTTACTTGCTCCTGAAACAGCCTGAGACTGCCTGCATCGTCTGTTCCTCAGCCCTCCCTGTACCAGCAAAGGCATGAAGCACGTGCACAATTTCTGAACGACTTGTCAAGAAGTCACACTGAGAATCAATGGATTCTGCATGCTTTCTAAATCCACCTCCCCCATTTCAGGCTTCTCCTTCCTTCCACCATGACAGCTGACAGCCCCGACCCCCAAACGCAGATTTGAGCCCTGCCTAAGGCAGCTGGGTTTGTTGGACCTTTTCCTAATTGGCCTGGGTGCCATCACCAAAAGTCCCTCTGTGGAACACATCAGGCTGTAGCTTGTTATTGTTGTTCAGCCCTCACCTTTGAACAGTTCCCAAAGGGAGACATCTCTGTAAAACTTTAAGGTGGCTTTGGATTTTCATTTCATCTGTTTCTACTCTTCTGTCTTGGTCTACACAAAGCCAACATCTGGTGTTCACGAGAGCAGAAACCTTCCCTTGAGCAGTTAATATAGTCTAATGCTAACTGGATTTGTAGCGCCACTGGGGGTATAGATTTGACCCCTATTTGTAAGGCTTTCCTGCTGTCTAACCGTAGCATTTTGTAATACATTCTATGCCCCCAGATGTATTTGCTTTCACCTTCTTCAGTGCTGTTTAGTCCAAACCACAGCAGGGAGACTCCTGCGCGTTTATGAAAGCTGGCTGGGCAGTTGGCCTGAGGGTCACTGTTAGTTTCACCCTCGCCTTTCTGGCCATGGCTGATGATGACGATGAAATGTTCCTCTGGAGAGGGCTTTGATGGCGTGAGGGCCAGCAAACAACAGGCCGCACGTGCCAGTGCCTTTCCACCCTGCATTGCTCCCCCATAGTTCAGAAGTACCCTTTGGCAATGTGAAAGGCAAGATGCTAACTGCAATATGACTTGCTTAGAAGAATCAACACTACCTCGGACGACGAGCTTTTACCTCTGGGTCGATGTGACCTGAAGACCCAACCTAAGCCATCTCTTCCTGGCTGAGAACACCCCATACTGACAACAAAACACCAGAAGAGTCACCTTTCAAAAAAAACCAGGCGTATAACCATGACCAGATGAAGCAGAATGCACAATAAAGCCCCCCCCACCACCGGCAGCGCACATTGGTTTAGAACAATGTAGATTAACACACCACTGACCCTACGTTCACACCACCTGCACGGGGCAAGCAGATACTGATTACACACGCAATAGTAAGTGATTAGCCCACTTCTTACCATGAGTAATTTGGTTGGTCTACACAACTGCATTGTGACATACGCTTTCCTCTGTATTGTGGCCCACACACATTAGGCTGGGGCAGCATTCTGTGCACAGCTCATATGAGATAATGAATTCCCTTGGTAATTCTGTGCCAAGAGTCCTTGCCTCTCTCCTCGGCCAGCAAAGAACTGACCTCTACAAAGATAACCCTGATAACACCAGGACAAGTGGCCAGTGTGGAAATGGCAGTGCTGACCCTTCTCCTGCTCCTCCTATGAGCTCTTCTCCAGCCACATAACGAGGCAAAACCAAGGATGATCAAATCAGAAGTGACCAGAATTTGACCCTAAAAATTTCAAAATGATACCAGGTGGCCCAGAGAGGTAGTAGACGCACCATCCCTAGAAACATTCAAGGTCAGGTCGGATGGGGCTCTGAGCAAGCTGATCTAGTTGAAGATGTCCCTGCTCATTGCGCGGGGCTGGACTAGATGACCTTTAGAAAGGTTCTTTCCAACTCAAAGAAGTCTGTTTGAAATACAGGTTGACATCCACTATCATGGATGATGAACGTCACCCGAAGCGCTTGTGCCTTCAGAAAGGATCTAAGGACAGTGTGAAGCCACCACCGTTAGCAGGTGTTCAAAACGAAAGCATCCAGAACACACAGACAACCATTCTTTTTCAGTGATGTTGCCAGTCACACACTACTCCACCCAGGACTTTATAAAACATCACTATACTACACTAAACTTAACGATAGCATCCTCTTTGCAGGTTTCATACTCAAAGGCAAAACAAAAAGCCAAGTACCCTGAGGGAAACACTTCTCTTTCTATGCGGTGGGTGTCTTTCCACGGCTCTCCTTCTCAAGGCAGGAGAAGTGACCACCAATTTGGAAGTGCACACAAACTCAGAAGTGCACTTGGTCCGTAAGTCCTTCCACACCCCAGAAGTGCCTGTCATCATCTGGCAGTCGTTCTCCGTGGACCGCAAGTCCTCCACACCTACCTAAAAGAGTCCAACCGCCACCAGAAATTAGTTGAACCGCATCAGAAGTTACACGGGCCAGTGCCGTAGGCCATATTAGAGTGAAAAGGATGGTTGCAAGCCAGAAAACGCACCACAAACCAAAAGCATAATAAATCCCGACCAGCAGACAAACCATACAAAAAGCAGAGGCTCCGATGCAAACACTGGAAAGGAAAATAAGCTAAAACAGGACTCTCTCCCCCTGCAAAAGACCACCCAGAACACAAGATAAAGCAACAATAACATAACCCCAGGAAGGCAGCACCAAAAAGCCCAGATGCTGCTCCCTAACAGTAACAGGCTTTAAAAGCCTATCCTACTCACACTCTGGCATCTTGTAGCCCTAGCACCCCATCACCCTAGCACACTGTGACTGCAGAAGCCCAGAGCCCCAGCACCCCATAACCTTAGAACCCAATAACACTAGCACAGAAGCTTAGACGACTATTCCAGCAGCCTTCTGCTAGCACTGCATAAACCTAGAATCCCGTAACGCTAGCATTGCATAACCCTAGACCATTGTAGCCCTCTGCTAGCAAAACATTGAACACAAACGCCCTGGACATCTCTGCCAGGGCCTTCAGGTGGCCCCAGATCTCAGAAATCACAACTCTGAAGTGGAACTGAGACGGAGCCACCAATACATCACCAGCATCCAACTTCACACCCTGAGAAAGTCCCGCGTTAAATGCGGAGAAAGATTGCCTCAGCCTTTCCAGGGAGAAAGGTTGAGGCAATTGGAGACTTTGAACCAGCCAGCCATGGCCACAGGGAGTCAGCTCACCATTTCTATGTCACAAATGCCACCAGGCTGATGACGCCATCCTCCCTGTGAAACCTTCAGGGCAGCCATATGCAGTTTTGGCAGGGGGGAACGGGGGGGCCAGATACAGCCTCAGCTCTGTGGGGAGGTGCTTCCTGGGAGCAGACGCTGTCACGGGGCACTGGGAAATGCTTGCCACGCCTGGAGGCCTGGGAAACATCTTTGCATGGCTCCGTATCTTGCCAAAACCAGGGCTGGAGGAAGGCTGCTTTCGTGGCCTCCGAGAGAACGGGCTCACCTGGGCTGCTCTGCGGCCAGCGGGCACTTTGGCTGTCAGGTGGGTCTCAGCGCTACTCTGCAATCGGCTGTCACCTCCTTTGCAGGACACTCCACAGTGCATGGTACAACTCTGCTTGGTCACCCTGGGGACAAAAATCAAATGACAGTGATTGATTTGCTTTGCCCCCATTCCCGCAGTGCCGCGAATGAGAACTGCCACCCCCAAATCAGCTGTGTGGCACCACATATGGGCTGCAGATGTGGGTCATGACAGCCGTGGGGAGTGAGCAAGAGATCCTGCAGTGCGCCCAAGCCCTGCTAAGCAAGCAGAGCTGGAGACAAGAGGGGGAAGCTGTTTCTTCCTCTTTCTCTGCCTGTCCCTGTTTTTTTAAATTGCTCTCTGTCTGCCCTGTAGCGTCTATCTAGTTCTTCTTTCTCCATCTCTGTCTCCCTGTCCCTAGGTTTCAATGCCTCCCGCTCTGCCCTAAAAGCCTGTCATTATTTTCATCTTTCTCTGTCCCGCTCCCTGTCTGTATTTCTAATTCCTGACTCTCCCAGAGCCCGCTGCTGGATTTTTCTTTCTCCACATCTCACTCCTGCTCTGTGTCCTCCTCTTTTTCTATTGCAATGTCCTGCTTCCTGGCCTTATCTTTTCTCTCGTACCTGCAGCCTGTCCCCTCTTTCCTAGCTGTTTCTTCTGCTCAGTTGGCTGTGCCTTTTTCTCTCACCTCATCCTCCCTGCACCACCGGGGCTAAGAGCCCAGGGCAGCCCTGGGGCGGCCACCATGGCGCCTGTGGGGTTACCAGGCCAGGCCAGGAAGACGGCGTCCCTGCAGGGTCAGACAGTAGGGAGGGCACGCCCCAAAGCATGCTAGGAGCTGTAGTCCTGAGGCATGGGGCTGCTAGGCAGCCATGTTTCTTCCCAGGGCATTCCAGGAGCTGTAGATGTGGGGCCAAGACTGCCCGTGAGGCGAGCGATGCGCTTGGGTGGGCACAGCAGCATCTCCTGCCCATCGGCCACCCCAGGGGTGACAGGAGGAGCTTGAAACCACTTGTTTCCCTGGGAGTGACCCAAAAGCTGGGGAGGGGTAGGACGTGCAGACAGATCCTGATTGTAGACCCGCTGCCAACCCCCCCACTGGGCACAAGGCACCAGGCACCCAGACTCCCAGACACCCTGAGCAGCCTAAGCCCAGCTCAGCTCCTGCAGCTGGCCCAGCCGCAGCATGTCCCCTGAGGCCTGTCCCAGAGCCCCAGGCCACCCCACAACCTGTCCTGGCAGCATCGAGCTGGACCCCAAGCACACTCGATCCTGCCTTAACACAGGTGTCATGAACACCAGCACTGGGAAGGAGCGGTGTGTGCAGGAGCTCCTGCAGCAAAGAGGGGCTCCAGCTTGGGGCACGCTGCAGTAATCACAGTTGCTGCTTTTTGCCCACTCTCCCAGAAGCCGTGCTGAGGGCTCAGTTGTGCATTTCTCCCCTGGGGGTGTTGTTGGCTCAGGTTTGCTGTCTCTCGCCTTGCTTTCCTGGCAGCGTGGGTGAAAAGGGGTGGGCGGACACGTACTGGCTTTGGACAGGAGCTGCTGTGGCAGAAGCCAAAAGGACAAGAAAAAGTTAAAGCAGCTGGAGAAGGAAATGAAGGTGTTCCAGACAGCTGATGCCTCTAGCTGCGGTCAAGAGGCAGCTGGCCTCCTTGGGTGAGGAAGGGTCTGCTGAGTAGTCCTCAGCAGACCAGATCACCAATATGAACTGTGCGATCTGTATATATAACCACAAATAAAGTATGGCCATGCAGTGTGTGCGGCTGTGTATCAACCAGTCTTTTATGGTATGAAAGTGTATTAATTTTTTTTAAATCTATCATCTACCTAGCTGCCTACCTTCCTGCACTCGTTCACATTATGTACTGTAATGTAATGAGGTAGTGGAATTTTACTGGAGACTTTGGTATTGTTCATGCATAAGTAAAGCAACCTGTGGGACAGCAGCGCCCTGGAAAGAAGCACTTTGCTGCATGGAAGGGTATCCATGCTTCCATGAAGGATACCCTGGGACAACCAAACTAGCGCCAGCATCCTAGCACCTCTGACACGTCTTTGAAACTCTCCCACCATCATCTGGCATCAGAGATCAGTAACTCTGGCAAGGTTGGCTCCAGGGACATTTGGGTGACTAGGCAAACAGCAAGACCGCTGCAGAAATGTTGTTGCAATCGGTAGTGCGAGTGTTAGCGATTAATCAAGTCGTCTTGTACCTGGATGATTGAAGGGTGTAAGAACCCTGTATAAAGACACATCTGGGGTGCCCCAGTTTGTCTAGGACACCGCATGTGCATGGAAGAAGTATTTGCCCTTGTAATTCTATACTTTGCGTCCTAGTCTCTCGCCTTGGTCAGCAGGTTGGAAATTCTTCATGGCACTGGCCCAGGGAGATCTGTGGGCAGGGCAGGGTTTGCTGGGTGAGGTGCAGGCAGCACGGGAGAAGGCCGTACAGGGCATTGATCAAGCCGAGCACGCTGTGCAGCGCCAGCTTTGGGATCTTGGTCTGTGAGCCCCAGCCAGCGATGCCTGCTCACTGTCCAGGTGCAAGCTGAGATTTCCGCTCTCAGCCAGTCCCTGCCTGGCTTCTTGGGGCGACCATTGCTCATTCCCAGGATCAGATCCAGCACAGCAGCAGTGATGCTGGTGCTGGGGCAGTGATTAAGATGCCGGTACTGCGATGGTGATGGAGGCCTCTGGCCTCGCAGCATGCACGTTAATGAATGTGGTTTCTCTCATGGGCGCCTGCCACTCAGCGCTATACCCCGTGTACCCATGCTCTTGGTGGCAATCTCTAGCCCAGCTAAACCACACGTGTGGTGGGCAGGGGCTGCATTAATCCCCCCATCCCCCTCCCGCTGCTCAAATGACCGTACGTTGCAAACTGAACACCCAAGTCTTTTATTGAATTAGGCAATAGCAACAATGCTGGACCCGTGGCGTATTGGTAGCTATTCTCTTCGGCTATCTCCATGTCCATCTCCGTCTGCACAAAAAAAACCTTCAGCTGACCCAGTGATGGCATGGCATGGCCACCCGCTCTCACTCCACCTGGGCCGGGTTCGTCATGCTCCCCCACATGGTCTTGCTGCTTGGGTGTACACCTGCCCCAGGCTTAGTGATGGCTGTTGCCACCCAGAAGAAGGGTCTCTGCCCGTAAGAACTAATATGACCACTTACGAGCACAGGTCAGGTAAGAGTCGATTATAAATGGAGGCCTGCCGGGGGCCTATTGAGTTGGTCCTCTGCAGAGCAGCAGCCTGCCGTTGGGGACTCTCCCCTTGAGGCAGGACTCCTCAAGATTGAGAGCCCTCACCTTGTTAGGTGAGTAATTGCATATTTTGGGTCATCATGCTACAACTTAAGGATTCTTGTCAGTTGTGTAGTGGTAGTTCCTCAGTAGTGGTGTGGTTCAACCAGTAGCGGTTATAACAGAGACTAGAGCAATGCTGCAGGGGTAGCCCCGATGGTAAAGGTAAAGGAACTATGTGTGCCATCCAGGGGGCAGAAGCAGCTACAAGCACTGAGTGCCTTATACACTTGCTTCCATGCTCAACGTTCATGGACGCCAGCATGGCAAAAGCGCATCTCACGTCAAGCCTCCTGTACTCCTGTTTGGGCTGGTTTCAGAGGTGACCCGTGAGAAAGGCCTGTCCCTAGCTGCTAGTCAGGAATACTGCTGGAACTGCCAGGTGTTTTCAGATTCTTCTCCACCCTCATTCCTAACACCAGAAAAGAAAAGGTAGAAGAGAAATTTTAAAAATATTTTCTTGCCTCTAAACTTAGTCTTTGAGCACTCTCATAACTCTCGGTGAACAAAAACTATTTACCTAACGCTCACCTGCAGAGATTTATCATGCAAAGAAGAGACTCGTACTTGATTGTTCTCCACAAAGTCTAACCACATGTTAGATAACTTTCACTGGTGAAAGCACTGCTGAATGAGCAAGCCAGTATCCGCATTCTCAAGGGGAGCCAGTACGAAATAAAAATACATCTTCCTCAGGAGCTTAATACATGATGGGAAAGAAATCCTGCCACTCTCTCATCTACACAGCACGCTGCACTGTCCCTTCAGTTCTATATTGTCTCGCAAGCACTATGCAGAGGGTTCTTCTCTTAGCAGTCAGACGTCGCCTTTACTGTGGGTTTTTTAATGGTATCAGCAGACTGTAAGGTGGGTGAAAAGAGGCTCCAATCTAAACATGGAGCTGTTTCATGCAAGGAAATACACAGAAAAACAGGTAGCAAGAGCGCCAGTATGAGCGGGAGCCTGGCACACAGCTGGGTAGGCAGCCTAGCACAGCCCACATCTCTCATGAGCGCTGCATGCACCTTCCTTTTCCAAAGAAAACATTGCTGTGTTCGTTAGTGTTGGTTCTGCGCTAATGTGGCCCAAGAGCGAATTGTGCAGCTTTTGAGGTCTTTTATGGCTTATCCAATGTATAAGTCTTTAACGGGAGGTCGTTCTGTTCTGCTCATTGGACTGTTTTCCTGCGGAAGCTGTTAACCTGTTGCAAGATTGAACTGGTTGGGTTTTTGTCGCTCCCCGTATGGCAGGGCAGTGTTTAATATCCCTCCCTCCTCAGATGCTGAATCTCACGTTTTGCATAGAACAGGTATTAAAGGTCAGGCCTTACGTAATCACAGGGATTGGATTCATGTAGGCAACTTAGCACCCGCTTGTAACGGAGGAAAGACAGAAGCGGTAGTCAAGACCTTTAATGTCCTAATACGCTCGGAGGAACTGGTTCTTAAGGCCGCTTTTTAAAGGATGTTGTGCTCCACACACGGCTCTACGACGCTATTACAAGGGAGGCGTGCGAGCGGAGCAGATGTAGTTGCGGCCAAAACGGCAGATGGCGCTATCGCAGAGGGCACGCCAAACAGCCCAGCAGGGGGCCCAAAGCTTCGCTATAGGAGACCAATCAGGGTCTGGTTCAGCATGTGCTCTTCCTTTATTGCAGCCTTCCTAGCCCCGCGACTAAGATAACTTAGTTGAAGAAGACAATGCTATGTCACTTCACGTTTGCCTTTATGTTAGTGACGGAAGGAAAAAACCAAATTCCCTCCAGCATGTGATTTTAAAAGAAAGCTTGAATTTCACATTAGAGTTGCTCAACACGTGCTACACAGTAAATGTTGCATGCTTCGTTTGAAAGAAGGCTGGTTTATGGCTAGCTAGTTATTACCTGCTAGTTATTACCTGCGCATGTGAAAATGTTACCTCTTCATCAAAGGATGCACAGTAACTTACATTTCTGACAGCTTAAGTCCCTCTTCGATAATTTACCTGTTTTGAGAGATTAAGCGGTGCTTTGGACTCGTGCTACAGTGCGTCTTGCAGCATCACCACAAGCTGGCTAAATTAGCACCTTTTTGCTCAGAGAGCTGAGCTGACACGCGACTATCTGGATTTCTATTTCATCAGCACATTTATGCAAGAGTCAAGAGGCAGCCATTTAACTCACACCAGAGAAACTAGGACATTCCGAAATGTGAGAGCAACGTAAAGATTAAAAGCAAGGCAGATGGGGAGTTGGGACTTTGTCTTTTTGTGCTGCAAGTCTATGGTTGACAAGCAATTTCTGACGGTCCTCACACTGCTTTGCAATCCACCGAGAGCCGCAGTACTACCACACCTCACGTTTCGTTTACGACCTGTCAAAGTCACCTGCACAACCGGCACAGCGCGCAGGTACAGCTTTCACTGAAAATACCATGCCAGGATCTCAGCTTTCCTAGACTCCACAAACACCGCCCCAGCTGACGTTCTGACTGGCCACTAGCACTTAGCCTGCAAATTCATCCCTGCTGAAAAACGGAGAAAATCCCTCAAGGGAGCTAACAGAGAAGATGCAAGGAAGAAAAGGCGTTGGGGGCTCCCACCTGTACGAGGCAGACCGAAAGATGTGGGAATAGAACTCCTGGACGCTTTGGCGTAAAAAACGTAGTCGCCGGCTCTGCTTTTTACTGCTTCTCAGGCCACTTTTTCAGGGACGAGGTAGAGGAAACGAAGGGTCACAGTGTTAACGGTGCTCTCAAGCAGTGCGCAAGCAAAGCCTACAGACACTAAAGCCTCACAGTACTGGCTTGCTCTCTGTGGTTAAACAAGCTGGATGCTCTCGCGGATGCAGCGACGGCGCGATGAAGGCTGAAGAGGTAGATGGGTGCGACGCTTAGGTCGTAAGAGGAAGCGCAGAGAAGCCAGGTGGTGGAGAGCTGCTGACGACTCTCCAAGGGACCGATTGCAGCAACCGAAAGCTTTCACTCCCGGCAACTTGGGTGTGAGAGCTGCTTCTAAGAGACTCAGTTTTGCTCTTGGGTCGTAGCAAGGCTGAGGGCTAGAGGCAGAGCAAGAGCAGAGCTTCGCTACTGAAGCCGCCTGTTAAAGGGGTAACAGGCAAAGCTTAGCGCACGAAAGCTGGCATCATTGCTGGCACGTACTGTGTGAGACGTTCGGCGGTGCTGCTGCGTTGCCGAGCCCGGCTGTTAAGCGAGGTCTAGGTGGCAGCACGAAGCAAATGAGTTGCTGAAGGCTCAGAAAGGGCTGCGGAGGGAGAGCTAGAAACGGCAACTACTTTCATTCCTGGACAATTCTCCGTGACAGCATTTGCTTCGAAGCTTTTTCTCTTCTCGACCCAGTGCGTGTTTGGAGCGCGGCAGCAGCTGTTGTGGTGGAGGACGCATGTAGGCTCAGCTTGACGATGCTCTCCAGAAGGGCTGCAAAGACAGACAAATGAGCGTGACAAAATCATGCGAAATGCAGAGTGCCAATACGGATGGGGCTGCCAGGCAATGATTAGAGCAACAGAAGGCTTTCATCGGTAGCACTTTCTGTGAGGTGTTCCCTGTTGGTGGTACTGTGTTTAATGAGCCGGCTGTCAAAAAGCTGACGGCTACACCGCAGGCAAGAGACAGCACAAGACCAGGCTTGCTGCGGCTGGCAGAGGACTGCGGAGAGAATGACAGAGCCAGCAACGGCTTTCATCCCTGAGCGCTTCTGAGTGACGAACGGCTCTTGGAAGTTTCGGTCTTGCCCACCTGCCCCCGTGTGTCCTGCGTGTGCTATCTGAGGAACCAGGAGAAGCGCAGAGCCGCATTGTTACTGCAACAGTGCAAGAGCTACCTAGGGAATACGAGGGCCAGCATTCACTCTTGCCCATTTCGGCGTCAGAGCCCTGTCTTGTAGGTTTTTTTCTCTGTTCCACCGAGTCCCTGTTTCGAGTAAGAAACAGTTACAGAAGAGCGGAGGGGCAGTGTTGGTGTGTCTGTAGAGGGGCCGCCAAGAAAAACTGCGAGACCTAGGCAGCGTTCACGGCTGGCTTGTCCAGAGTGGAAGCCATAGCTGGCAGCTTTGGATTTGATGGTTTCTCAGGCACGGTTGAGGATTACCGTGGTAGGAGACGTGTAGAGTGCCGGTAACTGTGGCTCTCTTAAGGACCGGCCAAGGCAGTGTGGGCGCCAGCGAGAGATTTTAGTCCGTGCTTCTACGGTGTGGATGACACTGCTGTAGGTTTCTCCTTTTGAAGCGGGACTGTGGCTGGGCTGCGAGTAGCATGGAAGGGCCAGTGCGCAGTGTTGGTTGGCGGTGTCATCGGGCTGCCGAGGCACAACCACGTTTTCATTCCTTGCCTCTTCCAAGGGCAGACTGCAAGTAAAGGGCAGTGTGAGAGTTTTGCTGGTTGCTCGTTTGAGAGTGAGGGCTAGCACAACACTAATCTCTTTTGGTTCAGAAAGGTCTGCGGAGGGACCAATAGCGCCTGTAACTGCTTTAATTCGTGATCACTTCGGTGTGAGAGGCTTTCTTTGGGAAGATTTTTGCACTTAGGAGGGAGGCCAAGGTGGCCAAGCCGGAGCTGCACACCTGCGGTGCTGCGGCTAGGAAAGGGCTACGGAGGGACTAGTGGAGCCAGCATCTACTTTCGCTCCTGGACAGTTCTGTGTGAGAGGATGCGTTTGGAAGCTTTTTCTCTTCTCCACCCAGTGCGTGTTTGGAGTGCGGCAGTAGCTGTTGTGGTGGAGGAAGCCTTTAAGCTCAGCTCGACGATGCTCTCCAGAAGGGCTGCAAAGAAAGACAAATGAGCGTGACAAAATCATGCGAAATGCAGAATGCCAATACTGATGGGGCTGCCAGGCAATGATTAGAGCAACAGAAGGCTTTCATCGGTAGCACTTTCTGTGAAGTATTCCCTGTTGGGAAGCCGCGAGAGCTTTTGTTCATTGCTTCTAAGGTGTAGAGTTCCTTGGTGCCCGTTTGAAGTATTTGAAAGCAGAGCTGAGGAGTGGCAGAGAAAGGGCAGTGTGCGGTGGTGTTGGTCTTATGATGTTGTGCAGAAGCAGAATCTCCTTCCCAATTTATCATGTAAGGGGCAGCTGCGGGCATTGGTGGCTGCCCAGGAGAAATGCAGTTTTGCGGATGTTCAGGGAACGTCGACCCTCAGCATTGCTGTGGCGCATAAGCAGTGGCCACAGTGGAAAAAATGAGATCCAGTCCTGCTTCCTTTCATTCCTCACACCTTCACTGTGAGAATTCTATGCGGTTCTTCTGCGATTCGGAGCAGGGCTCTTTACGTACGAGAGTGATCTATAGTAGATCACTCTAATCATGCACTAGTTAGGGAGGAAAATAGCTTCCAAACAAATACTCTCAGAACTGTCCAGGAATGAAAATAGTTGCTGGCTCCACTAGTCCCTCCGCAGCCCTTTCCTAGCCGCAGCACCACAGTTGTGCAGGTCTTGCTTTGCCACCTAGGCCTCACTCCTACCAGCTGTGCAGCTCAACCCAGTGTCACCGCTGTAACCTGTCATACACAAGGTGCCAGGAATGTACGCTTTCTTTGGCTCGAATGTTTCCCTGGCAGTCACTTAATATCCGCGCCAACAATGAAGCTTTGCTTTTACTCTCACACTCAGCACACACTCTTGCTAGAGCCCAGTGCAAACTTGAACTTTCTATCGAGGGCTGACACACAGCAGCTGTCAGCACTGAAAATTGCCGTTGGTCCACAGAATCCTTAGCGGGACACAGCTCCCGCTAAGCAGTGGGGCTTTGGTCTTGAGCTGCTACCGAGCACTCGCGTTCGCAAAGAGCCCTGCTCCGAAACGGAGAAGAAGCACGCATAATTCTCACAGTGACGGTGTTAGGAAGCAAGAGAAAAAGGCGTGCTTCTCACTTTTTCTTGGCCACTACTTAAGGGCCAGAGCATTACTGGGGACCGAAGTTGCCTGAAGGTCCACAAATTGCTCTTCTGCTGGGCAGCCACTAACGCCCGCATCTGCCCGTTACATACTGCATTTGGAAGAAGAGAAGACTCTGCCTCTGTACAAGCGCATACTGCCCCGTAGCTGCAAGGCGAGATAGAGCTCCGGTTAGGCACTGGGAGTCTGGTTTTAAGCTGCTACCGAGCACACTGGGTTGAGCTGCACAGCTGGTAGGAGTGAGGCCTAGGTGGCAAAGCAAGACCTGCACAACTGTGGTGCTGCGGCTAGGAAAGGGCTGCGGAGGGACTAGTGGAGCCAGCAACTATTTTCATTCCTGGACAGTTCTGAGAGTATTTGTTTGGAAGCTATTTTCCTCCCTAACTAGTGCATGATTAGAGTGATCTACTATAGATCACTCTCGTACGTAAAGAGCCCTGCTCCGAATCGCAGAAGAACCGCATAGAATTCTCACAGTGAAGGTGTGAGGAATGAAAGGAAGCAGGACTGGATCTCATTTTTTCCACTGTGGCCACTGCTTATGCGCCACAGCAATGCTGAGGGTCGACGTTCCCTGAACATCCGCAAAACTGCATTTCTCCTGGGCAGCCACCAATGCCCGCAGCTGCCCCTTACATGATAAATTGGGAAGGAGATTCTGCTTCTGCACAACATCATAAGACCAACACCACCGCACACTGCCCTTTCTCTGCCACTCCTCAGCTCTGCTTTCAAATACTTCAAACGGGCACCAAGGAACTCTACACCTTAGAAGCAATGAACAAAAGCTCTCGCGGCTTCCCAACAGGGAATACTTCACAGAAAGTGCTACCCATGAAAGCCTTCTGTTGCTCTAATCATTGCCTGGCAGCCCCATCAGTATTGGCATTCTGCATTTCGCATGATTTTGTCACGCTCATTTGTCTTTCTTTGCAGCCCTTCTGGAGAGCATCGTCGAGCTGAGCTTAAAGGCTTCCTCCACCACAACAGCTACTGCCGCACTCCAAACACGCACTGGGTGGAGAAGAGAAAAAGCTTCCAAACGCATCCTCTCACACAGAACTGTCCAGGAGCGAAAGTAGATGCTGGCTCCACTAGTCCCTCCGTAGCCCTTTCCTAGCCGCAGCACCGCAGGTGTGCAGCTCCGGCTTGGCCACCTTGGCCTCCCTCCTAAGTGCAAAAATCTTCCCAAAGAAAGCCTCTCACACCGAAGTGATCACGAATTAAAGCAGTTACAGGCGCTATTGGTCCCTCCGCAGACCTTTCTGAACCAAAAGAGATTAGTGTTGTGCTAGCCCTCACTCTCAAACGAGCAACCAGCAAAACTCTCACACTGCCCTTTACTTGCAGTCTGCCCTTGGAAGAGGCAAGGAATGAAAACGTGGTTGTGCCTCGGCAGCCCGATGACACCGCCAACCAACACTGCGCACTGGCCCTTCCATGCTACTCGCAGCCCAGCCACAGTCCCGCTTCAAAAGGAGAAACCTACAGCAGTGTCATCCACACCGTAGAAGCACGGACTAAAATCTCTCGCTGGCGCCCACACTGCCTTGGCCGGTCCTTAAGAGAGCCACAGTTACCGGCACTCTACACGTCTCCTACCACGGTAATCCTCAACCGTGCCTGAGAAACCATCAAATCCAAAGCTGCCAGCTATGGCTTCCACTCTGGACAAGCCAGCCGTGAACGCTGCCTAGGTCTCGCAGTTTTTCTTGGCGGCCCCTCTACAGACACACCAACACTGCCCCTCCGCTCTTCTGTAACTGTTTCTTACTCGAAACAGGGACTCGGTGGAACAGAGAAAAAAACCTACAAGACAGGGCTCTGACGCCGAAATGGGCAAGAGTGAATGCTGGCCCTCGTATTCCCTAGGTAGCTCTTGCACTGTTGCAGTAACAATGCGGCTCTGCGCTTCTCCTGGTTCCTCAGATAGCACACGCAGGACACACGGGGGCAGGTGGGCAAGACCGAAACTTCCAAGAGCCGTTCGTCACTCAGAAGCGCTCAGGGATGAAAGCCGTTGCTGGCTCTGTCATTCTCTCCGCAGTCCTCTGCCAGCCGCAGCAAGCCTGGTCTTGTGCTGTCTCTTGCCTGCGGTGTAGCCGTCAGCTTTTTGACAGCCGGCTCATTAAACACAGTACCACCAACAGGGAACACCTCACAGAAAGTGCTACCGATGAAAGCCTTCTGTTGCTCTAATCATTGCCTGGCAGCCCCATCCGTATTGGCACTCTGCATTTCGCATGATTTTGTCACGCTCATTTGTCTGTCTTTGCAGCCCTTCTGGAGAGCATCGTCAAGCTGAGCCTACATGCGTCCTCCACCACAACAGCTGCTGCCGCGCTCCAAACACGCACTGGGTCGAGAAGAGAAAAAGCTTCGAAGCAAATGCTGTCACGGAGAATTGTCCAGGAATGAAAGTAGTTGCCGTTTCTAGCTCTCCCTCCGCAGCCCTTTCTGAGCCTTCAGCAACTCATTTGCTTCGTGCTGCCACCTAGACCTCGCTTAACAGCCGGGCTCGGCAACGCAGCAGCACCGCCGAACGTCTCACACAGTACGTGCCAGCAATGATGCCAGCTTTCGTGCGCTAAGCTTTGCCTGTTACCCCTTTAACAGGCGGCTTCAGTAGCGAAGCTCTGCTCTTGCTCTGCCTCTAGCCCTCAGCCTTGCTACGACCCAAGAGCAAAACTGAGTCTCTTAGAAGCAGCTCTCACACCCAAGTTGCCGGGAGTGAAAGCTTTCGGTTGCTGCAATCGGTCCCTTGGAGAGTCGTCAGCAGCTCTCCACCACCTGGCTTCTCTGCGCTTCCTCTTACGACCTAAGCGTCGCACCCATCTACCTCTTCAGCCTTCATCGCGCCGTCGCTGCATCCGCGAGAGCATCCAGCTTGTTTAACCACAGAGAGCAAGCCAGTACTGTGAGGCTTTAGTGTCTGTAGGCTTTGCTTGCGCACTGCTTGAGAGCACCGTTAACACTGTGACCCTTCGTTTCCTCTACCTCGTCCCTGAAAAAGTGGCCTGAGAAGCAGTAAAAAGCAGAGCCGGCGACTACGTTTTTTACGCCAAAGCGTCCAGGAGTTCTATTCCCACATCTTTCGGTCTGCCTCGTACAGGTGGGAGCCCCCAACGCCTTTTCTTCCTTGCATCTTCTCTGTTAGCTCCCTTGAGGGATTTTCTCCGTTTTTCAGCAGGGATGAATTTGCAGGCTAAGTGCTAGTGGCCAGTCAGAACGTCAGCTGGGGCGGTGTTTGTGGAGTCTAGGAAAGCTGAGATCCTGGCATGGTATTTTCAGTGAAAGCTGTACCTGCGCGCTGTGCCGGTTGTGCAGGTGACTTTGACAGGTCGTAAACGAAACGTGAGGTGTGGTAGTACTGCGGCTCTCGGTGGATTGCAAAGCAGTGTGAGGACCGTCAGAAATTGCTTGTCAACCATAGACTTGCAGCACAAAAAGACAAAGTCCCAACTCCCCATCTGCCTTGCTTTTAATCTTTACGTTGCTCTCACATTTCGGAATGTCCTAGTTTCTCTGGTGTGAGTAAAATGGCTGCCTCTTGACTCTTGCATAAATGTGCTGATGAAATAGAAATCCAGATAGTCGCGTGTCAGCTCAGCTCTCTGAGCAAAAAGGTGCTAATTTAGCCAGCTTGTGGTGATGCTGCAAGACGCACTGTAGCACGAGTCCAAAGCACCGCTTAATCTCTCAAAACAGGTAAATTATCGAAGAGGGACTTAAGCTGTCAGAAATGTAAGTTACTGTGCATCCTTTGATGAAGAGGTAACATTTTCACATGCGCAGGTAATAACTAGCAGGTAATAACTAGCTAGCCATAAACCAGCCTTCTTTCAAACGAAGCATGCAACATTTACTGTGTAGCACGTGTTGAGCAACTCTAATGTGAAATTCAAGCTTTCTTTTAAAATCACATGCTGGAGGGAATTTGGTTTTTTCCTTCCGTCACTAACATAAAGGCAAACGTGAAGTGACACAGCATTGTCTTCTTCAACTAAGTTATCTTAGTCGCGGGGCTAGGGAGGCAGCAATAAAGGAAGAGCACATGCTGAACCAGACCCTGATTGGTCTCCTATAGCGAAGCTTTGGGCCCCCTGCTGGGCTGTTTGGCGTGCCCTCTGCGATAGCGCCATCTGCCGTTTTGGCCGCAACTACATCTGCTCCGCTCGCACGCCTCCCTTGTAATAGCGTCGTAGAGCCGTGTGTGGAGCACAACATCCTTTAAAAAGCGGCCTTAAGAACCAGTTCCTCCGAGCGTATTAGGACATTAAAGGTCTTGACTACCGCTTCTGTCTTTCCTCCGTTACAAGCGGGTGCTAAGTTGCCTACATGAATCCAATCCCTGTGATTACGTAAGGCCTGACCTTTAATACCTGTTCTATGCAAAACGTGAGATTCAGCATCTGAGGAGGGAGGGATATTAAACACTGCCCTGCCATACGGGGAGCGACAAAAACCCAACCAGTTCAATCTTGCAACAGGTTAACAGCTTCCGCAGGAAAACAGTCCAATGAGCAGAACAGAACGACCTCCCGTTAAAGACTTATACATTGGATAAGCCATAAAAGACCTCAAAAGCTGCACAATTCGCTCTTGGGCCACATTAGTGCAGAACCAACACTAACGAACACAGCAATGTTTTCTTTGGAAAAGGAAGGTGCATGCAGCGCTCATGAGAGATCTGGGCTGTGCTAGGCTGCCTACCCAGCTGTGTGCCAGGCTCCCGCTCATACTGGCGCTCTTGCTACCTGTTTTTCTGTGTATTTCCTTGCATGAAACAGCTCCATGTTTAGATTGGAGCCTCTTTTCACCCACCTTACAGTCTGCTGATACCATTAAAAAACCCACAGTAAAGGCGACGTCTGACTGCTAAGAGAAGAACCCTCTGCATAGTGCTTGCGAGACAATATAGAACTGAAGGGACAGTGCAGCGTGCTGTGTAGATGAGAGAGTGGCAGGATTTCTTTCCCATCATGTATTAAGCTCCTGAGGAAGATGTATTTTTATTTCGTACTGGCTCCCCTTGAGAATGCGGATACTGGCTTGCTCATTCAGCAGTGCTTTCACCAGTGAAAGTTATCTAACATGTGGTTAGACTTTGTGGAGAACAATCAAGTACGAGTCTCTTCTTTGCATGATAAATCTCTGCAGGTGAGCGTTAGGTAAATAGTTTTTGTTCACCGAGAGTTATGAGAGTGCTCAAAGACTAAGTTTAGAGGCAAGAAAATATTTTTAAAATTTCTCTTCTACCTTTTCTTTTCTGGTGTTAGGAATGAGGGTGGAGAAGAATCTGAAAACACCTGGCAGTTCCAGCAGTATTCCTGACTAGCAGCTAGGGACAGGCCTTTCTCACGGGTCACCTCTGAAACCAGCCCAAACAGGAGTACAGGAGGCTTGACGTGAGATGCGCTTTTGCCATGCTGGCGTCCATGAACGTTGAGCATGGAAGCAAGTGTATAAGGCACTCAGTGCTTGTAGCTGCTTCTGCCCCCTGGATGGCACACATAGTTCCTTTACCTTTACCATCGGGGCTACCCCTGCAGCATTGCTCTAGTCTCTGTTATAACCGCTACTGGTTGAACCACACCACTACTGAGGAACTACCACTACACAACTGACAAGAATCCTTAAGTTGTAGCATGATGACCCAAAATATGCAATTACTCACCTAACAAGGTGAGGGCTCTCAATCTTGAGGAGTCCTGCCTCAAGGGGAGAGTCCCCAACGGCAGGCTGCTGCTCTGCAGAGGACCAACTCAATAGGCCCCCGGCAGGCCTCCATTTATAATCGACTCTTACCTGACCTGTGCTCGTAAGTGGTCATATTAGTTCTTACGGGCAGAGACCCTTCTTCTGGGTGGCAACAGCCATCACTAAGCCTGGGGCAGGTGTACACCCAAGCAGCAAGACCATGTGGGGGAGCATGACGAACCCGGCCCAGGTGGAGTGAGAGCGGGTGGCCATGCCATGCCATCACTGGGTCAGCTGAAGGTTTTTTTTGTGCAGACGGAGATGGACATGGAGATAGCCGAAGAGAATAGCTACCAATACGCCACGGGTCCAGCATTGTTGCTATTGCCTAATTCAATAAAAGACTTGGGTGTTCAGTTTGCAACGTACGGTCATTTGAGCAGCAGGAGGGGGATGGGGGGATTAATGCAGCCCCTGCCCACCACACGTGTGGTTCAGCTGGGCTAGAGATTGCCACCAAGAGCATGGGTACATGGGGTATAGCGCTGAGTGGCAGGCGCCCATGAGAGAAACCACATTCATTAACGTGCATGCTGCGAGGCCAGAGGCCTCCATCACCATCGCAGTACCGGCATCTTAATCACTGCCCCAGCACCAGCATCACTGCTGCTGTGCTGGATCTGATCCTGGGAATGAGCAATGGTCGCCCCAAGAAGCCAGGCAGGGACTGGCTGAGAGCGGAAATCTCAGCTTGCACCTGGACAGTGAGCAGGCATCGCTGGCTGGGGCTCACAGACCAAGATCCCAAAGCTGGCGCTGCACAGCGTGCTCGGCTTGATCAATGCCCTGTACGGCCTTCTCCCGTGCTGCCTGCACCTCACCCAGCAAACCCTGCCCTGCCCACAGATCTCCCTGGGCCAGTGCCATGAAGAATTTCCAACCTGCTGACCAAGGCGAGAGACTAGGACGCAAAGTATAGAATTACAAGGGCAAATACTTCTTCCATGCACATGCGGTGTCCTAGACAAACTGGGGCACCCCAGATGTGTCTTTATACAGGGTTCTTACACCCTTCAATCATCCAGGTACAAGACGACTTGATTAATCGCTAACACTCGCACTACCGATTGCAACAACATTTCTGCAGCGGTCTTGCTGTTTGCCTAGTCACCCAAATGTCCCTGGAGCCAACCTTGCCAGAGTTACTGATCTCTGATGCCAGATGATGGTGGGAGAGTTTCAAAGACGTGTCAGAGGTGCTAGGATGCTGGCGCTAGTTTGGTTGTCCCAGGGTATCCTTCATGGAAGCATGGATACCCTTCCATGCAGCAAAGTGCTTCTTTCTAGGGCGCTGCTGTCCCACAGGTTGCTTTACTTATGCATGAACAATACCAAAGTCTCCAGTAAAATTCCACTACCTCATTACATTACAGTACATAATGTGAACGAGTGCAGGAAGGTAGGCAGCTAGGTAGATGATAGATTTAAAAAAAATTAATACACTTTCATACCATAAAAGACTGGTTGATACACAGCCGCACACACTGCATGGCCATACTTTATTTGTGGTTATATATACAGATCGCACAGTTCATATTGGTGATCTGGTCTGCTGAGGACTACTCAGCAGACCCTTCCTCACCCAAGGAGGCCAGCTGCCTCTTGACCGCAGCTAGAGGCATCAGCTGTCTGGAACACCTTCATTTCCTTCTCCAGCTGCTTTAACTTTTTCTTGTCCTTTTGGCTTCTGCCACAGCAGCTCCTGTCCAAAGCCAGTACGTGTCCGCCCGCCCCTTTTCACCCACGCTGCCAGGAAAGCAAGGCGAGAGACAGCAAACCTGAGCCAACAACACCCCCAGGGGAGAAATGGACAACCGAGCCCTCAGCACGGCCTCTGGGAGAGTGGGCAAAAAGCAGCAACTGTGATTACTGCAGCGTGCCCCAAGCTGGAGCCCCTCTTTGCTGCAGGAGCTCCTGCACACACCGCTCCTTCCCAGTGCTGGTGTTCATGACACCTGTGTTAAGGCAGGATCGAGTGTGCTTGGGGTCCAGCTCGATGCTGCCAGGACAGGTTGTGGGGTGGCCTGGGGCTCTGGGACAGGCCTCAGGGGACATGCTGCGGCTGGGCCAGCTGCAGGAGCTGAGCTGGGCTTAGGCTGCTCAGGGTGTCTGGGAGTCTGGGTGCCTGGTGCCTTGTGCCCAGTGGGGGGGTTGGCAGCGGGTCTACAATCAGGATCTGTCTGCACGTCCTACCCCTCCCCAGCTTTTGGGTCACTCCCAGGGAAACAAGTGGTTTCAAGCTCCTCCTGTCACCCCTGGGGTGGCCGACGGGCAGGAGATGCTGCTGTGCCCACCCAAGCGCATCGCTCGCCTCACGGGCAGTCTTGGCCCCACATCTACAGCTCCTGGAATGCCCTGGGAAGAAACATGGCTGCCTAGCAGCCCCATGCCTCAGGACTACAGCTCCTAGCATGCTTTGGGGCGTGCCCTCCCTACTGTCTGACCCTGCAGGGACGCCGTCTTCCTGGCCTGGCCTGGTAACCCCACAGGCGCCATGGTGGCCGCCCCAGGGCTGCCCTGGGCTCTTAGCCCCGGTGGTGCAGGGAGGATGAGGTGAGAGAAAAAGGCACAGCCAACTGAGCAGAAGAAACAGCTAGGAAAGAGGGGACAGGCTGCAGGTACGAGAGAAAAGATAAGGCCAGGAAGCAGGACATTGCAATAGAAAAAGAGGAGGACACAGAGCAGGAGTGAGATGTGGAGAAAGAAAAATCCAGCAGCGGGCTCTGGGAGAGTCAGGAATTAGAAATACAGACAGGGAGCGGGACAGAGAAAGATGAAAATAATGACAGGCTTTAGGGCAGAGCGGGAGGAATTGAAACCTAGGGACAGGGAGACAGAGATGGAGAAAGAAGAACTAGATAGACGCTACAGGGCAGACAGAGAGCAATTTAAAAAAACAGGGACAGGCAGAGAAAGAGGAAGAAACAGCTTCCCCCTCTTGTCTCCAGCTCTGCTTGCTTAGCAGGGCTTGGGCGCACTGCAGGATCTCTTGCTCACTCCCCACGGCTGTCATGACCCACATCTGCAGCCCATATGTGGTGCCACACAGCTGATTTGGGGGTGGCAGTTCTCATTCGCGGCACTGCGGGAATGGGGGCAAAGCAAATCAATCACTGTCATTTGATTTTTGTCCCCAGGGTGACCAAGCAGAGTTGTACCATGCACTGTGGAGTGTCCTGCAAAGGAGGTGACAGCCGATTGCAGGGTAGCGCTGAGACCCACCTGACAGCCAAAGTGCCCGCTGGCCGCAGAGCAGCCCAGGTGAGCCCGTTCTCTCGGAGGCCACGAAAGCAGCCTTCCTCCAGCCCTGGTTTTGGCAAGATACGGAGCCATGCAAAGATGTTTCCCAGGCCTCCAGGCGTGGCAAGCATTTCCCAGTGCCCCGTGACAGCGTCTGCTCCCAGGAAGCACCTCCCCACAGAGCTGAGGCTGTATCTGGCCCCCCCGTTCCCCCCTGCCAAAACTGCATATGGCTGCCCTGAAGGTTTCACAGGGAGGATGGCGTCATCAGCCTGGTGGCATTTGTGACATAGAAATGGTGAGCTGACTCCCTGTGGCCATGGCTGGCTGGTTCAAAGTCTCCAATTGCCTCAACCTTTCTCCCTGGAAAGGCTGAGGCAATCTTTCTCCGCATTTAACGCGGGACTTTCTCAGGGTGTGAAGTTGGATGCTGGTGATGTATTGGTGGCTCCGTCTCAGTTCCACTTCAGAGTTGTGATTTCTGAGATCTGGGGCCACCTGAAGG
Organism: Phaethon aethereus; assembly: GCF_964289735.1. Lineage (NCBI taxonomy): Eukaryota > Metazoa > Chordata > Aves > Phaethontiformes > Phaethontidae > Phaethon > Phaethon aethereus. The sequence goes on along the minus strand of NC_138577.1, from coordinate 60,137,238 downwards.
CCCTGGCAGAGATGTCCAGGGCGTTTGTGTTCAATGTTTTGCTAGCAGAGGGCTACAATGGTCTAGGGTTATGCAATGCTAGCGTTACGGGATTCTAGGTTTATGCAGTGCTAGCAGAAGGCTGCTGGAATAGTCGTCTAAGCTTCTGTGCTAGTGTTATTGGGTTCTAAGGTTATGGGGTGCTGGGGCTCTGGGCTTCTGCAGTCACAGTGTGCTAGGGTGATGGGGTGCTAGGGCTACAAGATGCCAGAGTGTGAGTAGGATAGGCTTTTAAAGCCTGTTACTGTTAGGGAGCAGCATCTGGGCTTTTTGGTGCTGCCTTCCTGGGGTTATGTTATTGTTGCTTTATCTTGTGTTCTGGGTGGTCTTTTGCAGGGGGAGAGAGTCCTGTTTTAGCTTATTTTCCTTTCCAGTGTTTGCATCGGAGCCTCTGCTTTTTGTATGGTTTGTCTGCTGGTCGGGATTTATTATGCTTTTGGTTTGTGGTGCGTTTTCTGGCTTGCAACCATCCTTTTCACTCTAATATGGCCTACGGCACTGGCCCGTGTAACTTCTGATGCGGTTCAACTAATTTCTGGTGGCGGTTGGACTCTTTTAGGTAGGTGTGGAGGACTTGCGGTCCACGGAGAACGACTGCCAGATGATGACAGGCACTTCTGGGGTGTGGAAGGACTTACGGACCAAGTGCACTTCTGAGTTTGTGTGCACTTCCAAATTGGTGGTCACTTCTCCTGCCTTGAGAAGGAGAGCCGTGGAAAGACACCCACCGCATAGAAAGAGAAGTGTTTCCCTCAGGGTACTTGGCTTTTTGTTTTGCCTTTGAGTATGAAACCTGCAAAGAGGATGCTATCGTTAAGTTTAGTGTAGTATAGTGATGTTTTATAAAGTCCTGGGTGGAGTAGTGTGTGACTGGCAACATCACTGAAAAAGAATGGTTGTCTGTGTGTTCTGGATGCTTTCGTTTTGAACACCTGCTAACGGTGGTGGCTTCACACTGTCCTTAGATCCTTTCTGAAGGCACAAGCGCTTCGGGTGACGTTCATCATCCATGATAGTGGATGTCAACCTGTATTTCAAACAGACTTCTTTGAGTTGGAAAGAACCTTTCTAAAGGTCATCTAGTCCAGCCCCGCGCAATGAGCAGGGACATCTTCAACTAGATCAGCTTGCTCAGAGCCCCATCCGACCTGACCTTGAATGTTTCTAGGGATGGTGCGTCTACTACCTCTCTGGGCCACCTGGTATCATTTTGAAATTTTTAGGGTCAAATTCTGGTCACTTCTGATTTGATCATCCTTGGTTTTGCCTCGTTATGTGGCTGGAGAAGAGCTCATAGGAGGAGCAGGAGAAGGGTCAGCACTGCCATTTCCACACTGGCCACTTGTCCTGGTGTTATCAGGGTTATCTTTGTAGAGGTCAGTTCTTTGCTGGCCGAGGAGAGAGGCAAGGACTCTTGGCACAGAATTACCAAGGGAATTCATTATCTCATATGAGCTGTGCACAGAATGCTGCCCCAGCCTAATGTGTGTGGGCCACAATACAGAGGAAAGCGTATGTCACAATGCAGTTGTGTAGACCAACCAAATTACTCATGTTAAGAAGTGGGCTAATCACTTACTATTGCGTGTGTAATCAGTATCTGCTTGCCCCGTGCAGGTGGTGTGAACGTAAGGTCAGTGGTGTGTTAATCTACATTGTTCTAAACCAATGTGCGCTGCCGGTGGTGGGGGGGGCTTTATTGTGCATTCTGCTTCATCTGGTCATGGTTATACGCCTGGTTTTTTTTGAAAGGTGACTCTTCTGGTGTTTTGTTGTCAGTATGGGGTGTTCTCAGCCAGGAAGAGATGGCTTAGGTTGGGTCTTCAGGTCACATCGACCCAGAGGTAAAAGCTCGTCGTCCGAGGTAGTGTTGATTCTTCTAAGCAAGTCATATTGCAGTTAGCATCTTGCCTTTCACATTGCCAAAGGGTACTTCTGAACTATGGGGGAGCAATGCAGGGTGGAAAGGCACTTGCACGTGCGGCCTGTTGTTTGCTGGCCCTCACGCCATCAAAGCCCTCTCCAGAGGAACATTTCATCGTCATCATCAGCCATGGCCAGAAAGGCGAGGGTGAAACTAACAGTGACCCTCAGGCCAACTGCCCAGCCAGCTTTCATAAACGCGCAGGAGTCTCCCTGCTGTGGTTTGGACTAAACAGCACTGAAGAAGGTGAAAGCAAATACATCTGGGGGCATAGAATGTATTACAAAATGCTACGGTTAGACAGCAGGAAAGCCTTACAAATAGGGGTCAAATCTATACCCCCAGTGGCGCTACAAATCCAGTTAGCATTAGACTATATTAACTGCTCAAGGGAAGGTTTCTGCTCTCGTGAACACCAGATGTTGGCTTTGTGTAGACCAAGACAGAAGAGTAGAAACAGATGAAATGAAAATCCAAAGCCACCTTAAAGTTTTACAGAGATGTCTCCCTTTGGGAACTGTTCAAAGGTGAGGGCTGAACAACAATAACAAGCTACAGCCTGATGTGTTCCACAGAGGGACTTTTGGTGATGGCACCCAGGCCAATTAGGAAAAGGTCCAACAAACCCAGCTGCCTTAGGCAGGGCTCAAATCTGCGTTTGGGGGTCGGGGCTGTCAGCTGTCATGGTGGAAGGAAGGAGAAGCCTGAAATGGGGGAGGTGGATTTAGAAAGCATGCAGAATCCATTGATTCTCAGTGTGACTTCTTGACAAGTCGTTCAGAAATTGTGCACGTGCTTCATGCCTTTGCTGGTACAGGGAGGGCTGAGGAACAGACGATGCAGGCAGTCTCAGGCTGTTTCAGGAGCAAGTAAGGCCACACACTGGCATTTGAACATGGTTTGAAGGGCTTGCCAGAACAGCTCCCTTCTCAAGCCTGCAACCTGCCTTGCCATAAGAAATGCACGTCCACAGGTGGGAGAAGTTGCACCTTCTGGAGCGGAGACAAGGTCAGGAGACTCCGCTTGTAAAGCGGCCATCCTGCACTGTGCCCTCGCTAGTGACACATGCAAAATGCAGAGCTTGCTGCTGAGGAGGTGAAGGGGATGCTGCTGCTGCTGCTGCAGCCCGAGGGGCTGGGTGGCTTTGTAGCTCCAGGGTTCAGCTGAGATGCGTCTGAGCCCAGGAGCACAGGCAAGGGGAGACAGCGCCATGTCCTCCCTCGGGCAGGGTGTGGCAGATCAAGTAACTTGCCTTGATGTGGCGTGGGAGAGTGGAGGGAAGGTTTCAGCTTCACCCTTCCTTGTGTTTTGTGGCCCAGCAGAGCAGGTGGTGCTTTGAAGCAAAGACAAAGTGTGTGGGTACGCTGCTGCACTGGCACAGGCCCCTGGAAAGAGCAGATGTCCTACTGTTATCAGGATGATGCCGATTCCTTTGGCATTAGTCTTCACCAAGAGACGATACCTACACCTGCTGAAGAAGCAGGGCTCCTTCTTTGGGAAAAGCGCAATGGCATGAAAGGGGATGGGATGTGCCCAAGGAGTGGAGCTGTTCCATGGGCAGGAGGGGATGCCAGGAGCTTACCAGCACCCTCGGATGCCCCAGGATGCAGAGCATCCCAGGGTTAGGACCGCTGATTTCACTCTGCTCCAGGAGTGCCATCCCTCGGGGTCAGAGCGCCACGTCTTCCATGCCCTTCGGAGCCGGAAACACAGCTGTCCCAGGTTAAAGCTTGGTGCTGGCCTTCCTTTTTTCAGGATCAGGAGCATTTGAGTTGCCAAGGAAGAGATGAAGGGGTTGCTGTCTTCCCTCAAGCCTTGAGGGACTGAGAGGATGAAGAAACAAAGGTGAGCTGACATGCGTGTATTGGCAGTGAGTCCGTCTTCCCCTGCATTGCAGCCAGCCCTTTGCCGGGTCAGGAGGGAGCTGGGGGACAGGTGCCTCAGCTGGAGGCTGCTGGTCAGGAACACCACAGGGGTCCTGTGATACATGCCTCTCCCCAGTGATGTACTGGGGACAGAGTCCCTCTGTCCTGGGCTGGACAGGAGCTCATTGCCAGCGTCCTTCTTTCCTCCTCGCCAGCCCCCACTGCCCTCACTCACCCTCACAGATGCACTGGATCCTCTCATGCTGCTCCACCACGTGGCACCGGACAAGTCCTAGGAACATGCAGCCCACGAGGGACCCTGCTGCTCAATCTGCCCAGCAGTAGAACTCCGCCAGGCAGGGCTGACCCTGGGGTGCTCCTAGGGCACAGCCTCAGGGGTGTGGGACTGACAAGTGTCCCGCCAGCCCCACCGGTTGAAGGCAGGGATGGGCACAGGTGACAGGGCGCCCCATGGGTGCCTGGGCCCTATACCGGAACGTCGGGGCTCCTGACGTGCTGCTGCCTTGGGCCAGGGCGACCCCAGGACAAGGAGGAGCCCTGGGGCTCATGACTCACTGGTGAACCTCACAGTGTCCCACCACAAGGGCACCCTCGGCCTCCACAATGAGCAAGCTTGTGTCCTATGGGGTCAGCCCAGGGGCTGTGGTCAGCACACCACCACCCAGAACGGGAGCTGGGGTCCTCAGGGCTGGAGCAAGAGAGGCAGACTCTGCAGAAGCTGTGGAGGGCTGATGCTGGCAGGGCAGGATGCACATCAACAGGGCTTGGCACAAGGATAGGGTACATCAGCACAAGGCCTGGTACTGTGACCATTGGACACACACCTCCTGCCCCCGCCGCCCCTGACAAGGAGGCCAAGCCAAGGGCAAGGCTGTGCAAAGGGAGCTGGGGAGCTTGGGGCTGTCCTGCAGCAGCAAGACCAACCGCCCCAGGCTCTTTTGCTTCTCCTCTCTGGGGAGAGGAGAAGCACTTCCCCAGTGCCCGCAGGCAGAATGGGAGGGGCAGTGTCCTGGTTTCAGCCAGGACAGAGTTGGTTTTCTTCACAGAAGCTAGCGTGAGGCTATGTTTTGGATTTGGGATGAGAAAAATGTTGATAAAGTGCTGATGATTTGAGCTGTTGCTAAGTAGTCAAGGACAGCTCAGCTTCTCGTGCTGGCCTGCTAGCAAGAAGGCTGCGAGTGTACAGGAAACTGGGAGGGGACACAGCCAGGACAGCTGGCCCAGGCGGGCCAAAGAGGTATTCCGTACCATATAACGTCATGGCCAGTACCTAAACTGGAGTTAGCCGGGGCGGGGGGGAGGAGTGGGGGGACGGGAGTCGCTGCTTGGGGACGAGCTATTGATCAGTGGCTGGTGAGCAACTGCTGTATTGGGCATCACTTGTTCTTGTACATTGCTTTGTCGGTATTATTATTGTTGTTATCATTGTTGTTTCCTTGTCTTTTTCGGTCTTATTAACGTGTTTTTATCTCAACCCCTGAGTTTCTTCCCAATTCTCTCCCCAGTCCCACAGCAGGGGGGGAGCGAGCGAGCGGCTGCGTGGTGTTCAGTTGCCAGCTGGGGCTAAACCACGACAGTCCTTTTTGGTGCCCAACGTGGAGCTAAGGGCTTGAGATAATAACCATTGTGGGTTACGATTTCAGTTTATTTGATTTGCGTCATGCTCTCGTCTTTGCCGTACATGTGAAAGAGTGGTGTTGGTTTCTGCAGGTTGCTGTCCTCTGCAATGATTAGTAATGTCTTGCCTGGGAGGTTTGTTTTTAGGACACCGACCTTGAGCTTAATGTGGTATCTGAGCTCTGTACTAAAGCCGTTACTGTATTTCGGGTACTGTCTTGTGCTAGTATTAGCCTGGACTTAGAAGGTAGGGAAGCCAAGCAGCTGTGATCCCTTTCTAGGGAAGGGGGCATTGACAAAGCTATTGGAAAAGGTGCACGAGTCCTCAGCCACTGTCGGCTGTGAAGGAAAGGTATCCCTTCAAGGAAGACGTTCTATGTCACCCAGGCAAGTGGACCACCATGGAGCAAGGTATGCAGTACCTGAGGCAGCTAGCTGTGCTGAAGGTGATTTATGGTGACTTGGACAATGGGCAATCCTCCAAAGATCCAGGTGAAGTCAATTGTACATGACCTATGTGGCGGAACTTTGTACGGAGTGCACCATCATCCTATGCCAACTCATTAGCAGTAATGGCCTGGAAGGATGGAGAGATGACCAACGGTGGATGAATTGGCTGGCCAACTCCAGCAATACACAGAAAGTCTCTCTCTCCCTCCCTACGGGCCTGCATCTCTGCTGTAGAGAAACCGTCCAGCAATTCAAAGAGGCTATGTCCTACCCTCCACCTGTATGGACCCAGCATCTCAGCTATTAGGAGTAAGTGTTCTGCTCAAAAGAGACGATACAGGGGATATACACCGCGAGCCACCCTGTGGCTTCACTTGCGTGACTATGGAGAGGACATGAGGAGGTGGGATGGAAAACCTACCTCGACCCTAGAGGCACAAGCACACGCGAGCTGCAAGGAAAAACAATTATAAAAGGGGGTTCGGGATCCTCCAGCAAAATCGTCGCTCCACTTTCCAGTGGGCAGTTCCCCAGAACTAATAGAAGGGCTGATCTTACCTCTGATCCTCCAGAAGTGATTTCTGATTCATATTTACAAGAGGTAGGTAACAAGTACTATGACCAGGACTAGCAGGTGGACTGTGTGGATTAGATGGCCTGGCACATCAGACCCACAGGAATATAAGGCTTTAGTGGGCACAGTGTACCCTAATGCCATCAAGCCATATAGGGGCAGAACCCATTTGTATTTCCGGAGCAACCGGGAGATCCCAACAGCTGACTGTACTGGAGGCCGAAGTGAGCCTAACTGGGGATGAGTGGCAGAAGCACCCCATTGTGACTGGCCCAGAGGCTCCGTGCATCCTGGGCATAGACTACCTCAGGAGAGGGAATTTCAAGGACCCAAAGGAGTACCAGTGGGCTTTTGGTGTAGCTGCCCTGGACAGCTGTCCACCTTGCCTGCTCCCTCAGAGGACCCTTCTGTTCTGGGGTTGCTGAGGGTTGGAGAAAAACAGGTGCCGATCGCTACCACAACAGTGCACCGGCGGCAATATCGCACCAACAGAGACTCCCTGATCCCCATCCATAAGCTGATTCGTCAGCTGGAGAGCCAAGGAGTGATCAGCAAGACTCGCTCACCCTTTAACAGCCCCATATGGCCAGTGCAAAAGTTTCATGGAGAGGGCCGACTGACAGTAGGCTATGGTGGCCTGAATGAAGTCACACCACCACTGAGTGCTACTGTGCCAGACATGCTAGAACTTCAATATGAACTGGAGTCAAAGGCAGCCACGTGGTGCGCCACAATTGATATCGCTAATGCGTTTTTCTCAACCGCTTTGGTGGCAGAGTGCAGGCCACAGTGTGCTTTCGCTTGGAGGAGTGTCCAGTACACCTGGAATCGACTGCCCCAGGGGTGGAAACACAGCCCTACCATTTGCCATGGTCTGATACAGACTGCATTGGAACAGGGTGAAGCTCCAGAGCACCTGCAGTATGTTGATGACATCATTGTATGGGGCGACACATCGGAAGAGGTTTTCAAGAAAGGGAAGAAAATAAGTCAAATCCTTCTGAAAGCCCGTTTTGCAAATGGGAGATCCAATTTTTAGGAATAAAATGGCAAGATGGATGTCATCAGATCCCAATAGATGTGATCAACAAAATAACAGCTATGTCTCCACCACCTAGCAAAAAAGAAACAGAAGCTTTTTTGGGTGTTGTGGGCTTCTGGAGGATGCATATTCCAAATTACAGTCTGATTGTAAGCCCTCTTTATCAATAAGAAGAATGATTTTAAACAGGGCCCTGAGCAACGACGAGCCCTCGAACAAATTAAGCAGGAGATAGTTCATGCCGTAGCCCTCGGGCCAGTTCGGGCAGGACAAGATGTTAAAAATGTGCTCTACATGGCAGCCGGGGAGAATGGCCTTACCTGGAGTCTCTGGCAGAAGGCACCAGGAGAGACCCGAGGTTGACCTCTAGAGTTTTGGAGTCCAGGATCTAGGGGATCTGAGTCCCGCCATACTCCAAGTGGAAAGGAGATATTGGCAGCATATGAAAGCATTCAAGCTGCCTCAGAAGTGATTGGTACTGAAACACAGCTCCTCCTGGCACTCCAACTGCTGGTGCTCGGATGGATGTTCAAAGGGAGGGTCCCGTCTACATATCATGCGACTGATGCTATGTGCAGGAAGTGGGTCGCGCTTATCACACAGCGAGCTCAAATAGGAAACCCCAGTCGCCCAGGAATCTTGGACGTGATAATGGAGTGGCCAGAAGGCAAAGGTTTTGGAATATTGCCAGAAGAGGAGGTGGTGCGTGCTGAAGAGGCTCTGCCATATAATAAACTGGCAAAGAAGAAAAGGCAATATGCGCTGTTTACTGATGGGTCCTGTCGTACTGTAGGCAAACATCGAAGGTGGAAAGCTGCTGTATGGAGCCCTATACGACGAGTCACAGAAGCTGCTGAAGGACAAGGTGAGTCAAGTCAGTTTGCAGAGGTGAAAGCCACCCAGCTGGCTTTAGCTACTGCTGAATGAGAAAAATGGCCAGTACTCTATGTCCTTACTGATTCATGAATGGTGGCAAATGCTCTATGGGTGTGGCTATAGCAATGGAAGCAGAGCAACTAGCAGCACAGAGGCAAGCCCACCTGGGCTGCTGAATTATGGCAAGATGTTGCTGCCTGCTTAGAGAATCTGGTCATAAAAGTATGTCATGTCATGTAGGTGCTTACGTACCCAAGAGTTGGGCCACTGAAGAACATCAAAACAACCATCAGGTGGATCAGGCTGCTAAGGTTGAAGGGGCGCAGGTGGATCTGGACTGGCAACATAAGGGTGAATTGTTTATAGCTCGGTGGGCCCATGACACCTCGAGGCCATCAGGGAAGAGATGCAACATAGAGATGGGCTCGGGATCGAGGGGTGGACTTGACCATGGACGCTATTGCCCAGGTTATCCATGAACGTGAAACGTGCGCTGCAATCAAACAAGCCAAGCGGTTAAAGCCCCTGTGGTATGAAGGGTGATGGTGGGATGCTTCTCATGACTGGAGTGCTGCAATGGATGGCTATAAGCTCTTCCGAAGGGATAGGCAGGGAAGGAGAGGCGGTGGGGTGGCTCTGTATGTTAGGGAGTGTTTTGATTGCATAGAAATCGAAGATTGTGAAGACCAAGTAGAGTGCTTGTGGGTAAGGATGAGGGGGAAGGCCAATGAGGCAGATATCCTGCTGGGAGTCTGTTACAGGCCACCCAACCAGGATGAAGAGATGGATGAGACATTCTATAAGAGACTGGCGGAGGTCTCGCATTCGCTGGCCCTTGTTCTTGTGGGGGACTTCAACCTACCGGACATCTGCTGGAAGTATAACACGGCAGAGAGGAAACAGTCTAGGAGGTTCCTGGAGTGTGTGGAGGATAACTTCCTGATGCAGCTGGTGAGTGAGCCCACCAGGGGAGATGCCTTCCTGGACCTGCTGTTTACAAACAGAGAAGGACTGGTGAGAGATGTGGTGGTCGGAGGCCGTCTTGGGCTTAGCGACCACGACATGATAGAATTCTCGGTTGTGAGGGAAGTAAGGAGAGGGGTCAGCAAAACTGCTATCATGGACTTCCGGAGGGCAGACTTTGGCCTGTTCAGGTCACTGGTTGAGAGAGTCCCTTGGGAGACAGTCCTGAAGGACAAAGGGGTCCAGGAAGGCTGGACAGTCTTCAAGAAGGAAATCTTAAAGGCGCAGGAGCAGGCGGTCCCCATGTGCCGTAAGAAGAGCTGGCAGGGAAGGCGACCGGCCTGGCTGAACAGGGAGATTTTGCTGGGACTCAGGGAAAAGAGGAGAGTTTATCACCTCTGGAAGAAGGGCCAGGCAACTCACGAAGAGTACAAGGATCTCGTTAGGTCAAGCAGGGAAAAAATTAGAAAGGCAAAAGCCCAGCTAGAGCTCAGTCTGGCCACAGTCGTAAAGGATAATAAAAAATGTTTTTACAAATATATTAACAACAAAAAGAGAGGCAAGGAGAATCTCCATCCCCTACTGGATATGGCAGGGAACATTGTCTCCAAGGACGAGGACAAGGCTGAGGTACTTAATGCCTTCTTCGCCTCAGTCTTTAATAGCCAGTCCAGGTATCCACAGGGTATTCAGCCCCCTGAGCTGGAAGACGGGGATGGAGAGCACAATGTACTCCTCATAATCCAGGAGGAAGCAGTCAAGGACATGCTAAGCCACCTGGACACCCACAAGTCTATGGGATCTGAAGAGATCCACCCGAGAGTACTGAGAGAGCTGGCGGAGGAGCTTGCAAGCCACTCTCCATCATTTATCAGCAGTCCTGGTTAACAGGAGAGGTCCCAGAAGACTGGAGGCTTGCCAATGTGACGCCCGTCTACAAGAAAGGCCGGAAGGAGGATCTGGGGAACTACAGGCCTGTCAGCCTGACCTCTGTACCAGGGAAGATTATGGAGCAGTTGGTCTTGAGAGTGCTCACAGGGCATCTGCAGGACAACCAAAGGATCAGGCCCAGCCAGCATGGGTTCATGAAAGGCAGGTCCTGCTTGACCAACCTGATCTCCTTCTATGACCAGGTGACCTGCCTAGTGGATGAGGGAAAGGCTGTGGACGTTGTCTACCTGGACTTTAGTAAAGCCTTTGACAGCGTCTCCCACAGCATTCTCCTGGAGAGACTGGCGGCTCGTGGCTTAGACGGGTTTACTCTTTGCTGGGTGAGGAACTGGCTGGATGGCCGAGCCCAGAGAGTTGTGGTGAACGGCGTTAAATCCGGCTGGCGGCCGGTCACAAGTGGTGTTCCCCAGGGCTCAGTTCTGGGGCCGGTCTTATTCAATATCTTTATTGATGATCTGGATGAGGGAATTGAGTGCTCCCTCAGTAAGTTTGCAGATGACACCAAGTTGAGTGGGAGTGTTGATCTGCTGGAGGGTAGGAGGGCTCTGCAGAGGGATCTGGACAGGCTGGATCGATGGGCAGAGGCCAACTGTATGAGGTTTAATAAGGCCAAGTGCAGGGTCCTGCACTTTGGCCACAACAACCCCATGCAACGCTACAGGCTTGGGGAGGAGTTGCTGGAGAGCAGCCCGGCGGAAAGGGACCTGGGGGTGCTGGTTGACAGCCGGCTGAATATGAGCCGGCAGTGTGCCCAGGTGGCCAAGAAGCGTCCTGGCCTGTATCAGGAATAGTGTGGCCAGCAGGAGTAGGGAAGTGATTGTGCCCCTGTACTCGGCACTGGTGAGGCCGCACCTTGAATACTGTGTTCAGTTTTGGGCCCCTCACTACAAGAAGGATGTTGAGGTGCTGGAGCGTGTCCAGAGAAGGGCAACGAAGCTGGTGAGGGGTCTGGAGCACAAGTCTTATGAGGAGCGGCTGAGGGAACTGGGGTTGTTTAGTATGGAGAAGAGGAGGCTGAGAGGAGACCTTATCGCTCTCTACAACTACCTGAAAGGGGGTTGTGGCGACGAGGGTGTTGGTCTCTTCTCCCAAGTAACTAGTGATAGGATAAGAGGAAATGGCCTCAAGTTGCGCCAGGGGAGGTTTAGATTGGATATTAGGAAAAATTTCTTCACTGAGAGGGTGGTCAGGCATTGGAACAGGCTGCCCAGGGAGGTGGTGGAGTCGCCATCTCTGGAAGTGTTCAAAAAACGTGTGGATGTGGCGCTTCAGGACATGGTTTAGGGGATATGATGGTGCTGGATTAATGGTTGGACTTGATGATCTTAAAGGTCCTTTCCAACCTAGTGATTCTGTGATTCTGTGATTCTGTGAAATATAAACACGGGGAGGGCTGGCAGATTGAGTACATGACACTTCCACAGACTCGCAAAGGCAAACGTTATGTGCTTACCATGGTGGAAGCAACCACAGGAACCATAGCCAGTGCTCCATGCCACTGCCTGGAATACTATCCTGGGCCTTGAAAAGCAAGTCTTGTGGCGACATGGCACCCCCAAAAGAACTGAGTCGGACAATGGGACTCATTGCCAAAACAACCTTATAGACACCTGGGCCAAAGAGCATGGCATTGAGGGGGTATATCACATCCCCTGCCATGCACCAGCTTCTGGAAATATTGAATGATACAACAGGCTGTTAAAGACTACACTGAGAGCAATGGGTGATGGGACATTCAAACATCTGGATAAACATTTAGCAAAAGCCACCTGGTCAACGCTAGGGCATCTACTAATACAGCCGGCCCTGCTCAGTCAAAACTTTTACGTACTGTAGAAGGGGATAAAGTCCTTGTGCTGCACGCCGAAAATATGCTGGGGAAGACAGTCTGGGTTACTCTTGCCTCTGGCAAATGCAAACCTGTTTGTGGGATTGCCTTTGGCCAGGGACCTGGGTGCACTTGATGGGTAATGTGGAAGGATGGGGAAGTCCGATGTGTACCTGGAGGAGATTTGATTTTGGGTGAAAATAGTCAATGATTTGAATTGTATTATGTTAATTGCTACACAATAGGGTATGACATTACTACTATGGTTGCTGTCTACCATATCAGTGGTATTACAGTAAGAATCACCCAGACTGATGAGGAATGCGCTTTAGTGAAACCAAGCAACATGCAGCTGTGATGGAACCAGAACTGGCTTCAGCAGCTTACGCCCAACAACTTCCTCGCGATCGACATCTTCGACCTGCAGAGCATGGGCATGGACCATGCCAGATAACAAGCCAACACCACACACCATCTCCCCTGCCTTGAGAGACTGCTACGATGGATGAAGCCCAGCGTCATGGAGCCACTGGACTCCACAGACATTTTAAAGCGATAGCCCATGGACTAAGAGAATGGTACCTGCGTGTATATATTGAAAGACAGGAAAAGTAATAATCGGTAATTGCAATGTATTGAAAAGTGTAGGACCCAGGCATGATGTAAATGGTATGGAATAAGGGGTGGATACTGTACTGGTTTCAGCCAGGACAGAGTTGGTTTTCTTCACAGAAGCTAGTGTGAGTCTATGTTTTGGATTTGGGATGAGAAAATGTTGGTAACGTGCTGATGTTCTGAGTTCTTTTTAAGTAGTCAGGGACAGTCCAGCTTCTCATGCTGGCCTCCTAGCAAGAAGGCTGCGGGTGCACAGGAAGCTGGGAGGGGACACAGCCAGGAGAGCTGGCCCAGGCTGGCCAAAGAGCTATTCTGTACCATATAACGTCATGGCCAGTACATAAACTGGAGTTAGCTGGGCGGGGGCGGAGTCGCTGCTCGGGGACGGATGGTGAGCGATTGCTGTATTGGGCATGACTTCTTGTACATTCCTTTGTCAGTATTATCATTGTTATCGTTGTTGTTTCCTTCTCTCTTGCTGTCTTATTAATGTGTTTTTATCTCAACCCATGAGTTTCTTCCCAATTTTCTCCCCATCCAACTGGGGGAGGGATAGTGAGCGAGCGGCTGCGTGGTGCTCAGTTGCCAGCTGGGGCTAAGCCATGACAGGCAGAAAGGGGCATCCATGGGGCACAGCCTCTCCCAGGGGCCGCTCATGACTCTGCTGTTCTCAGATGTGGCCAGCTAGCACGGCGATACTGAGGGCAGCAATGGGCTGCTTTGGCACAGGGCTGTGGTCCGGGGACTGCAAGGAACAATGTCCCCCGCAGAGCATGGTGACTGGGCTGGGAGGCATCGGTTGGGCACAGGCAGGGACCTGGGCAACAGGCACACCCTGCAGCCCTACTGAACGGGCCACAAGACTCACTTGCCAGCCTTATGCTGTCAAAGAGTGGCTGGAGCTTCTTAGCCAGCACCGGAGCAATGAGACTTGAGTGTCAACCCCAACGGGAGCCAGAGCATATTGCTGAGCACAGGCAGCACTGCCACACTGGTGTCACTGTAGGCAACCCTCCAGCTGCTCCGTGGTCTACAGCAGAACAAGAGTTTTCCTTGCGTGTGTGAAGCACACCCCATATAGTAATGTGGAGACCAATTACGTTGGTGAAAACGCTGCCACTAAACACAAGCCACCACTATGGCAAGGAGAAAGGAAGCATGGGAGGTAAAAGAGCAGGGCCCTGGCATGGAGAGCTCAGCAGTAAAGCCACAAGGATATGGGAGAGCAGGGCACAGCGAGAGGAGAGACAGGACTCATTCCTGCATGTTCTGCCAGAGATCCCTAGATACTAGATGCTCTTGTCTCTTAACCCCCATGAGAGGGGCACGGTGGTAGAGAAAGAGGACACCGCCAGTGTCGGTTGGGGTTGGGAAAGGGCTGCCAAGGGCATGTGAGGCTGGCTTTCATTTTGGCCATTTCTGCGTGAGGGCCTTTGCTAGGCCATTTTATTCTTTTCGACCTAGCCTGTGTTTAGAGTGAGACAGCAGTTGAGGCAAGTGATGAGGCACAGACTGGCAGTATAGGCGGGGCTGTAGAGGGCAGCCAAGCGAAACTGAGTCCATAAGCACCATTCCTGGCTGGCCTGTACCGAGTGGAAGCCATAGCTGGCGGGTTTGGATTTTATGCTTTCTCAGGCGAGGTTGAGGGTTTTGTTGTAGGAGAAATGCAGAGCGCCGGTACTTGTAGGGCTCTTAGAGGGCTGCCAAGGCAGTGTGAGTGCCAGCAAGAGATTTGAGTCCTTGCTTCTATGGCGTGGAAGTCACTGCTGCAGGTTTTTCCTTTTGAATCAGGGCTGTGTCTGGGCTGCAGAGTGGCACAGAGGGGGCAGGGCACAGTGTTGGTGGGGCTGTGAGGAGCTTGCCAATTTATTCCTGATTTCGGTGACAGTTTTGGTGACCCAGATGGGACACTGCTTTTGAATCTCGATGGTTCTGTGGGATCACGGGACCTCCAGTCGGCACCGAGGGATTCTCGGGGAGAACCTCTGATCCCCGGACCGAAGAATTCTGAGGAAGTCCCCTGGAAAGGTATTAAGGCGTTTTTTAAGGGATTGAAGGAATGTGGGTTCGAGTCCCACTAGCCTGCTCGTAAGGTATGGTGAAAGCTATGCCGAGTAGGGCTGAAAGGGACCTCTGGAAAGGGTGAGGGTATGAGACCCTCACGAGTAACACCTGCTTATAAGTCATGGTGAAAGCCTCGCAAGATTGGGCTAGGGGCCCAGGAAAGGAGGTTGGGATTTCTGGCAGGGGGCCGGAATCCAACAGGGGTTGGGGTCCCTCTGGCTAGTGCCTGGGTTAGTGCACAGTCACAACCACTAGTCTTGGGAAGATGGGTATACTTCGGAGTAAGAAACCCATCCCACAGAAAACACCTTTGGGATGTATTTTAGGACATTGGAAAGATCTGGGAGGTGATCCTCTGACTCGGAAGCAATTAATTGAATATTGCAATCATTGGTGGCCAATGTGTAAGTTGGACAGTGGGGAGAAATGGCCAGAAGATGGGACATTTCAATATAACACCATCTTGCAATTAATGTTGTTTTGTAAGAAGGAAGGTAAATGGGAAGAAATGGCATATGTTGATCTGGGTTTTTTTTTACGCTATGCAATCATCCAGAATGGCAGAGACAGTGCGGAATACACCCACATGATTCTATGATAATGATTGTGAAAAAGGGAAAATGCGATGAGAACTTGAAAGGGGGTTGTTCTACTTGTAATACTAAAGAGAATTGCTGGAAAAGTGGAGCCAAGGAGGAAGATATTGAATTAATGGTTGTTCCTCACCGAAGGTGGGAAAGGGGAAGAGCGGTTCAAAATTTGGAGGATGATAATCCTCCTGATTCTCCCAAGGAAGGGACAGTAGGGGGATTTAGCCCCATTTCAGGAAGAACACGCAGAAGGAGGGGGCAAGTAAGACCAACTTCCCTCCAAGCCCCTCTCCGAGAGGAACGATGGTCGAGTAGTGGTGAAAGTTCCTTTCTCAGTTACTGATTTAAGATCATGGAAAGACAACTGGTAGAAAATACACAAATTTGGATCCAGAAAACCCAGAAGCAGTGCTACAATTGGCCGCTATATTTATGGGACAATCGGTCCCAGACATTAGAAAGAAACTTCAGAAATTGGAAGGGCCTCAGTCTAGAGATTTGGGAAAAATGCTTGAAATTACCTGTGCTGTATATAATAATAAGAGAGAAAAAGAGGTGAGGCAAGCCCGAAGGGATGGAAAATTATTAGCGATTTTAACAGAAAATAATAGAAGAGGTAGAGGAAGAGTACGGGGAATAAACATTGGAGAAAGGAGGAAAGTAAAGCCCCGATTAGCGGAAGACCAATGTGCTGTTTGCAAGGAGCGTGGGCACTGGAAAAGAGAATGTCCTAAGGCAGGAGAACTAGATCCGGCTCTCCGGGCAATTGAATTAATGACTCTGGATGAAGAACTATGAAGGGGACCGGGGGAATCAACCCTAGCTGAACCTCTGGTTACATTGAAGCTAGGGAATGAAGAAATAGAATTTCTGGTAGATACAGGAGCTACTTACTCAGGATTGAATACATGTAAAGGGAAATTTAGTCACAAATCAGTAGATGTTGTTGGTGCGACAGGGCAAAAGAAAATTGGCCATTTTTAGAACCATTGAAGTTTAACTTGGGAAAACCATGGGTAACTCACCTGTTTTTGTATATGTCTGACGGTCCACTGCCTTTGTTGGGAGGAGGTTTACTGAGTAAATTGGACGCACAAATAACTTTTCAAGATGGAGAGATGAAATTATTAATACCACAATCAAAAGCCATAGAGGCAAGAGTGTGTATGTTACAGGATTCCTACGAGAAAGAACAAATACCAGAAGAAGTGGAAAATGCAGTTATTCCTTTGGTCTGGGCGAGTGGAATTCCGGGACGATCTAAATTGGCAGAGCCGGTAACAGTGATTCTAAAACCTGGAGCCAAGCCGGTAAGACAAAAATAATATCCTAGTAAGTGGGAAGCTCAAAAAGGATTAGAGGGGTTGATGACAAACTTTTTAGAATATGGACTATTGGTAGAATGTGAATCAGAATATAATACTCCCATATTACCAGTAAGGAAATCCGGAGGCCAGGAATATCGATTAGTTCAGGATTTAAGGGCTATAAATCAGATAGTCCAAGATATACACCCAGTAGTGGCTAATCTATACACTCTACTGACTTCCTTAAAAGAAGAGTGTAAGTGGTTTACTGTACTAGATTTGAAGGATGCCTTCTTTTGAATACCAAGCCAAAGCATACTTGCTTTTGAATGGGAGAGTCCCGCCACAGGACGAAAGACACAATTAACATGGACTGTACTTCCACAAGGATTCAAAAATAGCCCTACGATATTTGGGAACCAATTGGCAAAGGAATTAGAGATATGGAAGAAACAGAACCAAGGGGGAGGCACATTGTTGCAGTATGTGGATGATATTCTGGTAGCGGCAGAAAGTAAAGAAGAATGTTTTGAAATTACTATCAGTCTACTAAGTTTTTAGGCCAAGGAGGATATAGAGCCTCCAGAGACCAAGCTCAGATAGGAGAAGAAGCAGTGATTTATTTGGGATTTGAAATATCTCAAGGACAAAGACGATTAGGAAATGAAAGGAAGGAAGCTATTTGTCGAATTCCTGAACCTAGTAGCCCGAAGGAGCTGAGAGCTTTTCTGGGAATGATTGGGTGGTGCTGACCTTGGATTTTGAACTATGGACTGTATGTAAAACCACTATATGAGGCTTTAAAGGAATCTAAGGATCGGTATCTGCCTTGGACACCTGAATGTCAGAAATCATTCAAAGAACGGAAAAGGGCATTAATGATGGCTCCTGCTCTGGGATTACCTGATGTGACCAAAGCTTTTGAGTTGTTTGCACATGAAAGGCAACATCTGGCTCTTGGAGTGTTGACACAACGGCTAGGATCCTGGAAGCGACCAGTGGGGTGCTTCTCTAACCAACTTGACAACGTGAGTAAAGGATGGCCAGGATGTTTATGTGCTGTAGCAGCAACGGTATCGCTGAACCAAGAAGCTCGAAAATTGACTATGGGTCAAAAGACAGTGGCGTATGCACCACATATGGTAGTAACTGTTCTAGAGCAAAAGGGGGATCATTGGCTATCCCCCAGCAGAATGCTGAAATATCAGGTTGTCCTATTGGAACAAGGTGATGTGGAATTGAAAACCCCATTGATTGTTAATCCAGCAATATTCTTATCAACAGAGAATCCAACAGGATATTTAGAACATGATTGCCTGTTAACTATTGAGCAAGTCTTTTCCAGTAGACTGGACTTGAAAGATGAACCTCTGGAAAACCCTGATCTGGAGTTATTTACAGATGGAAGCATTTTTTTGCAAGAAGGAAAACGAAAGGCCGGATATGCTGTCGTCACCACCTCCAAGGTAACGGAGTCAGGGACACTACCTATAAATACCTCAGCCCAGAAAGCAGAATTGGTGGCATTAAGGCGGGCTCTGCAAATAGCAGAAGGAAAAGGGGTAAATATTTGGACTGATTCTAAATATGCATTTGGTGTGATCCATGCTCATGGAGCCATCTGGAAAGGAAGAGGACTACTGTCAGCCCAAGGAACATCAATAAAGTATAAAGAAGAAATTCTCCAACTCCTGGAAGATGCGCAGAAACCAGAGGAAGTGGCGGTAATGCATTGTAAAGCTCATCAATTTGGTCAGACGACTGTAAATATAGGTAATGGACTGGCAGACAAAGCTGCAAAAGAGGCAGCAGAACAGGGTATCCTTGCACTGGTACCAGTAGAACAAACAAAATTTCAACATTTAAAACCAAAATACAATAAATTGGATGAGCAGTTAGCAGAACAATTAAAAGCATCACAAAGTGTAGAAGGATGGTGGGTAACGCCAGAGAAACAGGTGATACTAACCCCTCAAGTTATGCTACAACTTGCAAAGGAGAAACGTGAGCAAACACACTGGGGAGTAGATGCTATGGTTTCGAGTTTAAAAACATCTGTAGTATGTGTAGGAATGACAGGAATAGTCAAATCAATAATAGCTAAGTGTCCAATCTGCCTTAAAAATAATCCCGTGAGCCAAAGGAGACCACCTTTAGGAGTAACAAAACAAGGAAATTCTCCCGGAGATTATTGGCAAATTGATTTTTCTGAGTTACCCAGACAAAATGGATATAGGTACCTGTTAGCGTTAATTGATACATTTTCTGGATGGCTAGAGGCTTTCCCTTGCCGCACCAACAAAGCTAGGGAAGCAGTTAAGATATTATTGAAGGAAATAATACCACGATTTGGACTGCCAATGGGAATGTCCTCTGATAGATGACCACATTTTGTGGCAGAAGTAGTTCCACAAATCAGTAAAATTTTGGGCATAAAATAGGACCTACATACCCCCTGGAGACCACAATCGAGTGGAAAAATTGAGAGAATGAATCAAACAGTAAAAAGACAAATAAGTAAGATTTGCCAGGAAACATCTTTAAAATGGCCACAGGCTTTACCATTAGCTCTCTTGCGAATCAGGATTCAACCAAGATCAAGAGACGGTATAAGTCCATATGGAGTCCTGTATGGTAAACCGTACCAGACTCCTTTAGTCCCCGGGGATATAAAGGTAGCTGGGGAAAATTATTTGGAAGTGTATCTAATTTCTTTAGGAAAAGTCCTTGGAGCACTTTGGAGATATATTGTGCTGACTAGGTCACTTGCCTTGGATACGCCTGTACATCAGTATCAGCCAGGTGATCTTGTACATACAAGAACTTGGAACTCTGAACCACTGCAGGAAAAGTGGAAGGGACCATTCCAGGTACTGTTAACAACTTATACTGCAATCAAGGTGGGAGGAGTGGAACCATGGATACACTACACCCGAGTGAAGCAAGCCCCGTCATGGAAGGTCATTAGTAGGGATTCAGAGACTGCAAAGTTGACTTTAAAACGTGTTTAAGAAAGTATTCTTGGAAGATATGGAAAAGTGGGTTTTGATTTGGAAACTGATGATGTTGGGAGCATTGTTTGGGGTAACAATAGACCAATTGGACGGGAAAGTTGAAGGCGAAGTAGGACAACTAATACACATCCCAAAAAGAACGCCAGAGGAGAACTTAATGATAGGATTGATAAAAGAATTTGCAAATTTACAAAATGTAACCCAAATAATCGCATGTCTTCCAATTCCAAGAGCAGTAGGTGAATCAGTTCCATGGGGAGTACTGACAACAGGTTTAAGCAACAAGGGATTTAATAATGAGAACATGAGTTGTGAACAAGTTCCAAAACAGGTATGGTGGGAACAATTAAAACTCCAACAAAAGCGAAAATATACTCTGAGCAAAGAGGACTGCGATAGGTTGGGAACAAAGGAGTCCAATAAATACACACCGGTGGCTACATTACAAAATCCAGCACCGGGAGGAACATGTGACTGTAAAGAATTAACTAAAAAGAATGTTAGTCAAGTGATCATGGAATGAAAATGTGGAAAAACCAATCAGACTAACCAAGGATCAGAGGTTATATGGGATTCAGTGTGGTCTATGACCATTTTCTCTCAGTTTCAAAATATGGCCAATGCTTCATGGTGTTTTACCTGGGACGGAACAGTCTTTACAGTTTTCCATCGGTCAATGAGAAGAGAAGCACATCCAGGGAAAAGAAAGACCTAGTACCCTGGTGGAATTGTAAAAAGCTATATAATTGCAGTACAATTGATAGAGCAGTTCCAGAAGTCCCTCCCTTAGCAGCTGCACTGAAATATGGGTGTTGGTGTAGAGGACTTAAGAATGATTTAAATTTGACTGATGTATACAAAATTAGAAGGGGATCAATATTTAGTTGTAGGAAATCTACAGTTCAGAGCCCAGGACAACTGCCAGTTTGGGCAATGAGCGATGGAACGTGGACCACCCATTTATCAATGGATGGGAAAGTAAAACAAATTACTTTGGAATGCCAACATTATGTCCAACCTGGAAGAAAGCTCCTTTTAAAGGAGATTCTGAAAATTTAAAGTTAATACGGACAAAAAGATCACAAATTGATGATGATGATTGGAATGAGCCTTCGACAGGAGTAAAACTTGGATGGGCCTTAGAATCCTTTTTGAGTCCCTTGTCAACTTGCAGGAATAGGGCTTGGTTGTGTAAGTTGACAGGTCAAGTGGAAAGATTAGCCAGTATAACAAGGAAAGGATTTAAAGAGCTAAATTTACAATTACAAGCCACTTTGAAGATGACCCTACAAAACAGGATGGCTCTAGATATGCTCTTACTAAAAGAACATGGAGTTTGTGGATACCTGAGGGATAGGATAGACCATTGTTGCATACATATCCGGAATGTTACCCAGGATGTTGAACATATTTTAGATCTATTAGAAAAAATAGAAAAAGATACTCAAGGAATACAGTCAGATATGCAAGAAAATTGGTTGGATAAAATTTCTAGTGGATTAGGATGGAATTTGAGTTCTTGGGTGAAGTCTCTAATTGGTACTGTGTTATTATTATTAATAATATCTTTGGGAATATTATGCATTTATTGTTTGAAAAGGGAATTTACAAAAAGAGCTGCCATTGATCGCAGAATTACACTTGCAATGGCTGCAAAACCACATCAAAACCTAAATGGTTTAACTGATGGTGCTCCCGCCATCATACAGTGATTTAATATTAATGAGAAATTTGATTTGTGATGGAAGTATGGAAAGGGAAATTATTTCAGAACTTCCAAAAGGGGGAAATGTAACCAAGGTGATGGGGGAATCAAACAGTAACTAGAAAATAGGTTAGTAATAAGTTGTAAAGATGTAACTATAGGCACAGGTTATGCACCAGCAATGCTGCTCAAGAGCCCATTTAACCCTTTCCATCCTGATTTAATTATCAAGGAATTAAGGTGTAACATTGTGATCATAGTACTATGTTTTGTTTTAATAATGAGTAGCTAGGAAGAAGGAACAACTTGGTCAGTTCTACCTAGACAATGGTTCAATGAAATGTAATTTTGTTGTCTTGAAACAAAAGACTGTAGAATGAATAATTACTTATTGGACCGAGAGCTCGTGAAGGTCTATTTAGTGTTGCCAAGTTTAAATGAACTTGGAGGGAAAGGAAATTCTGGCAGGGGGAGATCGCGACCACCGACTCCGAGACCACCCACTCAAGAAACCCTCCGACCCAAAAGATCAAGGAAGTAAATTCTTAGAAACTTATAGTGAGCATGCGTAGTCATTTACATGTTAGGCGAAGAATTTTTAACCAATCACTGTATAGGGGATAATGAATATGTATTTGTGTATCTATAAAAGAATGTTTCTTACACAGATTGAACGAACACAATTTGGGAAAGCTATTGCCCGTGTCCCCGGTGCCGTGAATAAAGAATGCCTGCCTTTTAACACTACATTGGTGTTACGAGGTTTATTCCCGATTTCGGTGACATTATTATTATTGTTAACACTGTTGTTTCCTTCTCTCTTTCCGTCTTATTAAAGTCTTTTTATCTCAACCCATGAGTTTCTTCCCAATTTTCTCCCCCATCCCGCTGGGGGAGGGACAGTGAGCGAGCGGCTGCGTGGTGCTCAGTTGCCAGCTGGGGCTAAGCCATGACAGGCAGAAAGGGGCATCCATGGGGCACAGCCTCTCCCAGGGGCCGCTCATGACTCTGCTGTTCTCAGATGTGGCCAGCTAGCACGGCGATACTGAGGGCAGCAATGGGCTGCTTTGGCACAGGGCTGTGGTCTGGGGCCTGCAAGGAACAATGTCCCCCGCAGAGCATGGTGACTGGGCTGGGAGGCATCGGTTGGGCACAGGCAGGGACCTGGGCCACAGGCACACCCTGCAGCCCTACTGAACAGGCCACAAGACTCGCTTGCCAGCCTTATGCTGTCAAAGAGTGGCTGGAGCTTCTTAGCCAGCACCGGAGCAATGAGACTTGAGTGTCAACCCCAACGGGAGCCAGAGCATAT
Source organism: Phaethon aethereus (assembly GCF_964289735.1). Classification (NCBI taxonomy): domain Eukaryota; kingdom Metazoa; phylum Chordata; class Aves; order Phaethontiformes; family Phaethontidae; genus Phaethon; species Phaethon aethereus. The sequence goes on along the minus strand of NC_138577.1, from coordinate 60,114,481 downwards.
TGCTGAGCACAGGCAGCACTGCCACACTGGTGTCACTGTAGGCAACCCTCCAGCTGCTCCGTGGTGTACAGCAGAACAAGAGTTTTCCTTGCGTGTGTGAAACACACCCCATATAGTAATGTAGTGACCAACTACATTGGTGAAAACGCTGCCACTAAACACAAGCCACCACTATGGCAAGGAGAAAGGAAGCATGGGAGGTAAAAGAGCAGGGCTCTGGCATGGAGAGCTCAGCAGTAAAGCCACAAGGATATGGGAGAGCAGGGCACAGCGAGAGGAGAGACAGGACTCATTCCTGCATGTTCTGCCTGAGATCCCTAGATACTAGATGCTCTTGTCTCTTAACCCCCATGAGAGGGGCACGGTGGTAGAGAAAGAGGACACCGCCAGTGTCGGTTGGGGCTGGGAAAGGGCTGCCAAGGACATGTGAGGCTGGCTTTCATTTTGGCCATTTCTGCGTGAGGGCCTTTGCTAGGCCATTTTATTCTTTTCACCTAGCCTGTGTTTAGAGTGAGACAGCAGTTGAGGCAAGTGATGAGGCACAGACCGGCAGTATAGGCGGGGCTGTAGAGGGCAGCCAAGCGAAACTGAGTCCATAAGCACCATTCTGGCTGGCCTGTACCGAGTGGAAGCCATAGCTGGCGGGTTTGGATTTGATGCTTTCTCAGGCGAGGTTGAGGGTTTTGTTGTAGAAGAAATGCAGAGTGCCGGTACTTGTAGGGCTCTTAGGGGGCTGCCAAGGCAGTGTGAGTGCCAGCAAGAGATTTGAGTCCTTGCTTCTATGGCGTGGAAGTCATTGCTGCAGGTTTTTCCTTTTGAATCAGGGCTGTGTCTGGGCTGCAGAGTGGCACAGAAGGGGCAGGGGCACAGTGTTGGTGGGGCTGTGAGAAGCTTGCCAAGAAAATGGAGAGTCCCAGACAGCATTGAGGCCTGTCTTGTCCTGCGTGGAAGCCATAGCTGGTGGCTGTGGGTTTGTTTGTCACTCAGGTGAGGTAGAAGGGGGGGTGGTGTAGAGGAAGCACAGAGCCATGCTCTTGGTGGGGCTCTTCAGGGACCGTGAAGGGAAGTTTACGAGTACAAAGAGGTTTTGTTCCTGGCTTGCTGAGTGCTTAGAGAAGCAGCTGTTTGCTGTCTGCTGTGAAGCTTCCCTGTGGGGCAGGGTAGGCAGGTAGGTGAGTGTAGCAGTGAGGTCGTAGAGGAAGCGCAGAGCCCTGGTGTTGGTAGGCCTCTTCAGGGACTGCCATGGAACGCTTCCAGGCAGCCAGCGCTTTCCTTCCTGGCACTCCCATTGTGTGAGATACCAAGGTGGTACTTCTGCATATTGGAGCACGGCTCGTAGGAATGTGAGGTGCGTGGTGGTAGAGCAAGAGCAGACCCCTAGTGTTGGTGGGGCAGTGAAAGGGCTGCCAAGGGGAATACGAGGGCTGTCTTTCAGTTTGAGCATTTCTGCTTGAGAGCCTTGTCTTGTCCATATTTTGGGTTGAGACGACAGTTGAGGCAGCAGAAGTGAAATAGCTCTATTGGTGTGTCTGTAGAGGGGCAGCCGTGTGTTCCATTAAGAGGCAGAGCAATTTTTCAGAAAGTTAACCCCCTTGTGTTCCAGTCAATCCCTAGGTATCAGAGGGACTGGGGGCAGCTGAGCTTAGGTTCTGAGTGATGCCCAAAGTCAGCGTTAGTTGTCCGGTCGCGCCCATCACCTCCATTGGACTATCATGGGCCCGGATGCACTACTAACATCACACTACCTGCTCAATCAGACACTCCTGAATTAATACGGCCACACTCAAAATGTACGGTCACATTCAGGGACAACCCGCTCGGCTGAGTCAATCAATGGTGCGATTTATTGAAGCAACAGATGGACAAATTCTCTTAGATTGCCAGTGATAAATTCACTGTCTGCAAAGCTTGCGCAATAAATTGAATACGGCCAGGTTACACATGCGTGGAGTAATAAAGCAACTCCATAGAGATTCCTAAAGTTCCCGGGGATTCAGTAGGGATAGCGGAGTGTTTGAATCTTACCCAAAGGCATCGCAATGAGGGGGGGCAAGAGAGAGTCAGCCCATCGGCAGATCCTAAAGGTCAGGATTGATGGTATCTTGGCTGACATCCAGCTCTTTTCAAACCGTTTTATGGTGTTTTACTTTGCAGGTGGAGCTTGAGTGACTCTAGTCATATATACCTTTATCATGATTGCGCCAAAATGGTCTTGCTTTGTGTTTAAAGGCACAGACTGGGAAAAATTCAGTGCGCGAGCTTGTTGAGGGGTGGTTGCACTTTGGGAGGTCGGTAACTTTTGAGATGGGTGTGCGTTTTGGTATGATAATGATATTATAATAAGCAAACATTCCGAGTACAGCATTTCATCAAAAGTCGACAGACTGTTGACCCAAGGCGTCAAATGTGCAGCTTATTCATGTATGGTGTGTACCTTTAGATTCCTTTGTTCACAGAGCGTGGCCACGATGTCTCCACTCCGCGCCACTCTCCACGCGATTTGTCACAGAGTCAGCACACCAAGTTTCCCTGATGTTGCCAACATCTGGGGTTGCCTAGGGAATTGCCATGGTACAGAATCATTGCACATTGGCTTCGTTTGAGCCTGTTTCAATGCTGTTCTTAGAGCGTGACTATAAGTTTAATTTCTAAGTTGCCCCCAACAATTATTCCACAGGGGATGCCAAGGAACGTTTCCAGACAGCCAGAGCTTTCCTTCCTGGCACCCCCATTGTATGAGATGCCTGGGTGGTACTTCTGCATTTTGGAGCACGGCTCGTCGGAATGTGAGGGACATGGTGGTAGAGCAAGAGCAGTCCCCCGGTGGTGGTGGGGCTGTGAATGGGCTGCGAAGGTGGTCTGAGGGGTGGCTTTAATTTTGGGCATTTCTGTGTGAGAGTCCTCCGTTTTCCGTTTTTCTCTTTTTGAGAGAGCCTGTGTTTAGTGTGAGCTAGGAGAAAAAGTGCGGAGTAGTAGTATTGGTGGGTCTGCAGAGGGGCAGCCAAGGAAAACTGAGAGCCGTAAACAGCATTCCTGGCTGGCTTGTGCAGAGTGGAAGCCATAGCTGGCAGCTTTGGATGTGATGGTTTCTCAGGCGAGGCGGAGGGTTTTGTTGTAGAAGAAATGCAAAGTGCCGGTACCTGTAGGGCTCTTAGGGGGCTGCCAAGGCAGTGTGAGTGCCAGCAAGAGATTTGAGTCCTTGCTTCTATGGCGTGGAAGTCAGTGCTGCAGGTTTTTCCTTTTGAATCAGGGCTGTGGCTGGGCTGCGGAGTGGCACAGAAGGGGCAGGGGCACAGTGTTGGTGGGGCTGTGAGAAGCTTGCCCAGGAAAATGGAGAGCCGCATACAGCGTTGAGTCCTGTCTTGCTTTGTGTGGAAGCCATAGCTGGTGGCTGTGGGTTTGTTTGTTGCTCAGTTGAGGTGGAAGGATAGTGTGTAGAGGAAGCGCAGAGCCGTGCCCTTGGTGGGGCTCTTCAGGAACCGCGAAGGGAAGTTTATGACTACAGAGAGGTTTTATTTCTGGTCTGCTGTCTGTGGGAGAATGAAGTGGCCGCTGTCTCCACTGAAGCTACAGCATGGGGCAGGGTGAGCAGTGTAGCAGTGATGTCGCAGAGGAAGCACAGAGCCCTGGTGTTGGTAGGCTTCTTCAGGGGCTGCCAAGGAACGCTTTCAGGCAACCAGAGCTTTCCTTCCTGGCACCCCCATCGTGTGAGATGCCTGGGTGGTAATTCTGTGTTTTGGAACAGGGCTCGTAGGAATGTGAGGGGCATGGTGGCACAACAAGAGCAGTCCCCCCGTGTTGGCGGGGCTGTGAAGGGGCTGCGAAGGTGGTCTGAGTGGCGGCTTTCATTTTGGGCATTTCTGCATCAGAGTCTTCTGTTTTCCGTTTTCCTCTTTTTGAGAGAGTCTGCGCGTAGCGTGAGCTAGGAGAAGAAGTGCGGAGTAGCAGTGTTGGTGGGTCTGCAGAGGGGCAGCCAAGGTAAACTGAGAGCCCTCTGCAGCATACTTGCCTGGTTTGTCCACAGTGGAAGCCACAGATGGCAGCTTTGGATTTGATTGTGTCGTGGTTTAGCCCCAGCCAGCAACTAAGCCCCACACAGCCGCTCACTCACTCCCCCACAGTGGCATGGGGGAGAGAATCGGAAGAGTAAAAGTGAGGAAACTCATGGTTTGAGATAAAGACAGTTTAATAAGTAAAGCAAAAGCCGCGCATGCAAACAAAGCAAGACAAAGAATTCATTCACTACTCCCCATGGGCAGGCAGGTGTTGAGCCCTCTCAAGGGAAGCAGGGCTCCGTCACACGTAATGGTTTCTTGGGAAGACAGATGCTATAACTCCGAACGTCCCTCCACCTCTTCCTTCTTCTTCGTCCCAGCTTTATATACTGAGCGTGACGTTGTATGGTATGGAATATGTCCTTGGCCAACCTGGGTCAGCTGTCCCAGCTGTGTCCCCTCCCAACTTCCTGTGCATCCCCAGCCTGCTCGCTGGCAGGCTAGCACGAGCAGCTGGACTGTCCTTGACTACTTAGCAACAACTCAAAACATCAGCACCTTATCAACTTTTTCTCATCCCAAACCCAAAACATAGCCTCACGCTAGCTTCTGTGAAGCAAATTAACTCTACCCTGGCTGAAACCAGGACATTATCCACCCCTTATTCCATAGCATTTATGTTATGCTCAGGTACCACACTATCCAATACGATCTCATTAACCACCACCCCCCTTCCCATCCTTTAATATAATACACAGATTATCATCCCCTTAGTCCATAGGCCTCCCTCAAAAAATATCTGTGAAATGTCCACTGAGTTCATGTAGTCCATGACTTTGGGCTCCATCCCTTATGGTGGTCACTCAGGACAGGCAAGGTGGAGTGCTGCATGGAATTACTGGGCACCAAAGCCAGCTCAGGTCAGGTCACTGCTGCAGTTGCACTGCTTCTTGTAAGGCTTGTCCTCCATTCGTTCAGCTAGTTCCTGCTATAGTTGTTCCTGTAACAGCCAACTCAAATCACGGGTTTCAACAGTTTAAAGGTCTTTCCATTACAATCTCCACCCCTGGGTCCTTTGTACTGGACCACAGGGTTTAACATTGCAATGAACTCCTCCCCTTGCCCCTGCTCCAGCTTGTACTTATCCCAGACTGCAGTCCCTTCCATGAGCCACAGTCTCTCCAGGGGTTTATCTGCTGTGGCATACACTCATCCACAGTTGCAGTCACTTCAAGGTGCACCTGCTTCAAAACGGCCACCTCCATGGGCCAGTCCCTCCAGGAATACACCGGCACTGTTGAGGGCTTCTCCATGGCCACACACTTTGAGGTGCTCCAAGCATGACCTCATGCACAACCAATAATGCTTCAAGGTGCACCTGCTGCAACATAGACTTATCCACAGCCACAGACGCTTCGAGATGTACCTTCTTCAGCGTGGACTTACCCGTGTGCCACAATCCCATCAGAGTTATACCTGCTGCGGCACAGACACAACCATGGCCACAGATGCTTCGAGATATACCTGTTCTGGCATGGGCTTACGCACGGCCACAGATGCTTCGGCGTGTCCTGCTCCCACATGAACTCATCCACAGGTCAAAGTCCCTCAGACTCGAGTCCACACTGGACTTCCAGCCTGTCCAGCAGCACAGAAACAGCAACGATGCAGCGGCTATCTGCTAGCCCAGGCCCAAGGTCATTGCTGTTATCAAAATATTCCCAGGCACAGCAGGGTCAGACGATCAGCAGTACAGCAGCATGGCGGCAGCAGCGAAAGCAAAAAGCAGCCATTAACGAGCACTGGACCCTAATATATGCAAGGAAGGCAAACCCATGGCAAGCACAGGGGCCTGGCAATTAATGGCTAAACAGCAATAACAGCCATAAATTCTATCTTAATACATTCCAATCAAACCTGTCATTATCTCAAAACCTTCCTGCCCCACGTTGGGCGCCAAAAAGGACTGTCGTGTTTTAGCCCCAGCCAGCAACTAAGCCCCACACAGCCGCTCACTCACTCCCCCACAGTGGCACGGGGGAGAGAACTGGAAGAGTAAAAGTGAGGAAACTCATGGTTTGAGATAAAGACTGTTTAATAAGTAAAGCAAAAGCCACGCATACAAGCAAAGCAAGACAAAGAATTCATTCACTACTCCCCATGGGCAGGCAGGTGTTCAGCCCTCTCCAGGGAAGCAGGGCTCCGTCACGCGTAATGGTTTCTTGGGAAGACAGATGCTATAACTCCGAACGTCCCTCCACCCCTTCCTTCTTCTTCATCCCAGCTTTATATACTGAGCGTGACGTTGTATGGTATGGAATATCTCCTTGGCCAACCTGGCTCAGCTGTCCCAGCTGTGTCCCCTCCCAACTTCCTGTGCATCCCCAGCCTGCTCGCTGGCAGGCTAGCACGAGCAGCTGGACTGTCCTTGACTACTTAGCAACAACTCAAAACATCAGCACCTTATCAACATTTTCTCATCCCAAACCCAAAACATAGCCTCACGCTAGCTTCTATGAAGAAAATTAACTCTACCCTGGCTGAAACCAGGACAGATGGGTCTCAGGTGAGGTTGAAGGTTTTGCGGCAGAAGAAATGCAGAGCGCCGGTACTTGTAGGGCTCTTAGGGGGCTGCCAAGGCAGTGTGAGTGCCAGCAAGTGATTTGAGTCCTTGCTTCTATGGCGTGGAAGACATTGCTGCAGGTTTTTGCATTTGAATCAGGGCTGTGGCTGGGCTGTGGAGCGGCACAGAAGGGGCAGGGGCACAGTGTTGGTGGGGCTGAGAAGCTTACCCAGGAAAATGGAGAGCCTCAAACAGCATGGAGGCTTGTCTTATTTTGCATGTAAGCCATAGCTGGTGGCTGTGGGTTTGTTTCTTGCTCAGTTGAGGTGGAAGGGTAGCAGGTAGAGGAAGCGCAGAGCCATGCTCCTTTGTTGGGGCTCTTCAGGGACTGCAAAGGGAAGATTTCGACCCGAGAGAGGTTTCATTCCTGGCTTTGATGAGTGTGGGAGGAGCAGCTGTCTGCTGTCTGCTGTGAAGCTAGCCTGTGTGGCAGGGTGGGCAGGTAGGTGAGTGTAGCAGTGAGGTCGTAGAGGAAGCGCAGAGCCCTGTTGTCGGTCGGTCTCTTCAGGGGCTGCCAAGGAACACTTCCAGGCAGCCAGCGCTTTCCTTCCTGGCACCGCCATTGTGTGAGATGCCTATGTGGTACTTCTGCATTTTGGAGCAGGGCTCGTCGGAATGTGAGGGGCATGGTTGTAGAGCAAGAGCAGACCCTCGGTTGGTGGGGCTGTGAAAGGGCTGCCAAGGGGAATAGGAGGGCTGTCTTTCAGTTAGGGCATTTCTGCGTGAGAGCCTTGTCTTGTCGGTTTTTCTCTTTTTGACGGAGTGCGTGTTTAGAGTGAGACGGCAGTTGAGGCAGCATCAGAAGTAGAGCGGAGTAGTCCTGTTGGTGGGTCTGTGAGAGGGGCAGCCAAGGAAAACTGAGAGCTCTCTGCAGCATTCCTGCCTGGCTTGTCCGGAGTGGAAGCAATAGCTGGCAGCTTTGGATTTGATGGTGTCTCAGGCGAGGCTGAGGGTTTTGTGGTAGAAGAAATGCACAGTGCTGGTACCTGTAGGGCTTTTAGGGGGCTTCCAAGGCCGTGTGAGTGCCAGCAAGCGATTTCAGTCCTTGCTTCTATGGCGGGGACGTAATTTCTGTGGGTTTTTCCTTTTGAATCAGGGCTGTGGCTGGGCTGCGGAGTGGCACAGAACGGGCAGGGGCACAGTGTTGGTTGGGCTGTGAGAAGCTTGCCCAGGAAAATGGAGAGCCCCAAACTGCAGGAGAAGGATGGACCTCACGACTCTATGAGAGTTATATTCCAATGCCTTTTATTGTCTTGTCTGACTCCAATAGATATCATAATTTTTGCTTAGGCACTGCGCACACACTCATGATTGGTTACAGCTTGTTACACACATTATTGCAATTGGCTATATACAAAGTATCACGCGCTGTCCATGCGCCTCTCACACAGTCAGGTTTCGCTGCTTGCAGGTGTTCCTGCACTCCTTTGCTGCTTCTTAGCTGTTTACCACAGCTCCTTCTCCTCAAGGCTGAGCCGTGCAGATAATCCATCTGTTTACCAGCTTCTCAATGCCACAGCTTGTTCTCCATAGGGTCGAGCCGTGCAGATTAACGCCACAGCTCCTTCTCCTTAAGGTCGAGCCATGCAGAGTGATCCCAACATCTCCCCCTTTTTTTGTTTATCTATAAACAAACCTGATGGATCGTTCGCAACCCGAGGACTGTGAGGGAGACGGACCATCTGTACATTCTTGTATCGTCCTGTGCCGCGAACTCAGCCCAGCAGTCGGTAGGTGCCAGCTTTACGTGGGTGTCCCCACGGAGGCAACGGTGGCCTTGCCGTATACCGGCCCACTGCCCTTTGGGAAATCCTGGTATTTATCCATTTCCCGAGGAACGAGTTTCGACACACGTGGCCAGCGAGTGTCGGAACACGCCTCGGTTGTCACCTTTTAACACGGGGAGCCTATAGCGTATGCGCCCGCTGGCCAGATGTGCTGCACGCGCCACAGCCATCACTGCTGCACGCGCCACAGCCATCCCGTCTATTGGTTCGTAGGCTTTGTTCACACGGCATATTACCATAATCCAGCAGTCACATATCAACTATGCTTAAGTCAATAGCAGAATGTTACAAGGCAAACAATTCTAGCTGTACTACTCCTAGCAATAGAAACTACTCCTAGTGATGGAAAAAGTGTTTGTATAAAGTTATGAAAACCAGTATTATATCTTACCAAAGGATTTGTAGTTATAGAGCACTTTGCCTTAAAAGCTTTCCATGTTCGTCTAATGATACTGCTAATTTCAGTGTGATTAATTATTTGCAAATTAGGAACTAGGACGCCCATGGTACAGTCCCCTGACCAGTTCCCGGGCAGCTGTTTCCCAGCCAACTGATCTCCACGCAGCCACCATAACCCTTCTGGTAGACTGAAAAAGGATTGCCTGGGGAGGAAAGAGACAGACAGAAGGTGTCTTGTCCTGTTGGATTTGCTAATGTTACCCATACATTTTCTTTTGGCTGAGGTGGCATCCAGATTGCGATGACACCTGATAGTGTCAAGATGTGTCCGACGACGACGATGGTGACTCTTTCGCCTATGGTTTTACCCATGTTGCGGGTACGCACGAGTTCCAGAATCTGTAATGACACAAGCATAACCTCGTCCTCAGGTTAGCAGTTGAAAAGGTCCTTCCCACATATTCTTTTGCAAATTTTTAACTTTTACTTGCACATTTTGTGTTAACTCAAACAGACTTCCTGTCATTCCTTTTACATGTTTTATTATGGGAGGTACTGTTTCTCCTTCTGCTAGACGCAAATAATTTAACACATATAAGGCTTTATTCAAGCGTTCTTGGGGTGGTGTGGTAGCCTCTCCCCCTTTTTGTTTTTGCAATAAGCACTTCAGGGAATGATTCATGTGTTCAACAATAGCTTGTCCAGTTGGGGAATGCAATATTCCAGTAACATGCGTCACTCCCCCTTGAGCAAAAAATCGTTGGGTTGACTGGGCTACATAACAAGGACCATTATCGGTTTTAATTTGTAGGGGTATACCATGGGCTGCGAATGCAGCTCGCAAATGCTTTTGTACATGCTGCCTACTAGTTTCTCCTGTCTGTGCAGTGGCCCAAACTACTGCAGAATAGCAATCAATTGAGACATGAACATATTTAGATCTTCCAAAGTCAGCGACATGTGTCACATCCATCTGCCACAGTTGTAGTGAATGCAGTCCTTGGGGATTCACTGTAACCATGATTCCTGGGCCTATTTGTTGACAATCAGCACAAGTCTGTATAATAGCTCTAGCGTCACCTGCACTTAGATTAAATTGTCTCGCTAAAACTTTGGCAGATTGATGGAAAAAGGCATGAGAGGCTTGTGCTTGACCTCAACGGTCCGGGGCAGGTCCAGCCCATACTGCGGCAGTCAGCCGATCAGCTCTTGCATTTCCTTCCACCAGTTCCCCTGGAAGGTTGGTATGGCTGCGTATATGCATAACGTAATAAGGCTGTTGTCTTTTCTGCCATAAAAACCAAAGCGTTCTAAATTGTTGATATAGCTGTTCCTGCTGTACTTGTCCGAGGATTGAACCTTCCAATCTTTGGAGCACTCCAGCTACATAGAAAGAATCAGTAATTATATTCACAGGTTCTTCAGACCATAATTTAAAGGCTTCAATTACTGCCTGTAGTTCTATCTTTTGAACTGATCCTGGCACAACAAGTACCCGTTCTTTCCATTCTCCGTGCTCTCGCCATACTATTGCTGCCTTGCCTGTTTTCCCACCACCATCCTGTAGCACCTTGAACTGGGTATTGACTACACTTTGGTTTTTCTTCTGCTTCATGGTTTTTAAAAAAGGTAAACATTTTGTGTGATGGATAATTAATCTGAATGTCACCTTCAAATCCTGCTAATGCAGTTTGCAAGAGAACAGAGTGCTGCAAAGCCCAAGTCAAATATTCTTGTTGTAATGGTATTAAAATAGTTTTTGTGTCCTTTGCTGATATATCAATAATTCTGTTGCGCCCTTTCATAATCAAATTTGCAAAACACTCTACTTTTGTGGTGATGTTTCTTCTCTGCTGCCGAGGCAAAAAGACCCACTCTAAAATTCTCAGTGGGTCCACTTTTGATTCTAGCTTTGTTATCCACTGTATTATAACTGCATAGGGATGTCACTCGTGATTGATTACTGCCAAAGTGATCCCTGTCGAGGGATCTACCCTAGAACTAAATTCTTGAGTCCACAACATTACTTTGATGGTTCCCGTATAATCAGCGCCAATGACTCCAGGGAGAACAAAAAGTCCCTGCTTTGTTGCTGAAGATCGTCCTAATAACAAAGCACTCAACCCATATCCTAATGGTCCATTCGCATTAGTTGGGACATCATAAACCGATGTGTCCCGTAAGGTAACTTCTACTGTTGTTTCCATGTCCACTCCTCTGGTTCGGGGGCTAAGGCTTGCCAAGCAGCCTGGTGGTGCTTCCCCATTTGTGTCATCGCGCGGGGTGCCTTCGCGCTCGGTCGCCCGTTTCCCCAATTTCACACCATCCCGATGATACTTTGAACAACATTCTGAGGCTTGATGACCAAATTTTTGATATCGACTACATGGTGCTCCTGCTGGGCCTATTCCTTGCTGAAAAGGTCCTTGTTGGAAGGATTTATGACCTGTCTCAATCTGCCTAGGTCCTTTCCTTGTGGCCTTGCACTGAGCTCTAAAATGGCCTGTTCTTCCACAACTAAAACATTTTTTCTCCCCTTTTCATTTATAAATGGCTTAATTGCTGCTGCAAAGGCGCTTGCGAGTGTCTCTGCCTGATGTGTGGCAGAGCCTACTCTGTTGCAGGCTTCTACCATTTGTACTAACATTGCTTCTTTTGGCAAAGCTAACAAAATTCTTTTACAGTCTACATTGGCGTTTTCTACCGCTAAATTCAACAACACTGCTAGTTTTGCATCTTCATTGGTATACACTTTATTCAAAGCGTCTCTCAGACGATCAACAAAAAACATATATGGTTCATCTCTCCCTTGTCTAATTTGAGTATAAGATGGTTGCCTCTTTCCCTCCTCAGGGACTGTTTGCAACACATTCAACGCTAGTCGCTCAGCTAATTGCAAGGCTTCTAAAGGCAGCCGAGCTTGCAATCGAACATCCACAAACGGTCCCTGGCCTGTCATTTGTTCAATAGTAATGTTCTGAAGCGGATTGCCGTCTTGACGCTCCAGGTTTCTCAGAGCTTCTTGCATACAGAGTTTATACCATCTGTCTGCCCACAATAACCTTTGGGTTGGTGTCAGCAACATATCTATCATCTGCCGACAATCCCATGGTGTAAGAACCGTGGATTCTTCTATGTAAGAACATATTCCCGTGAATATGTTATCTAATAGAGCTTGCGTGAAAGGTGATTGCAAGCCATAATTTTGTACTGCCTTCCGCACTTCCTTAATCAAGTCCCAATGAAATGGGTCCCAGCGATCGGGCCCGTGAGGCTGTACACTAATGGGAAATGCCATCAGTAACTCCGTTTCCTCCTCTTTCATTGCTCCTAAAAAAATGTCTTTCCACCGCTCTCTAGGGTCGCCTTTCATTCTAGGTTCTTGCCTCCCTATAGTCTCTACAACAGGCTCTTCTTCTTCATCGCTGCTATCAGGCAACGGGGGCCATAAAGGTGGCAGGGACTCAGCTGAGGACTTCAAAACTACGGCTTTCGATCGGTTAAGTCTGGGTGGTTTTGGGGGTGGTAAAGACCGCCCATCAATCTTTCACACAGGCACATAGGGGAACATTGAGTACATTGTTCTGGGCAACTTTGTCCTGTCTTGCCCTCACATATATCATTGTAGACCTGTTTCTCTGACTTACCTAATGCAGCCAGTTCACCAGGTGCATCTGGCACCTCACGAGGTGCAGTCGGAGCCGCTGAAGGTCTGGACCCTCTGACTCGGTTAAGAAGGGATTGGTTGAAGGCGGTTTAACAGCCTCCTCCATACCAGCTGCAGCTTTTCTCTCTGCCTTCAAGGCTTTTAATGTGGTTAATATCAACTTCCACGACGTCACTAACTCTCTGTTCCCAATATGTTCCCATAACATTTTTGCTATCTCCTCCCATGTCTCTGCCTTAAACGTCACAGATGGATCGGAGGGGTACCCTTTCTTTCGGCACCAAATTAAGAGCCTTCTAAGTGTATATTCATCATATTTCAGTCCTCTCTTAGAGAGCATATGCAGCAGGAGTCTGACTATCGCCCCTTCTTCATGTGATGTGTTCTGCCCCATGCCGTCCTGGTTGCTCACCTCACCTCATTGGGTGCTTCTCCGTTGCAACGTATTCCTTTTTCTTTTTCCTTGCGTCAGTGCCGCTGACTGCAATTCTTCCAACTGGGCTAGTACCGCGGAGTCCTCTGCACTCGAACGCAGGAAGGAAAGCTCTGGCTGCCTGGAAGCGTTCCTTGGCGGCCCCTGAAGAGGCCTACCAACACCAAGGCTATGTCCTTCCTCTACGACCTCACTGCTACACTGCTCAACCTGCCCTATGCTGTAGCTTCAGTGCAGGCAGCAGCCACTTCCTTTTCTCACAGACAGCAGACCAGGAATGAAACCTCTCTGTGGGCGTAAACTTCCCTTCGCGGTTCCTGAAGAGCCCCACCAAGGGCACGGCTCTGCAATTCCTCAACCCCCCACCTTCAACCTCACCTCATCAAGAAACAATCCCACAGCCACCAGCTATGGCTTCCACACAAAACAAGACAGGCTTCCATGCTCTTTGGGGCTCTCCATTTTCCTGGGCAAGCTTCTCACAGCCCCACCGACACTGTGCCACTGCCCCTTCTGTGCCACTCCGCAGCCCAGCCACAGCCCTGATTCAAAAGGAAAAACCTGCAGCAATGACTTCCACGCCATAGAAGCAAGGACTCAAATCTCTTGCTGGCACTCACACTGCCTTGGCAGCCCCCTATGAGCCCTACAGGTACGGGCGCTCTGCATTTCTCCTACCGCAAAACCTTCAACCTCGCCTGAGACACCATCAAATCCAAAGCTGCCAGCTGTGGCTTCCACTGTGGACAGGCAGGTATGCTGCAGAGGTCTCTCGCTTTTCCTTGGCTGCCCCTCTGCAGACCCACCAGTTCTGCTACTCCATGCTTTTTCTGCTGGCTCACGCTGAACACAAACTGTCTCAAAAAGAGAAAAACGGAAAACAGAAGACACTCACGCAGAAATGCCCAAAATGAAAGCAAATCCTAAAGGTGGTGTTTGGGCCACCATCCCAATCTCTCTTAATTCCTTTAATCTTTTTCCAATGGTAATTATATATTTTTGGATACTATGATCCTCAATTACATTGTTCCCCAGAGGCATTCCTTGAAAATAAGGCATGCCATATAACATTTCATATGGCAATAATCCAGTCTCACTGTGTGGTTTAGTTCTTATGTTTAGAAGTGCCAACGGTAAGCATTTCGTTCAGGGCATTTGTGTCTCAATCATCAATTTAGCTAAGTGTTGTTTTATTGTTTGATTCATTCTTTCTACCTTCCCCGAGCTTTGTGGGTGCCATGGAGTGTGATATTCCCAGTGAATACCTAATGATTGACATAATAGTAAAATGTGTGCCCTGGTCTGAATCAATGTACTGGATTATCCCATATCTAGGTATCAAATGTTCTAGTAAAATTTTTACCACCATCTGTGCCGTAGCTCGTGCTACGGGGTAAGCTTCTACCCACTGTGTTAAATGATCTACTATTACCAATAAATATTTTATCCTCCCTACCTTAGGCAATTCAGTCCCGCTTCTTTCTTTTAATAATTCCAGGGCCCTACATAGGGCATACAGCTCACAAGCCTGAGCTGACCATGATGGACTCAGAGGTCCTGATTCCACAAGTTCTAAGTCCTTATTAATTATTGCATATCCCGCTTTTCTCTTCCCTTCTACCACTCGGGAGGAGCCATCTATAAACCGCTTCTCCATTTTCCAACTCAGTATCTCTTAAATCTGGTCTCACCTTAGTCTGGGTCTCAATTACCTCTAAACAGTTATGTTGTAATTCCTCTGATGGTTCTCCAAACAAAAATTGTGCTGGACTCTGAGCAGAAGTCACCCTCGGTTCTAAGTCAGGGCAGTCTGTTAGTATTGCTTCATACTTTAGGATCTGGCTGTCCGTTAACCATTTTTCCGCTTTTTGTTGTAAAACATTTCTGACATTGTGTGGGGTATACACCTTTAAAGGAGCACTAAAGGTAATCTTCCTAACTTCCTCTATTAATAATGCTGTAGCAACCAAAGCTTGGAGACAAGCAGGCCATCCTCTGCTTACTGGGTCAAGTAACTTAGAACAATACCCCACGGGTTTTTTGATTCCTGCCCAGTCTTGAGTAAGAACTCCATATGCTGTCTGGCTTGATGTATTCACAAAGAGATAAAAAGGTTTTTCTAGATCTGGGAGGCTCAGTACTGGTGCTTGTATTAATGTCTTTTTTATTTCCTCGAATCTCTGATCATCTTCAGTAAACCACTTGAATTGGTTAATTTTTCATATAGGAATTTTACCTTTTCACTATAATTTTCAAGCCATGGTCTACAATATCCTAATAATCCTAATATTTGCCTAATTTCCTTTTTAGTTTGTGGGGGTCTTAAGGATAGAATCCCAGATACCCTATCAGGCTCTAACTTCGTCCTTCCTTTACTCAGCCAATGTCCTAAGTATTTTACTTCCTGTTCTACAAACTGTAGCTTTGATCGGGACACCTTTAATCCCTTCTCCCCTAGAAAATTTAACAATTTAATGGTGGCTTTTTTCTTCAGTTTCTCCTGCTACTAATAAATCGTCCACATATTGTAATAATTTTACCTCCTTGATTATTGTGAAATCTTGTAAGATTTTCTCCAAGGTTTGTCCAAATAGATTTGGTGACTCCGTACACCCTTGTGGTAACACAGTCCATCTTAACTGTTGTTTTCGTCCTGTTTCAGGGTCCTCCCACTCAAAGGCAAAATAATCTTTGGATCCTTCATCCAGAGGACAGGCCCAAAAAGCATCCTCCAAATCTATTACACTATACCAAGTATGTTTGGGAGATAATATGACTCAATAAAGTAAAAGGATTTGCCACCACAGGGAATTTAGTGATTGTCTGCTGATTTACAGCTCTTAAGTCCTGCACCATCCTGTATGACCCGTCCGTTTTTTTTACGGGAAGAACGGGCGTGTTATGAGGTGACATACATGGTTCTAGGGTTCCTTTTTCCAAAAGTCTGTCAACTACAGGTTTTAATCCTTTTCGACCCTCCATAGGTATAGGGTATTGCTTGATTCTAATTGGGTGGTGCGGATCTATTATTTGAACGCTTATGGGGTCCATTTTTATCTTTCCAGTTTCCCCTTCTTTATACCACACTGAGGGGTTAATAGCTTCTTTATCCTCTTGTGTTAAAGTGTATAATTTAATCTGCAGTTTGTCCCCTTGACTCTGAATGCTCAAGTTTAACTTCAAAATCAAATCCCTTCCTAATAAATTGTATTCCGCTTCAGGGAGCAAAAGGAAATCATTAAGACAAATTTTCTTTTCTGTTTCTACTTCTACATTTTTCAAGATACTTACTTTAAAAGGCTCTCCTTTTGCCCCTGCTACTGACAAATAGCTCTTCCCTTTTTCTATTCCTTTTGGAAATTTTTGAATGGTTGATTTTTCGGCCCCTGTATCCACTAAAAACAAAACTTCCTCTTTATGGGGACCAATTAATAATTTTATCAAGGGCTCTGTTGATGTTGAAGTCCCCAGAAGATAGAGCCCCTGATACCCCTAATATTCTTTGAACATTTTCTCATCTTGTTCCCGCTTACGGCAGTTCTTCTGAACATGTCCCCTCTTGTTACAGTAGTAACAGACGGGAATTGTAAATCTTTCTCGATGAGTCCCCGGGGTGTCTGCTCTATTCTTTTTTCCTTTTTCTCTCCAGACAGAGTCTTATTTTTCTGACTTTCTCTTACTGCTGCTACAAAAATTTTTGCTTTTGCTTTTTGTTTTTCATCGTCCCTCCTAACATAGACTTTCTGGGCTTCTCTAAGTAACTCCTCTAATCCTCTTTCTTGCCAATCTTCCAATTTTTCTAATTTCCTTCTAATATCCCCCCAGGATTTAGCTACAAATTGTGTTCTAAGGAGTGCGGTCCCTGCCACTGTATTCGGATCAATTCCAGAATACGTTTGTAGGTTTTTTCTCAACCTCTCCAACCTCTGTTGGAGATTCGTCTTTCCCGTGTTGTTCATTAAATGCTTTATTAATGTTTTGCCCTCGGGGAACCGCTTCCCTTATTCCCTGTATGAATAACGTTCTCAAATCCCTCATATTCTGTCTTCCTTGGGATTGTTGATGATCCCAGTGGGGATCCACATTTGGCCATTTCTGATCTCCCGGGGGTCCTGCCTGGTTCTGTCTTCCCCAAATTCTCATTCCAGCTTGTCTAATCATTCCCCTTTCCTCAGCAGTGAATAAGGTCCCTAAAATGGACTGTATTTCTTCCCAGGTATAAGTATTGGGGCCTAGGAATTGGTCCAGTTTTTCAGCTACTCTGAGGGGATCATCTGACAGGGTCCCCATTTCTTTCTTGAACTTTCTTACGTCTGTGGTATTGAATGGGACTGCCACAAACCCAATGCCTCCCTGATTGCCTCCGAGGGGTACTTCTCATAAGGGATATAGAGAAGCTCCCTCAGATACAGCAGTCCTACTTCTTGTACATGCAGCCGGAGGTGGATCTAATTCCGGTGCTGTTGGTGGTGGAGGTAGGGGCAACGGTGGTACTGATAGAGGTACTACGGCCACCGGAGGGGGAGCCGCCGCCGGAGATGGATTGTTAGGATATGGAGGCGCTAGGTTATCCAGTGGCTCTCATTTATCATCTTTTTCATTTCCCTTTTCATTTTTATCTCCTTCTTCTTCCTCAAACTTTTCATCTGTTTTTAATGTAAGTATTGAGGCTGGAAAAGGACGTAAAGTTCTGTTCCATAATCCTGCATAATCACTTTCCTCCTGGCTAAAAGGTTCCTTTGAATTAACATATATTTAAGGTCTGGCAAATCCAGTCTTCAAAAGATCCAAAAACAGGCTAAAAGACATGTGGTCTCAAAGGCTTCTTCGGCCATTCAACCATGCAATATTGAACCAATTTTAATTTACTTTTTCCTTTTCTGGGGCCCGTATAATTCCAATTTTTAATCATTATTCCTAATGGACTCTCCGGAGATATGTCTGGTAATTTCCTCCCTTTCTTCTGGTCCTGGGTCTTTGATTTCATGTGACCCATCTAGGAATTTTAATGTGGCAATTCTTACAGCCCTTGGTTACCTTAGTAAGAGTGTTTTGTAGGAGGCTTTCACTCACCCACGAATCCTATAGGAACCGCTTCGGTCCTTCACCGGCCAAGTCCCTCGCGGGAGATTGGAACCACGGTTAGAAGACCTCCGCACTCGCTTCGGAACTATATTCCGTCTCAGTCACACTCTTAGACACACACAGGCAACTGAATCCCACCCAACCGAACGGTATATGCCTTAAATACTTACGACTCCGTTGTCTTTGTTCGGATCTTCATGCGCAGAATTACGGGCAAAATAAACTACTGCAGCCGGCAAGGGAGCTCATAAAAATCAATTCCTTTGCTTGCCCCTAATCAGGTTCAGGATGGTGTTAGTCCCGACCCGACCTGATCAGGAGCCACCAAATGGTGGGGCGCACCTCCTAGATCAAGTCAGAATTCAGGAACTAAGACCATCCTGGACAAGCCCCCAATTGAGATAAATGATTGAGTCCCAGACAGGATTCCAATTTAACTTTATAATTTATTAAACAAACAGAGGCAAGCAAACAGCGCTGGGTGCGTCGGGAGTCTCTGCTCTACCAAGACGCACACCGTACAGTTCCTGGTTTTGGTTTATATCCGTTATACTAATCCATATTCATGAATAGGCGTGTTTTCTTCGGCGCGTGCCCTCTTCTCCTTCTAGGGTCTTCTCGAATCTTCCTCAGCGTCACCCCAGGATGACCCCAAACTTTATGCATGCACTTTACAAGTTTCTCTTTACACAATACTATGCGGTCAGTGGTCAAATTGGTTTGAGCTGATATACCAGAACGTTCCCTAGGTGGCTTTCCCAAGAGGCAAGAACTATATACATTAACCACTCTGCTAGACTTAGGCTGCGGTCATACAAGGGTATGTAGGACAAAAGGCTACACTTCATCACATGAACCAGATGAACATATTTCACAGGGATCTCTCACAGAACATGCAGGAATGAGTTCTGTCTCTCCTCTTGCTGTGCCTTCCTCTCCCATATCCTTGTGGCTTTACTGCTGAGCTCTCCATGCCAGGGCCCTGCTCTTTTACCTCCCATGCTTCCGTTCTCCTAGCCATAGCGGTGGCTTGTGTTTAGTGGCAGCGTTTTCACCAATGTAATTGGTCACTATATTACTATATGGGGTGCGTTTCACTTGTTCTGCTGTACTCTTCTTCTGCTGTAGACCACGGAGCAGCTGGAGGGTTGCCTACAGTGACACCAGTGTGGCAGTGCTGCCTGTGCTCAGCAATATGCTCTGGCTCCCGTTGGGGTTGACACTCAAGTCTCATTGCTCCGGTGCTGGCTAAGAAGCTCCAGCCACTCTTTGACAGCATAAGGCTGGCAAGTGAGTCTTGTGGCCCGTTCAGTAGGGCTGCAGGGTGTGCCTGTGGCCCAGGTCCCTGCTTGTACCCAACCGATGCCTCCCAGCCCAGTCACCATGCTCTGCGGGGGACATTGTTCCTTGCAGTCCCCAGACCACAGCCCTGTGCGAAAGCAGCCCATTGCTGCCCTCAGTATCGCCGTGCTAGCTGGCCACATCTGAGAACAGCAGAGTCATGAGCGGCCCCTGGGGGAGGCTGTGCCCCATGGATGCCCCTTTCTGCCTGTCATGATTTAGCCCCAGCTGGCAACTGAGCACCACACAGACAGCCGCTCGCTCACTGTCCCTCCCCCAGTGGGACGGGGGAGAACATTGGGAAGAAAGTCATGGGTTAAGATAAAAACACATTAATAAGACAGCAAGAGAGAAGGAAACAACAACGATAACAATGATAATACCGACAAAGGAATGTACAAGAACTCATGGCCAATACAGCAATCGCTCACCACCCGTCCCCGAGCAGCAACTCCGCCCCCTGCCCAGCTACCTCCAGTTTATGTACTGGCCATGACGTTATATGGTACAGAATAGCTCTTTGGCCAGCCTGGGCCAGCTCTCCTGGCTGTGTCCCCTCCCAGCTTCCTGTGCACCCGCAGCCTTCTTGCTAGGAGGCCAGCACGAGAAGCTGGGCTGTCCCTGACTACTTAAAAAGAACTCAGAACATCAGCACGTTACCAACATTTTCTCATCCCAAATCCAAAACATAGACTCACACTAGCTTCTGTGAAGAAAACCAACTCTGTCCTGGCTGAAACCAGGACAGTATCCACCCCTTATTCCATACCATTTACATCATGCCTGGGTCCTACACTTTTCAATACATTGCAATTACCGATTATTACTTTTCCTGTCTTTCAATATATACACGCAGGTACCATTCTCTTAGTCCATGGGCTATCATTTTAAAATGTCTGTGGAGTCCATTGGCTCCATGACTCTGGGCTTCATCCATCGTAGCAGTCTCTCAGGGCAGGGGAGACGGTATGTGGTGTTGGCTTGTTATCTGGCACGGTCCATGCCCATGCTCTGCAGGTCGAAGATGTCGATCGTGAGGAAGTTGTTGGGCGTAAGCTGCTGAAGCCAGTTCTGGTTCCATCACAGCTGCATGTTGCTTGGTTTCACTAAAGCTCATTCCTCATCAGTCTGGGTGATTCTTCCTGTAATACCATTGATACGGTAGACAGCAACCATAGTAGTAATTTCATACCCTATTGTGTAGCAATTAACATAATACAATTCAAATCATTGACTATTTTCACCCAAAATCAAATCTCCTCCAGGTACACATCGGACTTCCCCATCCTTCCACATTACCCATCAAGTGCACCCAGGTCCCTGGGCAAAGGCAATCCCACAAACGGGTTCGCATTTGCCGGAGGCAAGAGTAACCCAGACTGTCTTCCCCAGCATATTTTTGGTGTGCAGCACAAGGACTTTAGCCCCTTCTACAGTACGTAAAAGTTTTGACTGGGCAGGGCCGGCTCTATTAGTAGATGCCCTAGCGTTGACTAACCAGGTGGCTTTTGCTAAATGTTTATCCAAATGTTTGAATGTCCCATCACCCATTGCTCTCAGTGTAGTCTTTAACAGCTCATTGCATCATTCAGTGTTTCCAGATACTGGTGCAGGCCATTTTTCTCATTCAGCTGTAGCTAAAGCCAGCTGGGTGGCTTTCACCTCTGCAAACTGACTTGACTCACCTTGTCCTTCAGCAGCTTCTGTGACTCGTCGTATAGGGCTCCATACAGCAGCTTTCCACCTTCGATGTTTGCCTATAATACGACAGGACCCATAAGTAAACAGGGCATATTGCCTTTCGTTCTCTGGCAGTTTATTATATGGCAGAGCCTCTTCAGCACGCACCACCTCCTCTTCTGGCAATATTCCAAAACCTTTGCCTTCTGGCCACTCCATTATCACGTCCAAGATTCCTGGGCGACTGGGGTTTCCTATTTGAGCTCGCTGTGTGATAAGCGCGACCCACTTCCTGCACATAGCATCAGTCGCATGATATGTAGATGGGACCCTCCTTTTGAACATCCATCCGAGCACCAGCAGTTGGAGTGCCAGGAGGAGCTGTGTTTCAGTACCAATCACTTCTGAGGCAGCTCGAATGCTTTCATACGCTGCCAATATCTCCTTTCCACTTGGAGTATGGCGGGACTCAGATCCCCTAGATCCTGGACTCCAAAACTCTAGAGGTCAACCTCGGGTCTCTCCTGGTGCCTTCTGCCAGACACTCCAGGTAAGGCCATTCTCCCCAGCTGCCATGTAGAGCACATTTTTAACATCTTGTCCTGCCCGGACTGGCCCGAGGGCTACGGCATGAACTATCTCCTGCTTAATTTGTTGGAGGGCTTGTCGTTGATCAGGGCCCTGTTCAAACTCATTCTTCTTCCAGGTCACTTGATAAAGAGGGCTTACAATCAGACTGTAATTTGGAATATGCATCCTCCAGAAGCCCACAACATCCAAAAAAGCTTGTGTTTCTTTTTTTGTTAGTTGGTGGAGACATAGCTGTTATTTTGTTGATCACATCCATTGGGATCTGATGACATCCATCTTGCCATTTTATTCCTAAAAATTGGATCTCCAATTGGCAAAACGGGCTTTTAGAAGGGCTTGACTCATCTTCTTCCCCTTCTTGAAAACCTCTTCTGACGTGTCGCCCCATATGATGATGTCATCAACGTACTGCAGGTGCTCTGGAGCTTCACCCTCTTCCAGTGCAGTCTGTATCAGACCATGGCAAATGGTAGGGCTGTGTTTCCATCCCGGGGCAGTCGATTCCAGGTGATTGGACACCTCTCCAAGTGCAAGCAAACTGTGTCCTGCACTCTGCCACCAAAGGGGTTGAGAAAAATGCATTAGCGATATCAATTGTGGCGCACCACGTGGCTGCCTTTGACTCCAGTTCATATTGAAGTTCTAGCATGTCTGGTACAGCAGCACTCAGTGGTGGTGTGACTTCATTCAGGCCACCATAGTCTACTGTCAATCTGCCCTCTCCATTAGACTTTTGCACTGGCCATATGGGGCTGTTAAAGGGTGAGCGAGTCTTGCTGATCACTCCTTGGCTCTCCAGCTGACGAATCAGCTTATGGATGGGGATCAGGGAGTCTCTGTTGGTGCGATATTGCCACCGGTGCAGTGTTGTGGTAGCGATCGGCACCTGTTGTTCTTCAACCCTCAGCAACCCCACACCAGAAGGGTCCTCTGAAGGAGCAGGCAAGGTGGACAGCTGTTTTATTTCTTCTCTCTCCAGGGCAGCTATACCAAAAGCCCACCAGTACCCCTTTGGGTCCTTGAAATACCCTCTCCTGAGGTAGTCTATGCCCAGGATGCATGGAGCCTCTGGGCCAGTCACAATGGGGTGCTTCTGCCACTCATCCCCGGTTAGGCTCACTTCGGCCTCCAGTACAGTCAGCTGTTGGGATCTCCCTGTTGCTCTGGAAATACAAATGGGTTCTGCCCCTATATGGCTTGATGGCATTAGGGTACAGTGTGCACGGGTGTCCACTAAAGCCATATATTCCTGTGGGTCTGATGTGCCAGGCCATCTAATCCACACAGCCCAATAAACCTAGTTGTCCCTTTCCTCCGCCTGGCTGGAGCCAGGCCCTGCTAGTCCTGGTCATAGTACTCGTTACCCACTTCCTGTAAATATGAATCAGAAGTCCCTTCTGGAGGATCAGAAGTAAGATCAGCCCTTCTATTCATTCTGGGGAACTGCCCACTGGAAAGTGGAGTGACGACTTTGCTGGAGGATCCCGAACCTCCTTTTATAATTTTTTTTCCTTGCAGCTCGCGTGTGATTGTGCCTCTAGGGTCAAGGTAGGTTTTCCATCCCACCTCCTCATGTCCTCTCCATAGTCACGCAAGTGAAACTCCAGGGTGGCTCGTGGTGTGTATCCTCTGTATAGTCTCTTTTGAGCAGAACACTTACTCCTAATAACCTTCCCTTGAGCAGTTAATACAGTCTAATGCTAACTGGATTTGTAGCGCCACTGGGGGTATAGATTTGACCCCTGTGTGTAAGGCTTTCCTGCTGTCTAACCGTAGCATTTTGTAATGCTTTCTATGCCCCCAGATGTATTTGCTTTCACCTTTTTCAATGCTGTTTAGTCCAAACCACAGCAGGGAGACGCCTGTGCATTTATGAAAGCTGGCTGGGTAGTTGGCCTGAGGGTCACTGTTAGTTTCACCCTCGCCTTTCTGGCCATGGCAATGAAAGTTTCCTCTGGAGAGGGCTTTGATGGCGTGAGGGCCAGCAAACAACAGGCCACACATGCAGGTGCCTTTCCACCCTGCATTGCTCCCCCATAGTTCAGAAGTACCCTTTGGCAATGTGAAAGGCAAGATGCTAACTGCAATATGACTTGCTTAAAAGAATCAACACTACCTTGGACGATGAGCTTTTACCTCAGCTCTTCCTGGCTGAGAACACCCCATACTGACAACAAAACACTAGAAGATTCACCTTTCAAAAAAAAAAAAGGCGTATAACCATGACCAGATGAAGCAGAATGCACAATAAAGCCCTCCCCCCGCCCCGGCAGCGGACATTGGTTTAGAACAATGTAGATTAACACACCACTGACCTTACGTTCACACCACCTGCACTGGGCAAGCACATCCTGATTACACACGCAATAGTAAGTGATTAGCCCACTTCTTAACATGAGTAATTTGGTTGGTCTACTCAACTGCATTGTAACATACTCCTTCCTCTGTATTGGGGCCCCCACGCATTAGGCTGGGGCAGCACTCTGTGCACAGCTCATATGAGAGAATGAATTCCCTTGGTAATTCTGTGCCAAGAATCCTTGCCTCCCGCCTCGGCCAGCAAAGAACTGACCTCTACAAAGATAACCCTGATAACACCAGCACAAGTGGCCAATGTGGAAATTCTGCTTCTCCTATGAGAAGACCCTTCTCCTGCTCCTCCTATGAGCTTATCAATAATAATAACACAGTACCAATTAGAGACTTCACCCAAGAACTCAAATTCCATCCTAGATGGAAATTTTAGAAATTTTATCCAACCAATTTTCTTGCATATCTGATTGTATTCCTTGAGTATGTGTTTCTATTTGTTCTAATAGATCTA
Source organism: Phaethon aethereus (assembly GCF_964289735.1). Lineage (NCBI taxonomy): Eukaryota > Metazoa > Chordata > Aves > Phaethontiformes > Phaethontidae > Phaethon > Phaethon aethereus. The sequence continues at coordinate 60,090,056 of NC_138577.1, read as the reverse complement.
AACCATGTTCTACATCCTGGGTAACATTCGGGATATATATGCAACAATGGTCTATCCTATCCCTCAGGTATCCACAAACTCCATGTTCTTTTAGTAAGAGCATATCTAGAGCCATCCTGTTTTGTAGGGTCATCTTCAAAGTGGCTTGTAACTGTAAATTTAGCTCTTTAAATCCTTTCCTTGTTATACTGGCTAATCTTTCCACTTGACCTGTCAACTTACACAACCAAGCCCTATTCCTGCAAGTTGACAAGGGACTCAAAAAGGATTCTAAGGCCCATCCAAGGTTTACTCCTGTCGAAGGCTCATTCCAATCATCATCATCAATTTGTGATCTTTTTGTCCGTATTAACTTTAAATTTTCAGAATCTCCTTTAAAAGGAGCTTTCTTCCAGGTTGGACATAATGTTGGCATTCCAAAGTAATTTGTTTCACTTTCCCATCCATTGATAAATGGGTGGTCCACGTTCCATCGCTCATTGCCCAAACTGGCAGTTGTCCTGGGCTCTGAACTGTAGATTTCCTACAACTAAATACTGATCCCCTTCTAATTTTGTATACATCAGTCAAATTTAAATCATTCTTAAGTCCTCTACACCAACACCCATATTTCAGTGCAGCTGCTAAGGGAGGGACTTCTGGAACTGCTCTATCAATTGTACTGCAATTATATAGCTTTTTACAATTCCACCAGGGTACTAGGTCTTCCTTTTCCCTGGATGCGCTTCCCTTCTCATTGACCGATGGAAACTGTAAAGACTGTTCCGTCCCAGGTAAAACACCGTGAAGCATTGGCCATATTTTGAAACTGAGAGAAAATGGTCATAGACCACACTGAATCCCATATAACCTCTGATCCTTGGTTAGTCTGATTGGTTTTTCCACATTTCCATTCCATGATCACTTGACTAACATTCTTTTTAGTTAATTCTTTACAGTCACATGTTCCTCCCGGTGCTGGATTTTGTAGTGTAGCCACCGGTGTGTATTTATTTGACTCCTTTGTTCCTAACCTATCGCAGTCCTCTTTGCTCAGAGTATATCTTCGCTTTTGTTGGAGTTTTAATTGTTTTAATTGTTCCCACAAGTTTTGGAACTTGTTCACAACTCATGTTCTCATTATTAAATCCCTTGTTGCTTAAACCTGTTGTCAGTACTCCCCATGGAACTGATTCACCTACTGCTCTTGGAATTGGAAGACATGCGATTATTTGGGTTACATTTTGTAAATTTGCAAATTCTTTTATCAATCCTATCATTAAGTTCTCCTCTGGCGTTCTTTTTGGGATGTGTATTAGTTGTCCTACTTCGCCTTCAACTTTCCCGTCCAACTGGTCTATTGTTACCCCAAACAATGCTCCCAACATCATCAGTTTCCAAATCAAAACCCATTTTTCCATATCTTCCAATGATAGTTTCTTAAACACGTTTTAAAGTCAACTTTGCAGTCTCTGAATCCCTACTAATGACCTTCCATGATGGGGCTTGCTTCACTCGGGTGTAGTGTATCCATGGTTCCACTCCTCCTACCTTGATTGCAGTATAAGCTGTTAACAGTACCTGGAATGGTCTCTTCCACTTTTCCTGCAGTGGTTCAGAGTTCCAAGTTCTTATATATGCAAGATCACCTGGCTGATACTGATGTACAGGCGTACCCAAGGCAAGTGACCTAGTCAGCACAATGTATCTCCAAAGTGCTCCAAGGACTTTTCCTAAAGAAATTAGATACACTTCCAAATAATTTTCCCCAGCTACCTTCATATCCCCGGGGACTAAAGGAGTCTGGTACGGTTTACCATACAGGACTCCATATGGACTTACACCGTCTCTTGATCTTGGTTGAATCCTGATTCGCAAGAGAGCTAATGGTAAAGCCTGTGGCCATTTTAAAGATGTTTCCTGGCAAATCTTACTTATTTGTCTTTTTACTGTTTGATTCATTCTCTCAATTTTTCCACTCGATTGTGGTCTCCAGGGGGTATGTAGGTCCTATTTTATGCCCAAAATTTTACTGATTTGTGGAACTACTTCTGCCACAAAATGTGGTCATCTATCAGAGGACATTCCCATTGGCAGTCCAAATCGTGGTATTATTTCCTTCAATAATATCTTAACTGCTTCCCTAGCTTTGTTGGTGCAGCAAGGGAAAGCCTCTGGCCATCCAGAAAATGTATCAGTTAACACTAACAGGTACCTGTATCCATTTTGTCTGGGTAACTCAGAAAAATCAATTTGCCAATAATCTCCGGGAGAATTTCCTTGTTTTGTTACTCCTAAAGGTGGTCTCCTTTGGCTCATGGGATTATTTTTAAGGCAGATTGGACACTTAGCTATTATTGATTTGACTATTCCTGTCATTCCTACACATACTACAGATGTTTTTAAACTCGAAACCATAGCATCTACTCCCCAGTGTGTTTGCTCACGTTTCTCCTTTGCAAGTTGTAGCATAACTTGAGGGGTTAGTATCACCTGTTTCTCTGGCGTTACCCACCATCCTTCTACACTTTGTGATGCTTTTAATTGTTCTGCTAACTGCTCATCCAATTTATTGTATTTTGGTTTTAAATGTTGAAATTTTGTTTGTTCTACTGGTACCAGTGCAAGGATACCCTGTTCTGCTGCCTCTTTTGCAGCTTTGTCTGCCAGTCCATTACCTATATTTACAGTCGTCTGACCAAATTGATGAGCTTTACAATGCATTACCGCCACTTCCTCTGGTTTCTGCACATCTTCCAGGAGTTGGAGAATTTCTTCTTTATACTTTATTGATGTTCCTTGGGCTGACAGTAGTCCTCTTCCTTTCCAGATGGCTCCATGAGCATGGATCACACCAAATGCATATTTAGAATCAGTCCAAATATTTACCCCTTTTCCTTCTGCTATTTGCAGAGCCCGCCTTCATGCCACCAATTCTGCTTTCTGGGCTGAGGTATTTATAGGTAGTGTCCCTGACTCCGTTACCTTGGAGGTGGTGACGACAGCATATCCGGCCTTTCGTTTTCCTTCTTGCAAAAAAATGCTTCCATCTGTAAATAACTCCAGATCAGGGTTTTCCAGAGGTTCATCTTTCAAGTCCAGTCTACTGGAAAAGACTTGCTCAATAGTTAACAGGCAATCATGTTCTAAATATCCTGTTGGATTCTCTGTTGATAAGAATATTGCTGGATTAACAATCAGTGGGGTTTTCAATTCCACATCACCTTGTTCCAATAGGACAACCTGATATTTCAGCATTCTGCTGGGGGATAGCCAATGGTTATTACCATATGTGGTGCATACACTACCGTCTCATTTTCCTTTACATGTATTCAATCCTGAGTAAGTAGCTCCTGTATCTACCAGAAATTCTATTTCTTCATTCCCTAGCTTCAATGTAACCAGAGGTTCAGCTAGGGTTGATTCCCCCGGTCCCCTCCATAGTTCTTCATCCAGAGTCATTAATTCAATTGCCCGGAGAGCCGGATCTAGTTCTCCTGCCTTAGGACATTCTCTTTTCCAGTGCCCACGCTCCTTGCAAACAGCACATTGGTCTTCCGCTAATCGGGGCTTTACTTTCCTCCTTTCTCCAATGTTTATTCCCCGTACTCTTCCTCTACCTCTTCTACTATTTTCTGTTAAAATCGCTAATAATTTTCCATCCCTTCGGGCTTGCCTCACCTCTTTTTCTCTATTATTATTATATACAGCACAGGTAATTTCAAGCATTTTTCCCAAATCTCTAGACTGAGGCCCTTCCAATTTCTGAAGTTTCTTTCTAATGTCTGGGACCAATTGTCCCATAAATATAGAGGCCAATTGTATCACTGCTTCTGGGTTTTCTGGATCCAAATTTGTGTATTTTCTACCAGTTGTCTTTCCATGATCTTAAATCAGTAACCGAGAAAGGAACTTTCACCACTACTCGACCATCATTCCTCTCGGAGAGGGGCTTGGAGGGAAGTTGGTCTTACTTGCCCCCTCCTTCCGCGTGTTCTTCCTGAAACTGGGCTAAATCCCCCTATTGCCCCTTCCTTGGGAGAAGCAGGAGGATTATCATCCTCCAAATTTTGAACCGCTCTTCCCCCTTCCCACCTTCGGTGAGGAACAACCATTAATTCAATATCTTCCTCCTTGGCTCCACTTTTCCAGCAATTCTCTTTAGTATTACAAGTAGAACAACCCCCTTTCAAGTTCTCATTGCATTTTCCCTTTTTCACAATCATTATCATAGAATCATGTGGGTATATTCCGCACTGTCTCTGCCATTCTGGATGATTGCATAGCATAAAAAACCCCCAGATCAACATGTGCCATTTCTTCCCATTTACCTTCCTTCTTACAAAACAACATTAATTGCAAGATGGTGTTATATTGTAATGTTCCACTTTCTGGCCATTTCTCCCCACTGTCCAACTTATACATTGGCCACCAATGATTGCAATATTCAATTAATTGCTTCCGAGTCAGAGGATCACCTCCCAGATCTTTCCAATGTCCTAAAATACATCCCAAAGGTGTTTTCTGTGGGATGGGTTTCTTACTCCGAAGTATACCCATCTTCCCAAGACTAGTGGTTGTGACTGTGCACTAACCCAGGCACTAGCCAGAGGGACCCAAACCCCTGTTGAAGCTCCCTCTAGGATTCCGGCCCCCTGCCAGAAATCCCAACCTCCCTTCCTGGGCCCCTAGCCCAATCTTGCGAGGCTTTCACCGTGACTTACAAGCAGGCGTTACTTGTGAGCGTCTCATACCCTCACCCTTTCCAGAGGTCCCTTTCAGCCCTACTCTGCATTGCTTTCACCACACCTTACGAGCAGGTTAGTGGGACTCAAACCCACATTCCTTCAATCCCTTAAAAAAAGCATTAATACCTTTCCAGGGGACTTGCTCAGAATTCTTCGGTCCGGGGATCGGAGGTTCTCCCCGAGAATCCCTCGGTGCCAGCTGGAGGTCCCGTGATCCCACAGATCCATTGAGATTCACAAGTGGTGTCCCATCTGGGTCACCAAAACTGTCACCGAAATCAGGAATAAATTGACAAGCTTGTCACATCCCAACCAACACTGTGCCCCCGCCTGTTCTGTGCACTCTGCAGCCCAGCCTCAGCCCTGATTGAAAAGGAAAAACTTGCAGCAATGACTTCCACGCCATAGAAGCAAGGACTCAAATCTCTTGCTGGCACTCACACTGCCTTGGCAGTCCCCTAAGAGCCCTACAGGTACTGACGCTCTGCATTTCTTCTACCACAAAACCTTCAACCTCGCCTGAGACACCATCAAATCCGAAGCTGCCAGCTATGGCTTTCTACTCTGGGCAAGCCAGGCAGGGATGCTGCAGAGGTCTCTCGCTTTTCCTTGGCTGCCCCTCTGCAGACCCACCAATACTGCTACCCCGTGCTTTTACTGCTAGCTCACGCTGAACACAGACTCTCTCAAAAAGAGAAAAACGGAAAACAGAAGACTGTCAAGCAGAAGTGCCCAAAATGAAAGCCGCCCCTCAGACCAGTTTCGCAGCCCTTTCACAGCCCCATCAACACTGGGGGTCTGCTCTTGCTCCACCACCATGCCCCTCACATTCCGACGAGCCCTGCTCCAAAATGCAGAAGTACCACCTAGGCATCTCACACAATGGGGGTGCCAGGAAGGAAAGCTCTGGCTGCCTGGAAACGTTCCTTGGCATCCCCTGTGAAATAATTGTTGGGGGGCAACTTAGAAATTAAACTTATAGTCACGCTCTAAGAACAGCATTGAAACAGGGTTGAATGAAGCCAATGTGCAATAAGTCTGTACCATGGCAATTCCCTAGGCAACCCCAGATGTTGGCAACATCAGGGAAACTTGGTGTGCTGACTCTGTGAGAAATCGCGTGGAGAGTGGCGTGGAGTGGAGACATCGTGGCCACGCTCTGTGAACAAAGGAATCTAAAGGTACACACCGTACATGAATAAGCTGCACATTCGACGCCTTGGGTCAACAGTCTGTCGACTTTTGATGAAATGCTGTACTCGGAGTTTAGTTCGCTTATTATAATATCAGTATAATACCAAAACGCACACCCATCTCAAAAGTTACCGACCTCCCAAAGTGCAACCACCCCTCAATGAGCTTGCGCACTGAATTTTTCCAAGTCTGTGCCTTTAAACACAAAGCAAGAGCATTTTGGCGCAATCATGATAAAGAGTCACTCAAGCTCCACCTGCAAAGTAAAACACCATAAAACGGTTTGAAAAGAGCTGGATGTCAGCCAAGATACCATCAATCCTGACCTTTAGGATCTGCCGATGGGCTGACCCTCTCTTGCCCCCCCCATTGCAATGCCTTTGGGTAAGATTCAAACACTCCGCTATCCCTACTGAATCCCCGGGAACTTTAGGAATCTCTATGGAGTTGCTTTATTACTCCACGCATGTGTAACCTGGCCGTATTCAATTTATTGCGCAAGCTTTGCAGACAGTGAATTTATCACTGGCAATCTAAGAGAATTTGTGCATCTGTTGCTTCAATAAATCACACCATTGATTGACTCAGCCGAGCGGGTTGTCCCTGAATGTGACTGTACATTGGAGTGTGGCCATCTTAATTCAGGAGGTGTCTGACTGAGCAGGCAGTGTGATGTTAGTAGTGCATCCGGGCCCATGATAGTCCAACGGAGGTGATGGGCGCGACCGGACAACTAACGCTGACTTTGGCATCACTCAGAACCTAAGCTCAGCTGCCCCCAGTCCCTCTGATACCTAGGGATTGACTGGAACACAAGGGGGTTAACTTTCTGAAAAATTGCTCTGCCTCTTAATGGAACACACGGCTGCCCCTCTACAGACACACCAATAGAGCTATTTCACTTCTGCTGCCTCAACTGTCGTCTCAACCCAAAATATGGACAAGACAAGGCTCTCAAGCAGAAATGCTCAAACTGAAAGACAGCCCTCGTATTCCCCTTGGCAGCCCTTTCACTGCCCCACCAACACTAGGGGTCTGCTCTTGCTCTACCACCACGCACCTCACATTCCTACGAGCCGTGCTCCAATATGCAGAAGTACCACCTTGGTATCTCACACAATGGGAGTGCCAGGAAGGAAAGCGCTGGCTGCCTGGAAGCATTCCTTGGCAGTCCCTGAAGAGGCCGACCAACACCAGGGCTCTGTGCTTCCTCTACGATCTCACTGCTACACTCACCTACCTGCCCACCCTGCCCCACAGGGACGCTTCACAGCAGACAGCAAACAGCTGCTTCTCTACGCACTCAGCAAGCCAGGAACGAAACCTCTTTTTGCTCGTAAACTTCCCTTCATGGTCCCTGAAGAGCCCCACCAAGAGCATGGCTCTGCGCTTCCTCTACACCACCCCCCTTCCACCTCACCTGAGTGACAAACAAACCCACAGCCACCAGCTATGGCTTCCATGCAGAACAAGACAGGCCTCAATGCTGTTTGGGGCTCTCCATTTTCCTTGGCAAGCTTCTCACAACCCCACCAACACTGTGCCCCTGCCCCTTCTGTGCCACCCTGCAGCCCAGCCACAGCCCTGATTCAAAAGGAAAAACCTGCAGCAATGACTTCCACGCCATAGAAGCAAGGACTCAAATCTCTTGCTGGCACTCACACTGCCTTTGCAGTCCCTAAGAGACCCACCATTAATGGCACTCTGCATTTCTTCTACAACAAAACCCTCGACCTTGCCTGAGAAAGCATCAAATCCAAACCTGCCAGCTATGGCTTCGACTCAGTACAGGCCAGCCAGGCATGGTGTTTATGAGTCTCAGTTTCACTTGGCTACCCTTAACAGCCCCACCTATACTGCCAGTCTGCGCTTCGTCACTTGCCTCAACTGCTGTCTCACTCTAAACACAGGCTAGGTCGAAAAGAATAAAATGGCCTAGCAAAGTCCCTCACGCAGAAATGGCCAAAATGAAAGCCAGCCTCATATGCCCTTGGCAGCCCTTTCACAGCGCCACCGACACTGGCATTGTGCTCTTTCTCTACCACCATGCCCCTCTCATGGGGGTTAAGAGCCCTGATCCAAGAGAGAGAAGCATCTAGGGATCTCAGGCAGAACATGCAGGAATGGAGTCCTGTCTCTCCTCTCGCTGTGCCCTGCTCTCCCATATCCTTGTGGCTTTACTGCTGAGCTCTCCATGCCAGGGCCCTGCTCTTTTACCTCCTATGCTTCCTTTCTCCTTGCCATAGTGGTGGCTTGTGTTTAGTGGCAGCGTTTTCACCAACGTAATTGGTCACTACATTACTGTATGGGGTGTGTTTCACACACGCAACGAAAACTCTTGTTCTGCTGTACAACATGGAGTAGCTGGAGGCTTGCCTACAGTGACACCAGTGTGGCAGTGCTGCCTGTGCTCAGCAATATGCTCTGGCTCCCGTTGGGGTTGACACTCAAATCTCATCGCTGCAGTGCTGACTAAGAAGCTCCAGCCACTCTTTGACAGCATAAGGCTGGCAAGCGAGTCTTGTGGCCCGTTCAGCAGGGCTGCAGGGTGTGCCTGTGGCCCAGGTCCCTGCCTGTGCCCAAGCGATGCCTCCCAGCCCAGTCACCATGCTCTGCGGGGGACATTGTTCCTTGCAGGCCCCAGACCACAGCCCTGTGCCAAAGCAGCCCATTACTGCCCTCAGTATCGCCGTGCTAGCTGGCCACATCTGAGAACAGCAGAGTCATGAGCGGCCCCTGGGAGAGGCTGTGCCCCATGGATGCCCCTTTCTGCCTGTCATGGTTTAGCCCCAGCTGGCAACTGAGCACCACACAGACAGCCGCTCGCTCACTGTCCCTCCCCCAGTGGGACGGGGGAGAACATTGGGAAGAAACTCATGGGTTGAGATAAAAACACGTTAATAAGACAGCTAGAGAGAAGGAAACAACAACGATAACCACAATAATAATACCGAGAGCCATGGGAAGACACCCACCGCATAGGAAGAGAAGTGTTTCCCTCAGGGTACTTGGCTTTTTGTTTTGCCTTTGAGTATGAAACCTGCAAAGAGGATGCTATCGTTAAGTTTAGTGTAGTGTAGTGATGTTTTATAAAGTCCTGAGTGGAGTAGTGTGTGACTGGCAACATCACTGAAAAAGAATGGTAGTTTTTCTGCGTGTTCTGGATGCTTTTGTTTTGAACACCTGCTAATGATGGTGGCTTCACACTGTCCTTAGATCCTTTCTGAAGGCACAAGTGCTTTGGGTGACGTTCATCATCCATGATAGTGGATGTCAACCTGTATTTCAAACAGACTTCTTTGAGTTGGAAAGAACCTTTCTAAAGGTCATCTAGTCCAGCCCCGCGCAATGAGCAGGGACATCTTCAACTAGATCAGCTTGCTCAGAGCCCCATCCGACCTGACCTTGAATGTTTCTAGGGATGGTGCGTCTACTACCTCTCTGGGCCACCTGGTATCATTTTGAAATTTTTAGGGTCAAATTCTGGTCACTTCTGATTTGATCATCCTTGGTTTTGCGTCGTTATGTGGCTGGAGAAGAGCTCATAGGATGAGCAGGATAAGGGTCAGCACTGCCATTTCCACATTGGCCACTTGTGCTGGTGTTATCAGGGTTATGTTTGTAGAGGTCAGTTCTTTGCCGAGGAGGGAGGCAAGGACTCTTGGCACAGAGTTAACAAGGGAATTCATTCTCTCATATGAGCTGTGCACAGAGTGCTGCCCCAGCCTAATGCGTGGGGGCCCCAATACAGAGGAAAGCATAGGTCACAATGCAGTTGAGTAGACCAACCAATTTGCTCATGTTAAGTGGGCTAATCACTTACTATTGCGTGTGTAATCAGTATCTGCTTGCCCCGTGCAGGTGGTGTGAACGTAGGGTCAGTGGTGTGTTAATCTACATTGTTCTAAAATAATGTGCGCTGCGGGTGGTGGGGGGGCGTTATTGTGCATTCTGCTTCATCTGGTCATGGTTATACGCCTTTTTTTTTTGAAAGGTCTATCTTCTAGTGTTTTGTTGTCAGTATGGGGTGTTCTCCGCCAGGAAGAGCTGGCTTAGGTTGGGTCTTCAGGTCACATCAACCCAGAGGTAAAAACTCGTCGTCTGAGGTAGTGTTGATTCTTCTAAGCAAGTCATATTGCAGTTAGCATCTTGCCTTTCACATTGCCAAAGGGTACTTCTGAACTATGGGGGAGCAATGCAGGGTGGAAAGGCACTTGCACATGCGGCCTGCTGTTTGCTGGCCCTCACGCCATCAAAGCCCTCTCCAGAGGAACCTTTCATCATCAGCCATGGCCAGAAAGGCGAGGGTGAAACTAAGAGTGACCCTCAGGCCAACTGCCCAGCCAGCTTTCATAAACGCGCCGGAGTCTCCCTGCTGTGGTTTGGACTAAACAGCATTGAAAAAGGTGAAAGCAAATACATCTGGGGGCATAGAATGTATTACAAAATGCTACGGTTAGATAGCAGGAAAGCCTTACACATAGGGGTCAAATCTATACCCCCAGTGGCGCTACAAATCCAGTTAGCATTAGACTGTATTAACTGCTCAAGGGAAGGTTATTAGGAGTAAACGTTCTGCTCAAAAGAGACTAGACAGAGGATACACACTGCGAGCCACCCTGTGGTTTCACTTGCGTGACTATGGAGAGGACATGAGGAGGTGGGATGGAAAACCTACCTCGACCCTAGAGGCACAATCACACGCGAGCTGCAAGGAAAAACAATTATAAAAGGGGGTTCGGGATCCTCCAGCAAAATCATCACTCCACTTTCCAGTGGGCAGTTCCCCAGAACGAATAGAAGGGCTGATCTTACTTCTGATCCTCCAGAAGGGACATCTGATTCATATTTACAGGAAGTGGGTAACGAGTACTATGACCAGGACTAGCAGGTGGACTGTGTGGATTAGATGGCCTGGCACATCAGACCCACAGGAATATAAGGCTTTAGTGGACACCCGTGCACAGTGTACCCTAATGCCATCAAGCCATATAGGGGCAGAACCCATTTGTATTTCCAGAGGAACAGGGAGATCCCAACAGCTAACTATACTGGAGGCCGAAGTGAGCCTAACTGGGGATGAGTGGCAGAAGCACCCCATTGTGACTGGCCCAGAGGCTCCGTGCATCCTGGACGTAGACTACCTCAGGAGAGGGTATTTCATGGACCCAAAGGGGTACCAGTGGGCTTTTGGTATAGCTGCCCTGGAGACGGAAGAAATTAAACAGCTGCCCACCTTACCTGCTCTCTCAGAGGACCCTACTATTGTGGGGTTGCTGAGGGTTGAAGAACAACAGGTGCTGATCGCTACTACAACACTGCACCGGCGGCAATATCACACCAACAGAGACTCCCTGATCCCCATCCATAAGCTGATTCGTCAGCTGGAGAGCCAAGGAGTGATCAGCAAGACTCGCTCACCCTTTAACAGCCCCATATGGCCAGTGCAAAAGTCTAATCGAGAGGGCAGATTGACAGTAGACTATGGTGGCCTGAATGAAGTCACACCACCACTGAGTGCTGCTGTACCAGACATGCTAGAACTTCAATATGAACTGGAGTCAAAGGCAGCCACGTGGTGTGCCACAATTGATATCACTAATGCGTTTTTCTCAACCCCTTTGGTGGCAGAGTGCAGGCCACAGTGTGCTTGCACTTGGAGGGGTGTCCAGTACAACTGGAATCGACTGCCCCGGGGTGGAAACACAGCCCTACCATTTGCCATGGTCTGATACAGACTGCACTGGAAGAGGGTGAAGCTCCAGAGCACCTGCAGTACGTTGATGACATCATCATATGGGGCGACACGTCGGAAGAGGTTTTCAAGAAAGGGAAGAAGATAAGTCAAACCCTTCTGAAAGCCCGTTTTGCAAATGGGAGATCTAAGTTCTAGGAATAAAATGGCAAGATGGATGTCATCAGATCCCAATGGATGTGATCAAAAAAATAACAGCTATGTCTCCACCAGCTAGCAAAAAAGAAACACAAGCTTTTTTGGCTGTTGTGGGCTTCTGGAGGATGCATATTCCAAATTACAGTCTGATTGTAAGCCCTCTTTATCAAGTGACCTGGAAGAAGAATGATTTTGAATGCGGCCCTGATCAACGACAAGCCCTCGAACAAATTAAGCAGGAGATAGTTCATGCCGTAGCCCTCGGGCCAGTCCGGGCAGGACAAGATGTTAAAAATGTGCTCTACATGGCAGCCGGGGAGAATGGCCTTACCTGGAGTCTCTGGCAGAAGGCACCAGGAGAGACCCGAGGTTGACCTCTAGAGTTTTGGAGTCCAGGATCTAGGGGATCTGAGTCCCGCCATACTCCAAGTGGAAGGGAGATATTGGCAGCATATGAAAGCATTCGAGCTGCCTCAGAAGTGATTGGTACTGAAACACAGCTCCTCCTGGCACTCCCAACTGCTGGTGCTCAGATGGATGTTCAAAAGGAGGGTCCCATCTACATATCATGCGACTGATGCTGTGTGCAGGAAGTGGGTCGCGCTTATCACACAGCGAGCTCAAATAGGAAACCCCTGTCGCCCAGGAATCTTGGACGTGATAATGGAGTGGCCAGAAGGCAAAGGTTTTGGAATATTGCCAGAAGAGGAGGTGGTGCGTGCTGAAGAGGCTCTGCCATATAATAAACTGCCAGAGAACGAAAGGCAATGTGCCCTGTTTACTGATGGGTCCTGTCGTATTATAGGCAAACATCGAAGGTGGAAAGCTGCTGTATGGAGCCCTATACAACGAGTCACAGAAGCTGCTGAAGGACAAGGTGAGTCAAGTCAGTTTGCAGAGGTGAAAGCCACCCAGCTGGCTTTAGCTACTGCTGACTGAGAAAAATGGCCAATACTCTATGTCCTTACTGATTCATGAATGGTGCAAATGCTCTATGGGGGTGGCTATAGCAATGGAAGCAGAGCAACTGGCAGCACAGAGGCAAGCCCACCTGGGCTGCTGAATTATGGCAAGATATTGCTGCCTGCTTAGAGAATCTGGTCATAAAAGTATGTCATGTAGATGCTCAGTTACCCAAGAGTTGGTCCACTGAAGAACATCAAAACAACCATCAGGTGGATCAGGCTGCCAAGGTTGAAGGCTGGATCTGGACTGGCAACATAAGGGTGAATTGTTTATAGCTCGGTGGGCCCATGACACCTCAAGGCCATGAGGGAAGAGATGCAACATACAGATGGGCTTGGGATCGAGCGGTGGACTTGACCATGGGCGCTATTGCCCAGGTTATCCATGAATGTGAAATGTGCGCTGCAATCAAACAAGCCACTTTAACCAAGCGGTTAAAGCCCCTGTGGTATGAAGGGTGATGGCAGAAATATAAATACGGGGAGGCCTGGCAGATTGAGTACCTGACACTTCCACAGACTCGCAAAGGCAAGCGCTATGTGCTTACCGTGGTGGAAGCAACCACCGGATGGCTGGAACCATAGCCAGTGCTCCATGCCACTGCCCGGAACACTATCCTGGGCCTTGAAAAGCAAGTCTTGTGGCGACATGGCACCCCCAAAAGAACTGGGTCGGGCAATGAGACTCATTTCATTGGTAATGTGCTGATGTTCTGAGTTCTTTTTAAGTAGTCAGGGACAGCCCAGCTTCTCGTGCTGGCCTCCTAGCAAGAAGGCTGCGGGTGCACAGGAAGCTGGGAGGGGACACAGCCAGGAGAGCTGGCCCAGGCTGGGCAAAAGAGCTATTCCGTACCATATAACGTCATGGCCGGTACATAAACTGGAGTCAGCTGGGCGGGGGGCGGAGTCACTGCTCGGGGACGGGTGGTCAGCGATTGCTGTATTGGGCATGACTTCTTGTACATCCCTTTGTCGGTATTATTATTGTTGTTGCCATTGTTGCTTCCTTCTCTCTTGCTGTCTTATTAATGTGTTTTTATCTTAACCCATGAATTTCTTCCCAATATTGTCCCCTGTCCCACTGGGGGAGGGACAGTGAGCGAGCGGCTGTCTGTGTGGTGCTCAGTTGCCAGCTGGGGCTAAACCATGACAGGCAGAAAGGGGCATCCATGGGGCACAGCCTCTCCCAGGGGCCGCTCATGACTCTGCTGTTCTCAGATGTGGCCAGCTAGCACGGCGATACTGAGGGCAGCAATGGGCTGCTTTGGCACAGGGCTGTGGTCTGGGGCCTGCAAGGAACAATGTCCCCCGCAGAGCATGGTGACTGGGCTGGGAGGCATCAGTTGGGCACAGGCAGGGACCTGGGCCACAGGCACACCCTGCAGCCCTACTGAACGGGCCACAAGACTCACTTGCCAGCCTTATGCTGTCAAAGAGTGGCTGGAGCTTCTTAGTCAGCACTGCAGCGATGAGACATGAATGTCAACCCCAATGGGAGCCAGAGCATATTGCTGAGCACAGGCAGCACTGCCACACTGGTGTCACTGTAGGCAACCCTCCAGCTGCTCCGTGGTCTACAGCAGAACAAGAGTTTTCCTTGCGTGTGTGAAGCACACCCCATATAGTAATGTAGTGACCAACTACATTGGTGAAAACGCTGCCACTAAACACAAGCCACCACTATGGCAAGGAGAAAGGAAGCATGGGAGGTAAAAGAGCAGGGCCCTGGCATGGAGAGCTCAGCAGTAAAGCCACAAGGATATGGGAGAGCAGGGCACAGCGAGAGGAGAGACAGGACTCATTCCTGCATGTTCTGTGAGAGATCCCTGTGAAATATGTTCATCTGGTTCATGTGATGAAGTGTAACCTTCTGTCCTACATACCCTTGTATGACCACAAGCCTATATCTAGCAGAGTGGTTAATGTATATAGTTCCTGCCTCTTGGGAAAGCCACCTAGGGAATGTTCTGGTATATCAGCTCAAAGCAGTTTGACCACTGACCGCATAGTATTGTGTAAAGAGAAACTTGTAAAGTGCATGCATAAAGTTTGGGGTCATCCTGGGGTGACGCTGAGGAAGATTCGAGAAGACCCTAGAAGGAGAAGAGGGAATGCGCTGAAGAAGACACACCTATTCATGAATATGGATTAGTATAACGGATATAAACCGAAAACCGGAACTGTACGGTGTGCATCTTGGTAGAGCAGACACTCCCGACACACCCAGCGCTGTTTGCTTGCCTCTGTTCGTTTAATAAATTATAAAGTTAAATTGGAATCCTGTCTGGGACTCAATCATTTATCTCAATTGGGGGCTTGTCCAGGATGGTCTTAGTTCCTGAATTCTGACTTGATCTAGGAGGTGCGCCCCACCATTTGGTGGCTCCTGATCGGGTCGGGTCAGGACTAACACCATCCTGAACCTGAATAGGGGCAAGCAAAGAATTTTATTTTTATGAGCTCCCTTGCCGGCTGCAGTAGATTATTTTGGCTGTAATTCTGCGCATGAAGATCCGAACGAAGACAACGGAGTCGTAAGTATTTAAGGCATATACCGTTCGGTTGGGTGGGATTCAGT
This sequence comes from Phaethon aethereus, assembly GCF_964289735.1. Classification (NCBI taxonomy): domain Eukaryota; kingdom Metazoa; phylum Chordata; class Aves; order Phaethontiformes; family Phaethontidae; genus Phaethon; species Phaethon aethereus. Next base: position 60,074,699 of record NC_138577.1, on the reverse strand, counting down.
TGCCTGTGTGTGTCTAAGAGTGTGACTGAGACGGAATATAGTTCCGAAGCGAGTGCGGCGGTCTTCTAACCGTGGTTCCAATCTCCCGCGAGGGACTTGGCCGGTGAAGGACCGAAGCGGTTCCTATAGGATTCGTGGGTGAGTGAAAGCCTCCTACAAACACTCTTACTAAGGTAACCAAGGGCTGTAAGAATTGCCACATTAAAATTCCTAGATGGGTCACATGAAATCAAAGACCCAGGACCAGAAGAAAGGGAGGAAATTACCAGACATATCTCCGGAGAGTCCATTAGGAAAAATGATTAAAAATTGGAATTATACGGGCCCCAGAAAAGGAAAAAGTAAATTAAAATTGGTTCAATATTGCATGGTTGAATGGCCGAAGAAGCCTTTGAGACCACATGTCTTTTAGCCTGTTTTTGGATGTTTTGAAGACTGGATTTGCCAGGCCTTAAATATATATGTTAATTCAAAGGAACCTTTTAGCCAGGAGGAAAGTGATTATGCAGGATTATGGAACAGAACTTTACGTCCTTTTCCAGCCTCAATACTTACATTAAAAACAGATGAAAAGTTTGAGGAAGAAGAAGGAGATAAAAATGAAAAGGGAAATGAAAAAGATGATAAATGAGAGCCACTGGATAACCTAGCGCCTCCATATCCTAACAATCCATCTCCGGCGGCGGCTCCCCCTCCGGTGGCCGTAGTACCTCTATCAGTACCACCGTTGCCCCTGCCTCCACCACCAACAGCACCGGAATTAGATCCACCTCTGGCTGCATGTACAAGAAGTAGGACTGCTGTATCTGAGGGAGCTTCTCTATATCCCTTATGAGAAGTACCCCTCGGAGGCAATCAGGGAGGCATTGGGTTTGTGGCAGTCCCATTAAATACCACAGACGTAGGAAAGTTCAAGAAAGAAATGGGGACCCTGTTAGATGATCCCCTCAGAGTAGCTGAAAAACTGGACCAATTCCTAGGCCCCAATACTTATACCTGGGAAGAAATACAGTCCATTTTAGGGACCTTATTCACTGCTGAGGAAAGGGGAATGATTAGACAAGCTGGAATGAGAATTTGGGGAAGACAGAACCAGGCAGGACCCCCGGGAGATCAGAAATGGCCAAATGTGGATCCCCACTGGGATCATCAACAATCCCAAGGAAGACAGAATATGAGGGATTTGAGAACGTTATTCATACAGGGAATAAGGGAAGCGGTTCCCCGAGGGCAAAACATTAATAAAGCATTTAATGAACAACACGGGAAAGACGAATCTCCAACAGAGGTTGGAGAGGTTGAGAAAAAACCTACAAACGTATTCTGGAATTGATCCGAATACAGTGGCAGGGACCGCACTCCTTAGAACACAATTTGTAGCTAAATCCTGGGGGATATTAGAAGGAAATTAGAAAAATTGGAAGATTGGCAAGAAAGAGGATTAGAGGAGTTACTTAGAGAAGCCCAGAAAGTCTATGTTAGGAGGGACGATGAAAAACAAAAAGCAAAAGCAAAAATTTTTGTAGCAGCAGTAAGAGAAAGTCAGAAAAATAAGACTCTGTCTGGAGAGAAAAAGGAAAAAAGAATAGAGCAGACACCCCGGGGACTCATCGAGAAAGATTTACAATTCCCGTCTGTTACTACTGTAACAAGAGGGGACATGTTCAGAAGAACTGCCGTAAGCGGGAACAAGATGAGAAAATGTTCAAAGAATATTAGGGGTATCAGGGGCTCTATCTTCTGGGGACTTCAACATCAACAGAGCCCTTGATAAAATTATTAATTGGTCCCCATAAAGAGGAAGTTTTGTTTTTAGTGGATACAGGGGCCGAAAAATCAACCATTCAAAAATTTCCAAAAGGAATAGAAAAAGGGAAGAGCTATTTGTCAGTAGCAGGGGCAAAAGGAGAGCCTTTTAAAGTAAGTATCTTGAAAAATGTAGAAGTAGAAACAGAAAAGAAAATTTGTCTTAATGATTTCCTTTTGCTCCCTGAAGCGGAATACAATTTATTAGGAAGGGATTTGATTTTGAAGTTAAACTTGAGCATTCAGAGTCAAGGGGACAAACTGCAGATTAAATTATACACTTTAACACAAGAGGATAAAGAAGCTATTAACCCCTCAGTGTGGTATAAAGAAGGGGAAACTGGAAAGATAAAAATGGACCCCATAAGCGTTCAAATAATAGATCCGCACCACCCAATTAGAATCAAGCAATACCCTATACCTATGGAGGGTCGAAAAGGATTAAAACCTGTAGTTGACAGACTTTTGGAAAAAGGAACCCTAGAACCATGTATGTCACCTCATAACACGCCCGTTCTTCCCGTAAAAAAAACGGACGGGTCATACAGGATGGTGCAGGACTTAAGAGCTGTAAATCAGCAGACAATCACTAAATTCCCTGTGGTGGCAAATCCTTTTACTTTATTGAGTCATATTATCTCCCAAACATACTTGGTATAGTGTAATAGATTTGCAGGATGCTTTTTGGGCCTGTCCTCTGGATGAAGGATCCAAAGATTATTTTGCCTTTGAGTGGGAGGACCCTGAAACAGGACGAAAACAACAGTTAAGATGGACTGTGTTACCACAAGGGTGTACGGAGTCACCAAAT